>NC_048218.1:196910458-197063063 GCF_002007445.2 Ailuropoda melanoleuca | reverse complement strand
CCCCTTTCTTTTTTTTTTTTTTTATTTTATTTTTTTATTTTTTTATTTTTTTTCCCACCCCACTCTTGAGTCCTGCTCTCCTTGGCAGCAACTCTCACTTCTTCTGGCTGTTCCTTCTGGTATTCGTTGACCTCTGCATTTCTGAATACAGTGTTTGTCACTGTTCCCTTATCTGCTTGCCCAGTGTAGACACTCTATATGGCCTTCCTCTGTTGAGTGATACGGTTTTAGACTACCATGCCCGTGTATCATCTGATGTACTTCCTCTTTCTCCCTCCTCCTCATACACGTGCATCAAAGTTTTGGGTTAAATTAGTGATTGTGCTATTTGTACTGTGATATACATAACATTTTAAATAGTAGCTGACACTTCTTGGGTACTTTCTAGGCGCAAGGCACTGTTGAAGAGCTTTCGATACATATGAACTTATAACAATGGTATCAAGTAGGTACTGTTGTTCTCCATTTTGCAGATGTGGACATTGAGACATGGATTAAGTAACTTTTTGAAGTCAGACAGGTAGTTGGTGGAGGCAGGGTTCAAAGCAAAGTAAATATGGCTCTAGAACCTGCTTTTAACCATCATACTCTATAAATTGCTAGGTTTTTTATCAAGACTAATCATAGAGGAGCCATATGCATATTATCACTTTTTAAAAAAAGTTTCACTTCATTTTTTATCATTTCATTTCATGTTTTTCACTATGGCTTCGTTTGTTTCCTTTTGGAACTCCCAGTAGCTGGAAGTTGTGTGTCCTGAGTTAACCCTCTGAATTTCTAATCTTTCCATCTTCATTATCTTTTGGCTGAGGTTCTGGGAGATCGCCTTATAATTTATCATTTGATTCTTCCGTTGACTTTCATTCAGTGATGTTTCTTTTTGGCACGTTCCTTTATTTTTCTTTCCCTTCTTCCTGACTTTGTGTTTTGGTCCCATCATCTGTATGCGTGGTTTTCCTCCAGTGTCAGGAGATCTGTGCCCATCAGTTCACATAGACAAGGGAGGCTTTAAGGAGCTGAAGGGACACACTCTGAGGGTGGCCCGGGCTTGTCAGCCAGTGCACCTCCCTGCTGAATGAGCTAGGACCCACGTCTGTTCAGTTGGAGGATCCCCAGTTATCTCGAAGCTTTTCCCATGGGCAGGTCAGATTCTCCAGAATAGAAATTTCCACACTTTTTCCTGGGAACATGTGCCTGCTGCAGGGGTTGTGGGAGCCAAGTTTGGGGCAGGGAACAGAAAGAACTGATAATGCGTGTTGACTTTCACTCACTTCTCCCTTTCCAGGCTCACATTTACCACTGTGCCACACTTGCCACCATGCGAGCCCTCCCCACTTGTATCCCTATTTCCTGAGGACTGCCTTTTCAATTTCTTAGAAAGAAAATCCCTCCTCTCCTGGTCTGCTGGGAAAGGCATGGTCCCGTGCTGAGTGGGGAGCAGGAGGGGGTCAGGAGTCTTCTTCACACCTTGTAGGGAGTTCATGGCACACCTTATAATTTTGCAGTCCCTCAAAGACCCGCAGTAGTAACTGGCTTGTCTTTCTTTGACTTTGCTCCTGGAGAGTTTTACCTTTCTTTGTTCTAATAGGTAAGTGATGCCTTGTTTATTCAATGTCCATCTTCTGAAAGACTGTTGAATGTCTTTCTTACTGTTCTCACCTTTCCTTTTCTCTTTGTCCTTGTGAAGTTTTACTTTTTAAATTTATTTTACTTTCCTTATATTGTAGTTTGGGAAGGGAGCAGAGATAAATACCATGTTAATAGGCCATGCTTAATGGAAGCCTGATGACATCATGATTGAAAAAAAATGTGTTTTCTGGAATTTGTTTCATTTTCCTGTTCATTTGGAGAACCCCACAGTAAGTGCTTCAGAACAATGGGGTGGGTTCACTTTTCTTCCTTCCTGGTTGAGTTTTCTCGATGTATATCTTCCTTTTCTCTCAGGATTGTAAGTCCAGTATGATCTCTTAGCTCTTTCTCTAAAGATCTTCATCTGTAAATGAAAGGGACCAACAGTCGGGTTTCAGGAACCAGATCCAACATTCAGGGAAACTTGTGCAACAGGATCTCTTGGCCTTTTGCTCTCAAGGGTGTACTCTGAAAACCTTTCTGTATCATACTGAGGTACAAATATCTGCTATCAGCTTGAAGTGTAAGTGTAACTTCTTTTGGGAACAGGGATAAGACCTTGAGGATAAAACTCCAATAATGAATTTTTCTCTCCTTAGCCAGTTGGAAGGCTGGACTGCTTTGGGGCTTCACGGCCTTCTTGGAAAAGAAGTGAATTATTCAATGATGTGATTCAGCTCCATCATTTCTAGGAAGATGTCCATGTTCACATTGCACTGCAGAGAGCTGGGGTGGGATGGCTCTAACTTTCCAGAGAAACACTTTCTGGAGGAATGTTTCTTGGAAGACTGATGGCACAGATAAGTTGAGGAATATCATCAGTAAAATCGTTCTGAGATTCCTAGTTCTGGGGCTCGCCCTGAGCAATCACTTTGCCAAGCAAGTTGGAAGAAGACACGAGAGGCATGTTTCTTAAACTTGTAGCAGACACAAAATTGGAAAGAATGGCCAATGTAATCGATAACAAAAATATGTCTCAAAATGATCTGGATATGCTGGAATGCTGGGTTAAAAATAACAAGATGACATTTCAAAGAGATAAATGTAAAATCTTATTTGGAAGTTAAAAAAAAATCAATGGTAATGATGGGAGAAAAAAAATCTACTGGCAGTAGCTCTGGTAGAGAAAAGACATTTAGGTTTTGTTTGACTAAAAGCTCAATATAAGCTGCTAAATCTGATGAGGCGACTAAAAAGCTGCATTAATGGAACCATAATGTATTGATCCCAGGAAGAAACACCTCCTTCAGTGGTTAGTCGGCACCTGCAGACTTGTGTTTGCTGATGTACCTTTGATTAGATAAAGCAAATAAGAATTTGTCAGAGAAAAGCAATTAGCAAAGTGGCAGAGGCTCTGGCATCATTGTGTCTCAGGAGAAACCACTGATGGAACTGGTTATATGCAGATGGATAAGAAAACTGTCTATTTCTTTTTTTTTTTTTCTTAAGATTTTATTTATTTATTTGACAGAGACAGAGACAGCCAGCGAGAGAGGGAACACAAGCAGGGGGAGTGGGAGAGGAAGAAGCAGGCTCCTAGCAGAGGAGCCTAATGTGGGGCTTGATCCCAAAACACCGGGATCACGCCCTGAGCCTAAGGCGGATGCTTAACGACTGCGCCACCCAGGCGCCCCGAAAACTGTCTATTTCTTATTAGCTGTAAAACTCTAGGCAAGTTGCTGCCTGTGCCTCAGTTGCCTTGTGTATGAAATAGGGAAGGGAGAGCATTTCAGTGCAGTGGGAGTGTGGGGGGAAGGTGGGCATGGCAGGAAGGCCTGAATGAGACTGAGAGGTAGGAGTTGGGGATGAGATTGTGAACATCTTTGCGTTTCAGGATAAGGGATTTAAAGCTGATCCTGCATTGTATGAAAATTATTAGGTCATCCCATCTATTATCTTTCAAACCAGGACCTTTGAGAGTAAAGGGGGGTTTCTTAAGTTTTGAATACACCAGCTGTAAAATGTTACTGTCACCTGTCAAGGGCACCCCAGGCCAACCAGGAGGAAAGGCTGTCCTGGTAATGGGTGCTGTTGGTAGGGGAAAACTGCCTTTTGGGATATAAATGACCTGCCTTTGGAGGCATTTAAGGGGAATTTGGAGGAAGGCGTGTTATGGGCCAGTGCTTCTGCTTTAGGTGGAAATGAATGAAATGAACTTTAAGATCCTCTCTAACTCCTGCTCTAAGTGATGCTCATTTGGGGGAGCTTGAAACAAGGTGAACTGAAACCATCCTGGCCCTCTCCCGATTTTTACAAATGTGTATATTTGGCAGAGAGGACAGACCGTTCCTTCTGAATTATGAAACTAAAGTGTCCAAGTCTGTTTATCTGGAACGATGATTCTAGTGTGCTTCTGGGAGCTTCTTAAAAACACTGATTCCCAGGGCTGGAGTCAGAGTAGGGCTGGCTCCTGTTAGGAAGCATCCTCCGTTCTAGAGTGGCACCATTCACATCAGATGAGCCGCAAAACATATTTATTAACTATTTGCTGGATCTGTGATAGGATTTGATCAAAGTCAGCCCAGGAGCCATCACTTGGCACCTTTACAGGCTTAAAATAAATGTTTTGATGATGTGCAAATACTGAGCAAATGCCAAAGCTGTTAGACACCCCGTCACTTACTCAGCTCTCTGGTTCTCAGGCCCAGGCTACTCCGTCCTTACCAGTCAGAGGTAGGACAGCACGCTCTTATCATTGTTATGGGGGACTGACAGTTGCCAGTGAAAGGTGGAGGGCTTCCTGGGGAGCAGACAGGTGCTAGCAGTTCACACGCAGAAGAGCAGCGTCTCTTGTATGGGTAGGTACCTTGGTGTTGCCTTCAGAGGAAGGTAAACATCCAAGCAGGTCAGTGAGGAACACTTTTCTCCTGACGACTTCTCTCCCATTGAGTATTTAAGTCACAACTGTGGCCAAGAACCAGACAGTGGGCCTTGTAAAAGGCAGGGTTCCCCCCAGCCCAGGAGATCCCAAGTGATCCTCTCTTGGTTTTCATTTTCACATGGAAAAGTGACTTTTCTTGAGAAGGAAGAGGTCTCCCCTTGAGAATGGGTGACACTGAACCTAAGAATTCTATGCTTTCTAGTTTTTCAAACAGAAGGATTTTTATCTCAAAGCCTAGAAAGGAGTGTGAAGGGAAATTAGAGAAAAAAGTCAAATTCACTGAAGAAAAAATAATTCCCCATGAAAGGCAAATCAAAATTCCCAGGCTAATTATAATATAGTTCCTATTTCAGAAGGCTAAAAGAAAAAAAAAAAAGCAGTGGTTTTCTTCCCCCCTGAAACCTGAATATACCTCAACAACCATAGACACGTAGAAAGGTTTATGTCTAAAAACTGAAACAGGGCTTGAAAGCAAAGAAAGCTTTGATCATTTCCATCATAGACATTTCTTAGGATGCCTTCAGATATGGGTGGATCAGTGTTTTGGGAAAGCACAGCTGAGGTGATCGCACCCAGTAAAATAAGAACCAGGTACAGCAGGATTTGTCTGCTGACCCAGGAACTGCACACAATTTCCCTGCTCTTTAGACTCTTGGCTTCTGGCAGTATCTGAGAGCTCTTAGCAAGTTCTGGTCCTGACAGTCTCCTTCTGCCATTGCCTAAAACTCCATTCCAGGTAGTCTACATTGCTTGTTTTTGTTGCTGTTGCTTTATTTCTTACAGAACATTCCAGTGACACGAGGGGGCTTACCTTACTCTTAGGCATTCGTTGTGAACTTCACATCAAATGTATACGGAAAGTAAGAACTGTGGATGAGTAGTTTTCAACAGTACTTTCGGGGAAGTCCTGCATCTCTGTGCTTGATTATTTTAATTCTTCCTGCCATTTGATTCCTGCCATTATTCTGGACCCTTTCACATCAGGAATTACATGCAAAAATTACTCTTATGGCTTGAAGGAAAGCCTAGTGGCAGTTGTGGGAAGATGTACAAGTTCTAGGAGCCCTTACTGACATCTTAAAGCTATCCAGAAAGATAGCATTATTGTTCTCCTTATTTTGAAGATGAAGAAATTGTCTTGCTCATGAGTGCAGTGCCACCAGGTGATGAAGCTTCTTTTCTTATTTTTGGTCTTTCTGACTCCAAACTGAGTGTGTGTGTGTGTGTGTGTGTGTGTGTGTGTGTTGTGTAGTTATACCACTCTGCTTGGGAAAATCAATGGATGATTGATTTGCTTAACTCTACGAAGGAAATTACAGAAGGTTAGGATATACCTCTAACTTTCCAGTAACCATAGAAGAAAACTAGTCCTAGCCCTTTTTTTCAGATCCTCTCTGCAAACACGGGCCTGAGCTACATGATGCAAGCCTTTTGGCCTGGATGAATTACATTCTAGGTAATGTAGAGAAGCTACTGAATTACTATTTAGAATCTTTGGAGAATCATGGATAATAAATGGGACAAGAAGTGGAAAACTGAGATAGGCAATCATTTTCCAGGTTTTCAAAAATGAGAGAACTGTTGATGAGAGAGTCTGACATCATTTACATAAGGTATTCTTGAACAGGTTATGAAACAGACAATTCGTAAGTACTTGGACAGGAAAGGAGTGAACCTAAATGCAAATACTGGTTCACAGAGAACTTCTTGTCCAGGTAGCATGTTTTTTTTTTTTTTTTTTTTTTAAGAAATTTAAAGTTGCAAACCCTAAATAGAGTTAAGTACAATAGATATGGTATATCTGGGGTGCAGTGAGACATTTCACAGTATCTATGTCAGGTCATTTCACCTCCCCCAAACTTCCTGGACAAGACTGAGAAGTATGAGCTGTGTAAAAAATCAGTCAGATACATCATCCCCATTTGAATGACTTCTCTGCGGTCCTTACATACCATGCTTCACAGACACAGAGATTTCTCATGGATTCTGTGCATTGGGTCCCTATTTGAAACTTTAAAATCATAACGTAGATGAGGATAAATAGTACATGATTCCAAAATTTTAGGTGATCTGAAGTTGCAGTGAACACTTTGGATGAGTGGATAAAGGTTTCAAACAGATATGAATAATTGAGACAATGGAGCTGAATCCTACTGAGCTCATTCCTTGTCACTTATTCATCAATATTAAGTTCTCTGATTGCCAAGAATTGGACTAGGTTCTGGGGTTAGGAAGTACACAGAAATAGAAAGGAGAACAAGGCCTGGATAGTATCCTGTAACAGTGCTTTGGTGGAGGTGGACCTAGGATGCTGGAAGAGCACAGATGCAGTGACCCCAAGAAGGCTGGGGGAGCTCCTCAACCAAGCAAGTCTTCCTGGAAAAGGTGATATGGGAACAGTTTTGAAGAATGAGAAGTTGTTGGCTGTGGAATCAATGTGGGGGTGCATGTGTTCTGCATTTGGGGAGCAGCACGTATGATGGTGTAGTGTGACCAGAAGCAATGGGGGCTGGGTATGAGACCACGCTCAAAGCCAGTTTACAAAGGTCGTCGATGCCAGGGATCCGGAATGGAGAGATGCGTGACCTAGTGTCTTCACCTTGTTGTTGGATTATAGAATGCCACTGCTGCTGTTTTCAGGGTTCCCTATGAGCGGACACTGTTCTGGTTGTTTTACATGTGTTGCCTCATGCAACCATCAGAATAACCCAGTGAGGTAGCTACTGTCATTACCCCAGTGGTATAGAGGGATGCTGAGGCAATAGGAGGGTCATATACCTTGGCTAAAATCACCCAGTGGATAAATGTTGGTGCCCAGATTTGAACATAAGTAAAAGGGCTCCAGAGTCCTATATGTTAACCACCACAACCACTTGTCAGGGAGTACAACAGCTAGGAGGCTAACAAGCATCTGCTGAATTTAACAACGGGGAAGTTCCTCAAGACCCGGGCTCTGTCATGGCTCTGGTAGGGGCTGATGCATAACAAGGAAGTAGAGACCGGGAAGGAAGATAAGTGGGATTCACCTGGAGGGTAATGGGGCCAAAGGAGATTTTGTTCTAAGGTGGGAAATGGTGTTTACATGCTGCAGGGAAAGAGTAAGGAGAAAGAAATTGGTTTACGGTTCAGGAGCTTGAACAATTTTGGTTGAATTAGATTCCTAAGTGCTCTTATTGCACAAATGAACAAACAACAAAACAAAACAAAGGAAGAAGAAAAAAAGAAGGAAGGAAGAGGGAATGAAAAGAAAATGGTTAACTATGTGAAGTGATGAATATGTTAATTAGCTTGATGGTGGTGATTATTTCACAATGCATACAAATATCTATACATCTCATTGCACATCTTAAATATATACAATTTTTGTTTGTTTCTCAGTAAAGCTGGAAAAAAAATGAGAACCCTAAGGAAGCAGGAGGTCACAGAATCCAAAGCAGCCTCAAGGACATTGCTCTGGACCAGAGGAGGGAATGTCATCTTTCTGAGCTGGGGGAAGGAGAGATGTCATGGGAGGAGGTGAAAGGGATGGTCTCTCTAGAGCAGGATGGAAGGTCTTGCTCTGAGGGGAGCTCACTGGGTGGAGCTGGCATCACTGGATCTCAGTATGCCTAGCATAAAACTTTTCTAGACCTCAGCGTCTTTTTGCCAACCAAAATAGTTCTCACTGGACTTATCTCTTCTTGGCTCCTTTTCCTCCTTTTTTCCTTCCATTTCTAGAACTTGTATAGAGTCTTCATTTCCATTCATTGCTAGCTTCTGACATGAGTGGCACTTTTCCATTTAGGAATATCACAGAAAACCCTCCTGATAAGATCTGGTAGCCTGGAGGGGTGGGAAGGGAAAAGTGATTGCTGCATTTTCCCTTTATCCCCCAGGAAAGGAAAGACCTGTGCATGGGGAGGGAGGGAAGCAATGAAGGACAAGGAAGTGGGGGTAACCAAGAGGTGGGTTGGAGTGAACTCAGCTTGTTTAACAAGCAAAGCAGATAAAGATTAGAGTAACCATGACAACAGGCTTCTGGCTAAGGCACTCAGGATTTGGGGAAGAGGGAGAGAGGTGGAGGGGAGGTGGAAGTTGTTGGCTGGGTATAAGCCTAGAGTTTTGGAAAAGGCCACTTCTTCCCTCAGGGCCCTTGGCTGTTACAGAAGTCATCACAGTCACCAACAGTGACTGGAAGGGAAAGGCAACCAGGAAAGGAGGGCGATCAGGAAAGATCAGGAGGTGAGATGGGTCCAGCTGGTCAAAGAAAGGGAGTAACCCCCAAGGACTAAGCAGGATTCCTGATGGAGGTACAGAAGAGGATTAGGGGGAGTCAGTATTTCGTGCCTCCATCTACCCCTGTGTCTTCCGGGCACAGGTGCACCATCCTGTCACATTTCGTCACTCACGCTGTGGTAGCAATGGTGGCACAAACTAACATGCCTTTTGCTTTTAGCTTCTCAGGATATCACATTTTCCACTTCTAAACAAATGAGGTATGCACCCCTCAAAACTCTTTCCTGAGGCTGCTCAAAGTCTGTGTGTGTGTGCATGCCTGCACTTGTGTGTATGCAAGTTCATATATTTTTTTTTACACACAATGTTACTTGAATTTTAGGTGTACAACATAGTGACTCAACAACTCTCTAAATTGTGCTGTGCCTACCACAAGTGCAGCCGCCATCTGTCCCCACACAACACTATTACAATGCCGTTGACTACTCCTCATGCTGTACCTTTTATTCCTGTGAGCTCGGATTAACGCAGCCCCTTCACCCAGCCCAGACCTGTCATTATCTAAGAACTTCTTAGAAGCCTTGTGTCCTTGCTCTGTGGCCAACCACTTCTATAGCTGCCTGAGAATCTGTATCCATATAGAAGGTAGATGCTTTAAAGTATGTGAATGCGGGTCCTTTCGGGTAAACTCAGAGCACTTGAACGGGAAATGTAAGAAATTGCCATGATCCCAAACAAAGGATGCTTTTAGCTTAAGTATCTCCTCATCACACCCCAGTGAGACCTCATCCCAAATAGTACCAGTTGCCCTGTTGAGGGCAGACATGTCAGACTCTCTCTTAGGCTATTTAAAGAGATTTGTGATCATGGTCTTCCTCCCTTTTTCAACTAAGTTTCTCCCCCCGGAATTAAAAGCTAGACTCACCAGGGAATGGGCCGTGGCCTCGGGGAACCGCAGGGGGATTAGAGCCCCACTCCTCACCCAGGGGTTCTGAAAACCATGTTGGGCCTGTAGGGTTAAGTGCCACAGTTGTCATTTCCAACATTTTACAGCTTTGCCTGGGAAGGAGGTGAGAGAGTGGATTCATATCCATTTCCAAATCTCTTTCCATCCAAAGAAGCATGTATAGCCCAAGCCTTTGGAACAAGAAGGTTCCTTTGCACAAAGAGAAGTTAAAACAAGAGACATAGGACTTGAGCTCTTTGTTCCAAGCTGTCATAAATAGCTGTGAGAAGAGGAAACAGAGAGAGGCCTGATTTCCCCAGGGTGCAGAGATCTTTCTCAAAGCTGGAAAGAGTATGCACAATTCCCTGGTTTTGCTGTAAACCTAAAGCTATCCCCCCACCCCCTTTTTTGAGAAACCATCTTCTGCCAGGTAGATACAGTCATCTTGTTCTTGGCTACAGTACAGCTTGTAAACGTGTAGATCTGTTCAGCAGTGTTGGGAAGAGTTCTCAGCACCTTGGGGAATGGGCTCTACACTGAGATTTCATTGGTTCGGAGGGATTTCCAGAACGAGTGACTTCAGTCTGGCCTCACATTGTCAGTACCAGCCAAGGGAAATAGAGCCACATGCAGTGGGAGGTAACTGGACAAGTTCTCCCAGCGGAGGGAAAACAAAGGAAGGCACAGTTATAAAATGATAGGAGGTGATCCCTTTTGGGTGGGAACTGCATTAGAAAGATTCAGGAAGGAATGGAGAGATGGTTCTCTAATCCAGTCTGATACATATTGATTCACTCACACCGTCACCCCTTGCAAATTAATCATCTCATTGTGTAGACACGGGCGCACACACAAACTTGCACACACACCTGCACACGTCAACACCCGTATGTAAACCCAGATGCAAACAAGAAATTCAGTTTTGCCCATTTCATTTATAAATTCATTCATTCACCCCACCAGCACTTCCTGAACATTTTCTGTGGATGGATCCCGTGCTAGACCGAGAGAAAGAACACAAAGAAATGTGAGACGTTGTTTCTGCCCTGAGGAGTTTACAGTTAGTAGCTAAGAAAGATCCACCAACATGTGGTTGTGTCACAGGATGGGGGATGCTGTAATAGACGGGTTGTTGTACATGCTGCAGGAAAGCATCATCATCTCTCTAGGGTGAGGAGGAAGGGGATTAAGGGAGGCCCATCTGGCTGCTTTGGATGCCATAAGAAACTACTACACACTGGGTGGATTAAACAGCAGCAATTTGTTTTCTCACCGTTCTGGAGGTTGGAAAACCCAAGATGAAGCTTCCAGTGGTGTTTGGTTTCTGATAAAAGCTCTCTTCCTGGCTTGCGGATAGCCACCTTCCTGCTCGGGCCTCACATGGCTCTTTCTCAATGCATGCGTGTTGGAGGGAGGAGGGCGGGAGGAGGGACTCCTTTGTGTCTCCTCTTATAAGGACACTAATCCTTTGGGATCCTGGCCCTCCCCTGATGACCTCATTTAACCTTAAGTACTTCCTTAAAGCCCCCACCTCCAAATACAGGCACATGGGGAGTTTTGGACTTCAACATGAGAATTTTGGGGGGACACAAACTTCCAGTCCATAACAGAAGGCTTCATAGAGCAGATAACAATTGAAATATACTTTAAAAAGTTATCCATGCACAGGAGAACAGGGATGCATTCCTCCATCTAAAAAGAAATAGATGGGAAGGGAGGGAATGACTTTCTGTTGTTGGGAGACTACAAATAATTTGAGCTAGTGGAAAGTAGAAAGGGAAATGTGGAGTAAGGACACATCAGAGGGCTTGGATTTCCTTTGTAGTTGATACGGAGCCACTGATTCACGTTAAGGTGGGAGCAGCGTGTCTAGCCTCACTGGAAGCAGAAAGAGCCAGGTGAGAGGGGACAGCATCCTAAGTTAGCTTGATAGCAGTAGAGGAGAGGCAGGACCAGCTGGATTTGGTGCCCGGATGTAAGGAATGCAGAAGAGCAGCAGGTGAAGCCAATTAAGTTGCTGTCCTGGCTTGCTGGATTCATTAGTAGAAGGAGCAGGGGTTGGGGGCAGGTGTGGAAGGACAGAGAAGGGGTACAGTTTTAGACATTTTGAATGGGAGCTGTTCACGTGTAGCTGGTCAGGAGCGAGTTCTCAATGATGAAATGTCGGGATCCCCTCAGCATAGAGGAGTAGCCAGAGCGTAAGGGTGGGAAATGATGTGGAGGAAACAGGAGGGCTGGGCTGGGCACAGAACCCAGGAAACACCGCAGCTGAGGAAGGAAAACAAGAGGCCTGGGAAGGAGACGGGGTAGGAAAATGAGGACTGCATCATGTCTGGAAGCCAAAGGAGGACTGGGTTTACCACCTTTGGTAGCTGCAGATGGGACTGAGAAATGTCAGTAGAATCTGGTCCTTGGGACAGAACCAGGGGCCTTGGTGAGAGGTTTCTGTCAAGTGGAGAGGGGGGAGCCTGGGGACCTCGTATGAAGGAGTGAATCCAGTGTTAAATGGAGCAGAAGAGAGTGTAGGTACCCAGGAAAGGGGAGTCTGAAGTGTCCAAGGACAGCATTCTTGCTTTGTCTTAGAGATCCTGAAGTATGTTTATGGTAAAATTTAGAGGAGAAACAAATGCAAAAGGGAAATATTTAAAAAAATACCAGATTATTTATGCAGAGACACATTAAAAATATATGGAGTCCACATGGTTGAGAGAGACAGAAGGTAGGTGGACCTATCTGGGCAAAAGGAGCTGAACACTGAAGGGGTCCTAGGTCTTAGGGATGGGAAGATGGGGGTGGGGGGAAGACGTTGAGGAGTTAGCCTTAACACTGTATTAACCAACTCTTAAATCTTCTCAAGGTAGTCTCTCAGGCAAGTTCATTTTGAAATTGGAATTTAAATTATAAAAAAAAAAAAGACAAAAAACCTTCCACAAGTCTAAATACTTAGTCTTTTAGATCCTAGAGATGGATGAAGTTAAATAGCTCTTTTAAGAACAGCACTGCGTGGAAAATAACTAGGTTTACCCGGCTAAGTTTAGCATATAAAGCTCTTTACTGAATGGCTTCTTTGTCAACCTCAGGCTGGAGGAGTTCAATTCCTTTTTATTTGGTGAATTCCTTAATTGGATTTTGTTTGCCGATCTTACTTTCTCACATTGTAAGATTTTAATAAATCATTATAATCATTCCCTTATGTCTTGCAAAAATAACCTTTCTGACGGTTCCCGAATGATTTTTTTCCCCTGTGTTTGCATCATGGGATTATTAGTGTAGCTTACAAATGAATCAGAAAAGGCTGTGCAGCCAAGGGTATATTTCCATCATTTCCTAGGCGTGAAATGGGGGCATGATAACCTGGAGCCCCTGAGGTCATACTTGGCTGGGAGGGCACAGCAGGTCTTGGCATATTATCTCCTGTCTGGATTATTGATGAGATGCTCTGCTTGGAAACAGGGGAGAGATCTCCTATCTGCTTGGTTATTAAGGCCTCTGCAGGAAACAGGTTTATTGGTGATATATGTACACTAGTGAGTCTACTGTGTTTTCAGCTCCGATCCCTCCCTCTTATTTACGGTTGATGACTGAGTAAAGGAAGAACTTACCTTGTTTAACGGATGTACTTGGTGAATGTCTCGTTTGAAGTCTACCTTTCCTAAGACCCTTCCATGCAAGGAGGAGTTCAGGGGTGTTCTCAGTCACCCATTTAGGGTGATCCAAGGCTTTTGCTTCAAATATCCAGTGTTTTCCAATTTGCTACTTTGTTTGTAGACCCCAACACTTAGAGTACATACAGTCGATTTCAGAGATCCTGAAATGTAGTGATTCCTTTACAAGACTGAAGTCAGTTGTCTCTTTCTACAATTGCTGTCCACCTTCTTCCTCCCCCACTGTTCTCCAGGACATACCTGAAGTGAGCACAGGAGAGAGGCACCTTTCCAAGGCTTGTACAACTTTCACTGCCTCTTTCTTGTTCGTGGAGCTTTGGGGAAGCTGGGGTTACTTTGGGGAGTGGGATTTTCCAGACTCAACTTGTTTATGTGGCAACTCAGTGCTCTCAAAGATTTGAAAGTATTCAGATCGATTTGTTTCCATGTTGTTCCATATGTGAATAACCAAGCCAAAAATCTCAATCTTGACATAGAAGTAATTTTTAAGCCTGAAAAGTTTTGTTCACTTGCCTCTGTTTTCTGTCCTGCTTCTCCGTGTTTCTCTCAAAGGCCACCATCTTGAGGCCATTTGAAAAAACGAGCAAACAAACAAAACAGGCTTGGATGGGAAGGCAACACCCTTCATCCAGTCTTTGTCTGAACCTGGTCCCCTTGTTTGGAAGCTTATAGCGGGAGATGTTGAGAAAGGCCTTGCGTCTTTATAACTTGCTCCATTTTCATTTCAGTTTTGAATGGGTTTTTGCTACGTGTAACAAACGGATTCCTGATGAATGCCTCTGGAGGCTGGAGGCCTTATTTCATTTTTCCTCTTCGTATCTGCAGCCTCTAACATGTACCTCACTTACAGTCCACCCGGGTGCTGATTATGTATTTGTTTACTTGTGCGAATGTATACATATAAAAGCTTGTAACCAGAAATGCCCTTGAGAGCAGAATACAGACATAAAGTGCCTACAACACACAAAAAAGAACAGATAATATGCGAGGAAGAAGGCAAACATTTTAAAACATGTGTTGTTTGAGCTTTGCTGCTGCATCTGTCAAACAAGCCTACAAGTTCCTGCACGTGTGGTATTTTTAATTTTGCTCCCAAATGGGGAGAGGCACGTCTTCCCAGCCCTCTGCTGTGAGCGGAAGCCACGCGGCCGGCTGCGGTTGCTGAGGTGAAGCCGGCTCTCCCAAGGACCCTGGGGAAGCTACTGTCTCTGCTTCTGCCATTCTTTGCTCAAAAGTTGGCAAATGCTGGTCATGTCCTGGGTCTATTTATAGTAGGCACACGTCTAACCACCTTGTTCTTTTCTTAGCATCCGCTTGACGTGCTATCAATTATCCATGAGGTGAATGACAACACCAGGGAAGTTATTTGAGGCAGGTGCCCTGAGGTGAGAGAGAGGGGGCGGGGGTCACACGGGGACAGCCCCAGATGAAAAGGGTAAAATAGACATTCCTTGCCGCCCTTAAGCCAGTGAATAGTTCCAGACAGCTGGGGGGTGGGGCGGAAATCCTGAGCTGATGGCCCAGCCGACTGGGACTTTGCCCTTCTTACCTGTGTCTGCTTACATTTGAAAAGCCCATTTGAAAAATACATGGAGCAGGAGGCGGACGCGGTGACCTCCTTCCAGAAGAGGTCTTTTTGTTACACTCTCCAGGGACCGGAGGGGTGGGGATGAGGCTCCAGTGAGGAAGCTCTTGCGGGAAGGGGTGGGCGGGGGGAGGGGGCTGGACCCCCTCCCTTCCGCCTGGAGCATTTCTGGTGCGAGGCAGCAGCCCAAGGACAGAGGCAGGAGTGCCTGGGCGCCTGCTCTCCTCACGGGCACTGCAAGAAGACTGGCCCCAGCCCACGGTGGCCCCCCATCTCCCTCACCTACCCTCCCTTGGACCTGTTGGATTCCAGACTAGGTTTTGTTTGTTTGTTCTTGTTCTTGTTCTTGCTGCTTTTGTTTTGTTTTTCCTCACTGACAGTTTAGATTCCATATTTGGAAACAATGTCTCCTCTTCCTCCTCCAACTTTTTTTCTTTCTTTTTAATATTGTAACAGAAACACTGATGGCCCCGTTTCAATGGGACTGGCCGCCCTGGTGTCGTCCTCTTCTCACCTGCTGTTCATTTTGGGGCTGTGCTGTAAAAGCAGGTGGAATTTGCTACTGGAGCTGCTCTGACAATGCTGACGTCACTGCTTCAGCTCCAGGAATTGAGTTCCTCCTGGAGGTGCTGGGAGGGGAACTCCTTTTCTATAACCTCTCAGTATCAGCCTTCCAGTCCCTGCCCTCTGCCCACCTTGGACTTTGATTCTGAATGAAAGGAAGACTGAGTTCCAGTCAAAGAGAATGGAAAGCGAATTTGTTGAACATTTTGTCAGCCTTGGTTTCTGGTATAAACTGGCCCAGACTTTACACCCCATTCCTCTCTAAATTTTCATAATTTCCTTCTTCCTGCTACCCTTCCATTTCTCTTGACTTTGAGGGATTAAACTGTCTCCTTGGTGTGTGCTTGCAGACTGCTGGGGGACAGGGCGGTGGGGTGCTGAAAGGCCTTGGAATCCTTGCGAGCTTCCTAACTATGTGGAGAGAGCACTGCCCTGGTCCCTGGCAGCCTCACCCAGGGATCCGGGCTCCGACTCTAATACCATCTGCCCCGCTAATCCACTTTCCAGGCCCGTGTCTAGCGCCAGAGAGTGTCTGGTCTTCGAGTGTCCTGGTGCCATTTAAACCGACTCCAGCTTCCTGGGGATCAGTTTGCAGGCTTTGTTATCTTTTGGCAGGGCCTCCCTATCTTTTTCTTTCTCTTCTTCTTGGGAGTCAGACCACTCAAATTTAACTTGGTATATTATTTAGGGACTTCATGGGGGAGGAGTTGAGGCAATCACTCTGAGTACAGGGCACCAAGATTTCAGGCAGATAGTGTGTGTGTGTGTGTGTACGCTCGCATGTGCACTCAAGTGCACGCTTGTGCACGAATAATACACACGTGAGTCCGTGAGTGCTACTATCTTGGAAAGATGAGTCCAGGTTGGATGGATCTCTTCTGCAGAAGCTGCAGGAGCCATGACAGGTGCCCAACACCAGTGTCAGAGGCCTCAGGTGGCTGGTAAGTAAAGAGGAACTTCCTCTTTTCTGTTTCTGCTCTAGGTTATAGCAAAAACATTTAGTGGACAAATATTAGATCTTCCTTTTTCCTCTTCACAGATTGAAGTTTGTGAACCAGAATCCCCTATTTGTACCTGTGTAGGATTGTGTGATATGAGTTTTCTTTCTCTTCCTCTTCTTTATAGTTGATGATGTTATTCTCGACTGATGGGAGTTTAGCACACACAGTTGTGGGTTTTTTTTTTTTTTTTAAGATTTTATTTATTTATTTGACAGAGAGACAGCCAGTGAGAGCGGGAACACAAGCAGGGGGAGTGGGAGAGGAAGAAGCAGGCTCATAGTGGAGGAGCCTGATGTGGGTCTTGATCCCATAATGCCGGGATCACGCCCTGAGCCGAAGGCAGACGCTTAACCGCTGTGCCACCCAGGCGCCCCAGCACCCACAGTTTTGTGTTATTTACCCGACTTTTCTCCATTGTTTCCCCCAGCTTTCATTATCCAGGGGGAGACCTATTTGAAAATTTCTGGCTAGGGGAGGTTTGTTCTAAAAATCTGGAAAGAGCCAGATTTTTAGTCTGAAGGTTATTGTGGCAAGGCTTATGGTTTTGCATCATATTGGTATATTGTATGTAGGTATGTATTTAAATACAAAGTCAAACATATGTACATTGTATTAAATACAATAAATGATTGGCTAGCTCCTAGACATAACCAATAAATCAAGAGATGTTGCATTTTTAAATTATCACATTACTATTGTCTCTTTTCTTAACTTGCTCATTAAGCGTCCATATAGGACCAAATCTCTCTTGTTGAGATTGGCAAAATGATAATAAATTGTTCTTATGCCTGGTTTTTTGTTCCAAGATTTAACTGAGGAGTTGGAAAACTGCAGCCCATAGTCTGACCCACCGCCTATTTTTATAAAGTTTTATTGAAACACAGACGGTATATATATATATACTGTCTGTGGATATATATATATGTATATACACATATACTGTCTGTGGTTGTTTTTGTGCCACAACTGCAGAGTTAAGTAGTTGTGACAGAGACTCTGTGGCCCCCAAAGCCTAAAATATTTAGTATTTGACCCGTTGCTCTGGTTTGATTTCCTCTTTTACATACTTTCAAAAGAACTACAGCGACATTGAATAGGGTGTCTTTAATGGAAGAATGAGCACTACTTCTATTGAAAGAGATTCTAAACCAATCCAAAAAGGGGAAAGATATACCTGAACCATGTATAGGAACATGTGCAATAAGAATATATGAGAAGATACCCGATAAATACTTGCAGGACCCACCCAGCGCAAGTAGCCTGTCAGAACTAGGAAAGATACTCAAGTGAACAGAGTACAGCCCTATTTTCAGTGTTAACTATCTAATAGGAGAAATCTGCTAACATAACTAGAGTATCTGACAGGTTCTAATAGTGGCTCTAGAAAAATACACGTTGTTATGGGATTCAAAGGAGGTAAAATGGCTTTTATAGCCCAGTCCAGAAGGTAGAAACTTTGGGATGGAAATTAAGAAATGACGGTGATGATTGCTTCTTCTGTCAGTGAAGGAGATCCTTATTTGTAGTCTCCAGCTGTTCACCGAAATAGACCTTTGCTTCTATAGTAGAGCGAATCTTATTTTTCCCAAAGACAAAATAGGAGGAATCTTAGCCAGTTATTTGGCATGAGATTCATAGTTGGAATAGACTCAGAGATGCCTCATTTCAGACCTTAGATAAGAACAAAAATATGATTCAAACCGAAGTTAGCCTGGACTTAGAAGCAGCCCATAGAGATCATCTACTAATAGTCCACTCCTTTTACAGCTGAAGAAACTGAGGCTAACAGATCTATTAGTTGTATAAAATTGTCTCTGGAGCCTAGGATTTCAGACTTCCTGGTCTTTACTAAATGTCCCTGCAGTTTTCTTTCTGATTTTTAAGCCAGATTCTCTGTGGATGTGGAGAACCTCTCAAAATTATCAGCATGAAGTCTTTTTGGCCTTAAAGAACTTCATTAACATGTCAGTTCTTTCCTTTGTCCTCCCAAATCCCTGGAGTCATAGATGGGGGTGTAAGGTATTGACAAAGCCTCTTAGGACTCTACCTGCTCCCAGCTGCCCTGTGGAACTGCTTATGGGCAGACAGCCCTTCCTAGGCTGGGCTGGGTGTTCTCCGTTGGGATGCCCTCTGTTTTATGCCACTGCTGGTTGGAACATCCACATAAGGGTTTATTGGTGTTGGGGAGGAGGATAAGAGAGGGTAGATGAGAAAATGACCCACAGGTAATAATGGGGGAGGGCTTGAACTTCCATTAACAGCCAATTAGTATTCATTGTTTATTTACTTGACAAGTATTTATTAAGCACCTACTATATTCCAGGCTCTGTTCTAGGCACTTGGGATATAACAGTGGTCTAAACAGGCAAGGATCCTCCCCATGTGGGTCTCACATTTAAGGGTGCTTCACTATGGGAGAGTGTTTTTCATGGGGGTGTAGCTTGGAAGGTGGACAGGTTGAGGTGCTGCTGGACCTGGGTAGGAAGGCCTGGGTCTGAGCCCAGCACTACCTCTTGGCCGTCTCCATAACTCTGTGCATCTCTTTACTCCTCATCTCATTTCCCTGTAGCCGAGTCCCTCTCTCCAGAATACCTTCACCCTGGTTCCTCTAGGACTAGGATCTCCTCCCTGCCTTCTTTCCTGATTCTACTAATTCTGCTTGACCTTAGGTCCCCTTTTAGGTTCTCCTGTCGCCTCTTGCTAGGGGCCTTGATGTCAGTTGTGTGTTCTTGTGCTGACCCCTGTGGTGCTCTGTTCTGCTCCGCTCCAGCTTTCCAGTTCCTACCCAGCTCCACTGGATCCCACCTAGGGGGCAGCTCACCTTGGGGGAACAGTTTCACCCCAGCTGTCTGTAATCAGGACTTTTGTCACATTCCTTCCACTTCTGGGATGGTATTTATTCACTGCATATTAATTCACTCATGTAACCATGTTTATTGGACATGATTCTAGACAGTGACGTAATGGTGAAGACGATCAAATCCCTGTTCTCATAGATCTTACATTTGCAGATGAAGAATCAGGGTTGAATTTGATGAAGAATCAGGGACTGATTCCTCATATGCCAAGTGATGAGTTTGGAGTTGATAAACATCCTTTTTAGCTCAAACATCCATCCTTTTTAGCTCAAAAATTTCTCCTTTTCAGTCACTCTCTTTCTTACTTCCTTCTCTCTTACTTCCTCTGCTTACAGCTGATTGATTATTATATTCAAAGTTATAAAAATGACCAGGATTTTTTAGGGTAATCTAAAGGAAGTAAAAGAGAAAGAGAAAGAAAAACAGAAATTCTTTAGATCCTGGATACAATGGCCCTGTTGGATACTGAAGTGGGAAGTGACAGCCCTTTGATGCCTGTGAGTTGGGGTTCACCAGTGGTTTGAGTGGGGAGACTGCTTGGGGAAAATGAACTGTCCACAGAAACAATGGAGGGTGTACCGCTGAGGGGAAGGGTATTGGTGGGGCAGGGAGCTCCAGAAGCCTCACCTTGTTTTAGTGCGAGGCTCTCGAACATACTGCAAATGGAGGAAACACAAGCAGCACATATTTTATGGTTTGAGCATGGAAAGAGAAGACAGGAGAGTTGTTTGAGTTTATCTTAGGTGAAGTTAAGAATCTTGTTTTACTAGTTTATTGATAATAGAACAGCTAGAGCTGGAAAAGATGATTAAATTAATAAATATTTGAAGATCATTCTGGATCTGGCAACCACGCATGCCAACTTCAAATAATGCATTCTATTGTCTCCATAAATAATCCTGTCGTCATAACCTGCATGTCAATATTTGGTTCAGAAAATATAATCAGTGGTTGCTATTATTATCTATAAGGCATGATACTAAATTATCTTGTCATCCAACTCGATTTTTATCATTATCTCTTTGGCAATTTTATTGGAAGAAGCTATGAACTTATAAATCATAAAAGGCTAATAATCCCAGGCATAATTTCCTTCCTTTACCAGGTGTCTTTAAGATGCCCTCTCTTGGGGCGCCTTGTTGTCTTAGTTGGTTGAGTGTTGGACTCTTGGTTTTCGACTCAGGTCATGATTTCATGGGTCATGAGATTGACCCCCATATCTGCTCTGTGCTCAGCAGGGAGTTTACTTGAAGATTCTCTCCCTCTGCTCCTACCCCACTTGGGTACGTGCCCTCTCTCTCTCTAAAAAAATAAATAAATCTTAAAAAAAAAAAAGTCACCCTCTCTCAGTTCTGACTAATATTTTTCTAAAGGTTTTTAAAGAACTGGATCATGATTTGTATGATGAGATTAGGTTGGGAATGGTGGGTTTAAAATGAATTTCTGATAGTGTGTAAAGAGTATATTCTTTTGAAAAAATTGAGAACACAGAAAAACATACAGAAGAAAATAAAAATTCCCCATGGCTTTCCCTTTCCCAAGAAATAATACTGGAATGTAAGGGGAGATGAGACGGAGATATTACCTGTCTTACAGTCTTTTCCTGTGCCAAAAAGTGCTTGGCATATAGTAGACATGCAGTAAATATTTGTGGAATAAATAAATGAACTGTTTTGTGTATTTCCTTCAAGTCTTTTTTTCCTATATACATATGTATGAAGATTACATAATGATGAAATTATTGCATTTACATCTTTGAATCATATGTTGTATTTCAGTTTTGTATGTCCCTCTTTTTCATTCCAACCATAGATGCATTCATATTCAGGAGTTCTTCAAGGGATTAGGAGAAAAAACAATGAAAATAGCATTACATATGGAATGATTTAAGAATGTTTTGTTTACATTTCAACTCCTGGTGATTAAGAAATCTGAAGTTGGTGCTTTCCTTTTGGGCCTCCCTTCACCATCTATAGGACTGTATCTGTGGAACCCTCAGTTAGATGCAGATAGTCACTGTTGGATGACGAGATGAGCTGACGATGTATAGGCAATGTTGAGAGCTCAGATTCTGGGCTCAGAAACACCCAAGTTTGAATTTTTTTTTTTTTCTCTTCTAAAGGACTAGATTAGGTGGCCTTGGAAAAGTATCTTGTATTTTATAAATCTTATTAGCTTGTCCATAACGTGGTTCCGCATTCGTTAGATAGGCTAGCTAAAGTAAGTTGCCATAAAAAATAAACCCTGGAGGGGTGCCTGGATGGCTCAGTTGTTAAGCGCCTGCCTTTAGCTCAGGTTATGATCCCCGGGTCCTGGGATCAAGTCCTGCATTGGGCTCCCTGCCCAGCGGGGAGCCTGCTTCTCTCTCTGCCTGCTGCTCCCCCTGCTTGTGCTCTTTCTCTGACAAATAACATCTTAAAAAAAATTAACCTTGGAATTGAATTGGTTTAGGACCAAGAGAGTGTTTTTCACTCACCCAAGTCCCAGCCAAGTCTGGGCGGTGGGGAGCAGGAGGCAGGAGTGGAATGCTCTCCTGTTTTGAATGACTCAGGATCCAGGTTACCTTCTTCCTGTGATGCTACCATCCCATCTCAGCATGTGATCTTTAATGTCTCTGCAGCAAAGGAGAAGAAGGCCTGGTGATGGCACCCAGCTCTTAACTGCCTTGACATCAGAGTCACACATTAGACATCGTCTCTGCTCACATGCCATTGTGTAGATCTCAGCATAGCGGTGCACTCAAGGAGAGGGGCTGGACGTGAAGTTTTCGGATACCTGGGAAGAAAAGAGACCCAGGCGTGGGTGAGCACTGGTATTTTTTACAACAGAGCCTAATAACAGTAACTTCAACAAACATTGGTTATAATCCAAATCTTCACCAGCCCGTGATAAAAAAAAAAAAGATCACATTCTGTTTTTTAATCTTAAATTACTATGATAAGGAACTTTACTAGGCAAATTGCTAGAAATAACTCCCTCCCCACCCCAAAGTTCCAGTGATTTTGAGGAATTCTCAGGATCCTGCTCCTGGTATTCTCTGAGAGGTCTTTTAGATTTCCCTGTTCTGGTCCCTTCCCATGCCCTGCAGCTAACTCTACTGCTGTGGAGAGGACTGTGCTGTGCCTGTCCCTCCTGCATGGGTGACCGCCGCTAAGTCCTCTTCTCATATTCTCCCTGGCTCCCTTCAGGACAGCCACCACGAGGCTCAGTTCATTGTACCCTACTAAAGCCTTGAAGTTAAAGCAAGCAAGACCTAGAGAATACCTCTCACTCGTTACAGCCATGTCTGGACTCATGGAGCTTCAGACCAAAACCTAACTTCAGAGGCTCCTGTTGTGCTAATTTGGGGCTCACTCCACCTCGCCCTCACTACAGGGACTAGTTCAAGCCTCTACTGGCTTGAGAGTCCAGACTCTCCATGGCCTGGGGAGAGGGCAAGGAAGACTTTCCTGCCCTATTTCAAGGCATTAAAAAACCCTGAAACTAACAATAACAAAAAAGTGTATTCTTCCCGGGATGACTGCCAGTGAGAAACTCATTTCCTTCCAGGGGAGATTTCACAGTGTGGCTTGGCCCCATATCCCTGAAAATAAAATGTAGTAATTCGTAATGCATTAATCCAAATCTGGATTATTTGCACTCAAATCACATCACTGTGGATTCCAACAGTCTATCCAGATTGTGTTTGATGCAGTCTAGATCACCTTCCTGGGGCTTTTCTCCTGGGGCTGGAAAGGGAAGATAGGGCTTTACCTCCCTCCTGATATTCTAGTTTCAGCTCCATCTCCTGAGAGCAGATACCTGGACAATACAAGCATGGTTTCTCTCTCTCTCTCTCTCTCTCTTTTTTTCCCCTTTTAAGTAGGCTTCATACCCAGCGTGGAGCCCAACATGGGGCTTGAACTCATGACCCTGAGATCAAGACCTGAACTGAGATCAAGAGTCAGATTCTTAACCAACTGAGCCACCCAGGCACCCCCAAGCATGGTATCTCAAGAACAAACCAGAATTTCAAGGATTGATCAGTTCTAGAGCAAACTTTGGGGAAAAAAATAAAACTTCCAAAACAAAAGCAATTCTACATCTACAGACACAGTTCTGTTAATATAGCCAATTCCCATCATTAAATAGATACCTCATGGGTAGTCTTAAGTTTTTACCCTGGGTTTCTTTGGATTTAGGCTTTCCCAAGAAGAATGGGAGGGTACTTGTTGCCTTTCATCTGTGTGAATGAAAGACCCACCAAGACAATCCTTTCTGTAACAAAGACTAATTCTGCCCAAAAGACCAAAAAATACATATTCACAGAATCCTACCAATGGATGTTTTTACAGCTTCATGTCAATTTATTTTATTTTATTTTATTTTATTTTATTTTATTTTATTTTATTTTAATTATTTTTAAAAAAGATTTTATTTGAGGGAGAGTGAGAGAGAGCGTGAGAAGTGGGGAGGGGGAGGGATAAGCAGGCTCTTTGCTGAGCAAGGAGCCAATGCCGTACTCGATCCCAGGACCCCTGGATCATGACCTGAGCTGAAGGCAGACGCTTAACCAATTGAGCCACCCAGGCGCCCCTCATTGTCAATTTTAGTCTAGTTCCCACTAGAACTCCCTTATGTTAGATATTATGATTATAATGAAACAGTTTTACACTTTCTTTCTTTGTCTTGCTCTGCATTATTTTATGTAATCAACTCTATCATATATAAAATTTTAGTCTTGCTAGTGGTTACTTCTGGGGTCAAGCCCTTTTTGCTCACTCACACACTTCATTTTTCCTTCTCAACTTCAATTTTTCATAGTGACTTACTCTCTTTCTTGTGGTAATATTGAGTAAAACAAGCTATTTATATACCTAGGTCTTCATTCATGAGCATTTTGTTGTGGTTTGCCTGTCAATCTTGTCATGTGGGTCAACATGTTTCTGGGGGTGGGTCTGTGTGTGAAGTTCCTGTGTGTCTATGTGGCTGAGTGGAGGCAATGGAGAACTCCCATGGGTGTTTTGTTTTTGTTTTTGTTTTAAAATTTATTTATTTATTTCCAGAGAGAGACAGAGTGTGAGGGCGGCAGAGGAGGGGCAGAGTGAGAAGGAGAGAATCTCAAGCAGACTCCCTGTTGCGTGGGGAGCCCTACTGAGGACTCAATCCCAGGACTCTGAGATCATGACCTGAGCCAGAACCGAGAGTCAGACACTCAACCGGCTGAGCCACCCAGGCGCCCCTCCCATGGGAGTTCTCGTGTGCATCTGGCCAAGACCCTGGGTCCCAGACTGGTTCACTAGCACTCCTTTAACTGAAGCTCTGTTTCTGCCCAGAGTGACTCTCAGGTTCACCGGTGCTGCTCCTAATGGAGGGGGACCCCAACTAAGAAGGATTTTAAAGTTCTAGTTTTTTCTTTCTTTCTTTTTTTTTTTTTTCCTTTTCCTTTTGGAGGTAGTAGCTCACCCACCGCTGCCAGAGCTGACAGAATTGGAATGGCAGTAGGTGGGTGAGGGGGGTGGGGGTGGCAAGAGGAATGGCAATCATCAGTTTGGGAACAATCTCTGAGCCAAAGAACTGCCTTTGGCATATAAGAACAATATGAGAGACGTTGTCTCTGCCTCCTTGGAAGGAGCTGCGCTATAAATCTGACTCAAGCCAGGAACTATTTATGGGAGATCATTATTAAAGAACAGATATTTGGTTTTTCAATTAGAGCAGGCTTGGCGAGATGAATTGGGCCACTAAGAATTTGTTGTTCACTGGTAACATTTCTCCAGTTCTCCATGAGGCAAATCTAACTTCTTGACCAGAATCTTTTTTATGAGCATCCGGGTTAGGCTTCTGCATTGTGTCAGCAGATGTAAGAGCATCAACAAACGTGGAGCTTTTTACTAGATAGCAGCCCTGTGGTTTTCGGCATTGCTGGCATCAAGAGGGTTTTATTTATTAACTAGTGACTGTGCTTTTCCAAGAAATCACCCAGTGTCGCAAATTCATGAAATTGGAAGAAGCATCCCGATTTGTGGAGATAGTTACGGTAACTAGATTCAACCCCGGAGCCCATAAGGGCTTGTCATTCTCAGGGATTCAAAGGGCTATTTGGGTACAGGTGGTCATGTTTGGCAAGCAGGTGCCACACGGATTCTGCACCTGTGGTCTGTGTGGTCTTATCAGTCAGGCACAGATGCCTCTTGGAGCACCGCGTTGTGCTTTTGGATGAAATCTCTCCGCATAAACCGCGACCTCTCTGTGATCCTAACAAGAAGGAGTCCGTGTACAGAGGGATGTGACATATTAAGAGTCAGAAGCTGGGATAAGCCAGAAGGAATCTTGTGGGATTAAATTTCTTCTTTAAGTTGGGTAATGTTTTTTACATACCCTCTTTTCAAACTGCAGCATTTCACTTGTCCATCTGCATTTGCTCTAACTACTGCAAATGTCAGGTTTGTGTGAAGAGGCATCTGTGAAGCTTTTGGAATGAAAAATGCCCCGGATATTTCTGTGCAGACAAGAGTGGCCTATGGCAGGCTGACTTTCGCACACTTACTACCTTTTACTAATTAAAATCAAGAAGACTGTGCGGTAAGACCTTTGATGTGCACAGCACCTGCTGAATTGATTTTCTCTTTTTTGGTATTTCTGATCTGGGGGAGGCAAGAAAGGATTGCCGAATGGCTTGCAGCAGGCTGCAAAGGTCATGTCCTACCACCCTGGGACAGACTCTTCACTGGCCTGTGGGAGTGTGTTTTTTTATCTCAAAATATCCCTTCACGTGGAGATGATTATTAGCCCTTTTCATACATGGGGAAATTGAGGCTCAGAGAGGTTAACTAATTTGCCCAGTGACACGGAGTGTGACAGACTAGAATTTGGACCCAGAGCCACCGCTGAAGGTCATTCTCCTCCCACTGTCGTAGCCCCCAAACGGTATGGTAGGAGGGTCCGGTCAGCTTCTGCATGACAGCAGCCTTTTCTGTGTGGATTTAGTTGATGCTGGATAGGTATTTAAGATTATAGTCGTAGGCTGAGCATTGGGATACCAGCAAGTCACAGGAGCTTTCCAGAGATGTTTCTTTGGTGAAATATTTGCATGACTTCTGAGCACACTGAGGAACCACGCCTGGGGCTGATTGTTGTGAAAGGGGGGGAAGGATTGGGCTGGTCGAGGTAATTGCTAGTCTCCATTTCTTACAGTGAGATGTTCTCTGATTCTCTAGTTTTGAGGCAGGGAGGAGTGTTGGCGGCAAATCTCGGGAGACGACTTGATGGATGTTCCCTCTACACCTGTCGCTGCTGAACTGCTTTGCTGGGGGCTGAAGTGGAGACACAGGGCGGCCAGGCTGATACCCTGGGGGGTTTCTTATGCAGCCTGACCTCGGGCATCCTCCTCGTGGAAATTCCTCACATCAGACATCTTGCATTCATGCCAAACGGCACCGATTCAGTCTCCTTTTTCCCCCGGAATAATGTGGATCTAATCAGAAGCAGAAGGTGGAAGAAGCTGGTTTTTCATCCAGAATTAATAAACCAAGATCTTTTCAATTTGTTTCCCAAGACTGTGGGTTTCTGCAGCGTGTCTCTCAGGATGCATAAAGAGAATTTGTGCTTCAATTTCTCAGAGTCCTTAATTTCTAAATTCTCTCATGGGGCTTTAAGGAGAGGCGACAGCCAGATTTAACTTGCTGTGTGATACTGTCGTGGGTTTGCTCTTCGACTTTATCCCAAAGCAACTGGTTGGTGAATGTTTTCTGTTGTAATGAGATACTGCTTCTTTCCTCTGCCAACCTTGAAAGCTGTGGTGGAGTGGAATGACTGGGCAACACCAGGAGGAATAATTCAAACTGGAGTCACTAGACAGAAACCTCAGGGTCACCTATCCTGGACTGCCCGTTCCATTCTGCAAGTCGCAAACACAGACGGGAAAGCAGCTATTCACTGTCATGTGCTCTATGGGCAAACGGGAAAAAGAGGGAAGAAGGTACTTGGGAGGCATATGACCCCAGCTAACTTCCTCTGGACAGTCTGGAGGATAAACACCACTGGGAGGAGTTAATATACATTTTCATGTCAAAACGCAGCACTTTTTACATGTTCCCAGAATGTTCATAGCCACCTCTCATTGGCCATTCTGACTCTGTTGTGTGTTCGCCAGATGGGTCTATTTTATTGGCAAGAGGGAGGAGATCTGAAGGCAGCCCCTTGGGAAACTAGCCCCTTGGGAAACTAGCCGGGGCTCTGTCCACAGAGAAGTCCTGCCTGAGGTCCCACAGGAAGCCTCTGTGATCTCTAGTTCCTGCTGGGCTGTTGTTTTTTTTTCCCTCTTAAATCACACTGCAGCTCTGAAAAACCCAGGGAAGACTAAGCTTTTCTTATCTAGGGTTTTAAACATGGAAGGAGGCTTAGAACTTATTTTGTTCATTTTTTTCATTTTAGTGATGAGGAAAATGAGACCCAGGGAGATGTGACTTTTACAGGGTTGAACAATGCTGAGATCCCAGCTAGTCTATAAAATACCTGGTGTGAATTTACAAAAATGCACCATGTGAGAACACAGCCTTTTGGGTACATCCCTTGGCAAGCTGAGGTGTCTTTGTGCAAAGGCAAAGATGTCCTTCTTTCAGGTGGACACAGAACTGTGCAGGGCACATGGCTTAGATGGCTAAAATGGGACAGATTTGAGGTCCTGATCCCTGATTTGAGATGCACTCACTGCATACTATACGAAATGACTCTGCACGGTTTTCCCAGTTCATTTAAAACAGATTTGGATGGAAAACATGACCGAGTGAGGGAGTCAGCTTTCCATTAGGTAGATGAGAGTGTCCATATGTCTACTAATTGCCCTCATTTGGCATAAATCAAGCAGACCTGGGGCATGAGGGGTAAATCTTTCTTTTCTGCAGTGATAGGCATGAGTAATTAGGATGAAACCAGGCCTGCATGTGTGGGTTTGACTGATGATGGACATTTTCAAAATCACAGCAAAGAGAAGAGACTGAATGAAAGTCTGGCAAACTTCACAATGAATATCTAGTGAATTGGATGTGAAAAGGAAAAGAAAAAACTCTCACCTTTTCAGCATATTAAAAAAAGAATGTTCATGCAAGACAGGGCTGGTCGGTTTGAAGAACTCTTTTCCAAGCTTATATCAATACAAGAGGATTTTCTCTGGGGGCCAGAACTCGAATGGACAGTTGGGCTGGTGTCAGTGGTTAGTGATTAAAGATTATAAACATAACCCCCCTCCAGCCACATGACTACAAATGCATTTTACTAATATGACATTTTATATTGGAAGGTAAATGTCACTATAACATTTACAAGTAGTAAATAATTCTTTGGTAATGAAAATAGCCCTATGTCGCAGTGACTAGACCCTTCTCGAAAATGATCTTTGAGTAGCCCAATGTTTCCTGTTGTATAACTCAGGACTCTTATAATGTAAATAATTATTTGTCGGTATGCATTTAATGTGTGTCTCCCCCAGTAGCTTTGGGTCAGTATAGCATAGGGGCTAAGGGTTCACACCCTGAGGTCTGGTTTCAAATTCTACTTTTGTCACTTAGCAGCTGTGTGACACAGGGTAAGTTACTTCATCCCTCTGTGCTTCATTCTGCATCTGTAAAGTGGTAATCATCCTGGGCATCTTTCGTAGGGTTGTCTGTTGGGTGTATTAAATGAGATCATCCCTGTGATTGCTGAGCACCACACCGGGAACATGCGAGTCCTTGGTAGAAATATTGGCAGCTACTGTTGATGGAATTGAAAGGCACTGTTTCTGTGTTTCTGTCTTATTCCCTCAGTTATTCCCAGAGTGTGGGGCACATAGACCAACATTTGGTTGAATAAATTAATGGTCTCATTTCTTCATAGCTCCAGTGCAGTGAAGCCTCAGATTGCCAGCAATGTTATGTGTGAAATTAGCTCCCGTGTGGCTGGGCCTTTTCAGCAGTTGGTGTTATCTGTTCTGTCACACTTCATTTAACTCCAGATTGATCTGTCCTCACAGAAAGAACGTAATCTATAGGGGGCTTGAGCTCTGGTTCTTAGCTTCTTAAAAATTGACAGCTATTGTTTAGAGGTATTTCAAAATACAGCTTCCAAATAATACGTAGGGAAATAGGAGATGCGTTTTGGCCTGATGAGAAGTGCCTGAAGAAAGGCCCAAATCAGGGATTCTGGGTTGCAGGCCCAAGATGATCAGAGATATCACTTCTCCTGCTTAAATTTATCCTCTTTTTTTAAGTGAAGGATTAGCCTCTGTGAGCCTCAAGGTCTTTTCCTGTTTTTATATTTTATGGTACTAATGTGTTAGTGATTTTTGTTAATTCCTTAAATGCACTGATACAGGTACAACTTTATATAATAGAATGCAAATTCAGTTTCTGCAAGGTATTTCTTTATATTCCAAGGGATCTTTCCATGAATATTTCTTGTAAATCAAGAATCTTTTCTAATGCAAATAGTTTTTTTCTAATGTCTCTGCTTTGAAAATTTGCATGCATTGTTGGTTTTTTTTTTTTCTTAAAATAAGGCCCATCCAAATATTTTCAAGTAGATCTAAGAACACTTAATGAGTGAGTGTACACATGCTTAATGTAGGAAACTAAGCATTTTGGGATTTACATCATCAAAACACTGTCACATTTCCTGTCATCCCATCATGTTCATCCAGTTGTAGTTTCCAGCCCAAGTCTTTGAAACTGACAAGGCTTGATTTTTTCTTTTCTTTTCTTTTTTTCTTTTTTTTTTGAGTCAGTTCACAGATCGCTCCAACATCTGGTTCACCCTGCCTTATAAGAGATAACAAATAAAGATCATTTTAAGCCACTATTATTAATGAGGTGAGGGCAGATATTAGAAAAAACTGGATATGGAGCTTATCTCTTCCTGTAGTCCACGTGATCTCTGATTAATTTAATCCCAGTTCTGCCTCTAAAGTTGAGGGCCTGACACAATGTCTTGATTGACGAAATCTATTTCCTCCTCATGTTCATTCAGGCCTCTTGGAAGCTAGGGGCTTCTGATTAAATTAAGCTATTTTTATAACCTGAAGAAGATCCCATATGGTCAATCTCAAGCTCCCTTTGCTTCCAATATTTCTCCCAGATGTTTGTTTTGCTTAGGACAAGCAGGCTGCCATTTGTGGGTTTGTCGCTTGACCTTCTCTTATGAAAAGGTTTTAAGTGTTTTCTCTTTCCGCTGACTGTTTTAAAAGTTAAATTTATTGGCTGCCAAGGGCTTTAATGTGTGCTCTCCTTTATTCTTCACAGGAACCTGATGAGGTAAGGACTACTATTAATCCCATTTTAACTTTTCAAAAATAAGCTGCAGAAGAACTAAATAATTTCCCTACTGTCAAGCAGCTAGTAAGAGATTGGACCCAGTCTGAAATTCAGGTCCATTTGTCTCCAGAACCCTTGCTCCAGCCTTAAGATAGGCTGCCTCGTGCAAAAATCTAGCCTGACAGATTCCATGCTAAATATATTCTGTTTTAATATTGGAAATGGTTTATTGATGTTCCCAACATTTATATTGGTCTGGCTGCAAAATCTGCTTGGACATATATTAAGAGAGGGGCCAAATTAATGATGTCTTCTCTGAATTTTCCCTTGGCTTATCTTGGGAGAAGTTAGAATGAACCAGGCAGGGAAGGAGAAGAGGGAGTTGTGTGTGTGTATGTGGGGGGGGGGGCAGGAGGGCAAGGGGCTTAAACAAACATGTGTTCCCCAGTGTTGACTGGCTCTGTGCAGAGCACATATGATCTGTGTGCAGAGCTTTGTGTCGTGTGGGCAGACATGGTCATCCTCTCATTTTAGCCATTGTTCCCTGGTGTGATTGTGGCGCTGGGGAGGCAGGGTCCAGGAGAGCACCCAGCATCATTGACACAGCGTACCGCAGCCAACACAGCTGTTGATCATGGGCCACCATCCTGGGCTCCTCATCACTTCATTTCTCAGGAAACGTTGCCTTCCTATTGCTGGGCTTGGAAGGGACTACTTGGTCTGTCCCAACTAGTGTCCTTAATGTCAGATTTGGAGGACTGGGGGGTTAGAGTTTTGCATCCTTCCTTCCCAGAATTCCTTTGGGTTTCAAATGCAATTTCACCCACCTTCTTCATAATGACCAGTTTTATATACTGGCACTTCTTAATTCCAAGAAAGTGGCTTGCTACACAATTGGCATTTCAGTACCTAAGAGGTGGCTTTGTGCCACCAGGAAAAATAAATTTCTTTTAGATAAAAGGTTAAAGGAAATCCCCTCTACCTCAGAGATACTATAAGTGAATAGTGGTAAATGCTGGAACACAGGTATATCAGGGTCCCAGGGCAGCATAGAAGGGGCCACCTGGCTAAATCTGGAGAATTCAGAAAAGGTGTTTGGAAGGATGACTCCTGATCTGGTCTTGAAGAATGAGTAAAATTTAACCAGGTGGAAAAAGAGTTTTAAGGTAAGAGTACAGTGTGAACAAAGGAAAGGAGTAAAGAAGTGATGGCTTGTAAAGCAAAAATCAAAATAGATGGAGATCACGAAAGCCCAAAGCTGTGGTGGAGAGTGGTGGAGAATGGCAGAAGATGGGTTTCAACATGTCATTAAAAGTCCTGATATGGAGACCTAAAACGCAATGCCAATGAGATTGAAGTTTATTTCAGGCAACTGGACACCCTTGAAGCGTTTTAAATAGGACAGATATGTTTCTCATGTTAATGACTCTAATAGCACTGTAAAGGGTGGATTTCAGGGGCAGGAGCTAGAATAGAGGCAGGGAGACTCAGTTAGTTAGAGATAAATGGTATGTGAGATGAAAGGACCTACCCAAGTACTGGTAATGGGGATGCAGATGATTTTCATATTATGTAGAAGGGCTCATTAACAGGCCTTGATGATTAATTATGATGTATAAAGGAGAGAGAGAAATTATCATACATTTATTGATCATCTACTTTGTGCCAGGCACTTTAAAGGTCCAGAAATCTGGAATTCTAAAAATCTAGAGAATGGTTGCAAGGTTTCCCCTTATGAAAAATTTGTCTCTTGCTTCATAAGAAATTACTCCATGCATGGCAGAGCAGGATAACTAAACTTTAGCTTTCTGGCCAGTTACCTGAAAAGGGAAACCCCAGAAAATATTGAGAAGGAGACAGTGGAAAGGGAGTTTTAAAGAGCAACACCATAAAGTTGTTTATAAACCCCTAGGCTCACCCACAACTATGAATGAATGTGTCTGACCCTAGTCAGCCTACCAAAGTCTTTGAGAACTGAATTCACAGACAGAACACCATTCAAGTTGTAGAGTAGCCATTGGGTAGCCCACACTTGAGATAGGTCCAGCTAGAGCTGCAAATGTTTTGAAAACCGAACTGAACTAACAGTGAATCATATTACACAGAAGACACAAACTTGTAGTGTGAATCTAATCAGGTTGATTGCCCATTAAACATTATCATGTTCCATAGAATTCAAATAAGAACGAACATCTCATAACATAATATTCAAAGGGTCCAAAGTAAAAAAAAAAAAAATTACTCCAAAATATAGTGGCTGGAAAAAATCTATTTGTGGGTCAGGAATCCAGGAATGGCTTAGCTGGGGATCTCTGTCTCAGTGTTGTCCCATGAGGTTGCAGTCAACCTGTTGTCTGGGCTCAAGCCATCTCAAAACGTGGCTGGATCTGCAGAATATGCTTCTATGATCACTCAGGTGGCTGATGGCAGACCATGGTCCCTTGTCTCAGGCCTTTCCATGGGTCCTCTTCATAACATGACAGCCAATTCCCCAAAAGTAGAGATGTAAGAAAGAGTGCCCATGTTGGAAATTACACCCCGATCTTGGAAATGACATCTGGTCACTTCTCCTGTATTCTGTTTTTTAGAAGGAAGCCCGTAAGTCCAGCTCAGACATAAAGGGAGGGAATTACACCTGCTGTAGTATGGATGAACTTTGAAGACATTATGCCAAAAAAAAAGCCACTCACAAAGGGGACAGTTATTAGATGATTCCACTTACCTGTGGTACCTAGAGTAATCAAATTTACAGATACAGAAAAGAGAATGATGATTGCCCAGGGCTGCAGGTAAGGAGAATGGGGAATTAATGTTTAATGGGTAAGAGAGTTTCAGTTGGAGAAAATGAAAAATTCTGGAGATGGATGGTGGTGGCAGTTGCACAAGTAGTGTGAATATACTTAATGCCACAGAACTATTACACTTAAAAATGGTTAAAATGGTACATTTTCTGTTATGTATATTTTACCACAAAAAATTTCAGAGTTATAGAGGTACTAAGTAAGATAAGGACCAAGGTATACCTATTAGATTTACCAACAAGGAGACTTGGGTGACCTTGGTGAGAGCAGGCTCAGTGGGATGCTCAGAGTAGAGGCTAGATTGCAGTGGGTTGAGAAACTGGGGGATGCAAGCTGCAGGAGCCTTCTTTACAAAGGATGAGTGAGATTTGAGGCTGGGAGGAGTAGTGGCGGTGGTGTGTGTGTGTGTGTGTGTTATGGAGAGAATCAATGCAGGGGTGCAAGGCCACTTGGAGATATAGCTACTAAATCATAAATGAACAATAATGCAAAAAGTGGGTCAGAGAAAGTGAGGAAGGATACTGAAGCAACCTCTCATGCCACCCTTTTGCACAATGTCCGTGCTTTCCAAAGAACTAAAGATGTGGTATTTGGGGAGGTTCAAAGCAAATAGCATTGGTGACTTCCGATGACTCACCCAGCTTGGATCATTCAGGACAGGAACTTCTTTTAAGACTAAACTCGACTGCACTGTGAAAAGAAGTCACTGGGTCAGGGCAGTTAGCACCACAGGTTCTAAGGCAGTTATTGTAGTGGAAGCCACTGATAGAAGTGAATAAATGAATGATCATTCTTCTAGCATAGGATACTTGTGAGAGCCTTTGAATTAGAATATTTGACTCTAACAAATATATTGTCTGCAAAGCACTTAGGCATTGCAAATCAGGCAAGGTTTAAAATGACCCAGGATGATGGACCTGAGCTCTATGACACAGATTCTATAACATGACCCAACTTGATTTTAAGCATCTTCATTTACAAGCAATGTCTCCATACTATGAAAGACATACAAAATGATCAGTAGGGGAAGAAAGGGATAAAGAAAGGGGGGGTAATCAGAAGGGGGAATGAAGCATGAGAGACTATGGACTATGAGAAACAAACTGGGGGCCCCAGAGGGGAGGGGGGTGGGGGAATGGGATAGACTGGTGATGGGTAGTAAGGAGGGCATGTATTGCATGGTGCACTGGGTGTTATACGCAACTAATGAATCATCGAGCTTTACATCGGAAGCCAGGGATGTACTGTATGGTGACTAACATAATATAATAAAAAATCTTTTAAAAAAATGTATATAGACAAGTATCTATTGAAAAGTGATTACACATACTATTGTGAGACTAGATCACTATTTGGCTTACTAGGTAGTATTCACATAACTAGCATTAGCTTGGTAGTTGCCATGTAGGCAAATAAATTGAAATTACAAATGGAAGAACTACAGGCTTTTCAAGAACTGTGAATAGGTTTTCAAGTATTGTCGGAAGATGGAAATTTTTACTAAGACAGGAAAGATTTAAGATTGAATTAAAGATTGTTTCATAAACGTGCAATTCATTTAAAGTTACATGGCCCAACTAGACCACAAGCAGTCAATTGCAGGGAAGGCCTGATCAACCAGAATTTACAATAGAGAGATGGTATGGGTTTTTATTTGGGGGACCAGCAACTCTGGGGTTAATTTCAGCAAATCCTTGGGGGTCAGATGGGCAAAACTCCACATACAAGGTTTATTCCATGGCCAGACATAGGAAGCTGAGAAAGGAAACATCATGGGGACAACTAGTTTCAGAAATCAAGGTTAGGCAAGGTCAAGGACTTGAGGAGAAATGTAAATTGAGATAATGGCATTGACATCAGAATACAGATGTGGGCCTGAATTTGGGAGGAAAGGAACTGGCACACAGTTTATTGTAGAGCTGGAGGTGCACTTGGTACGGCGGTGCGAGGGCACATCTGATGATGAACGATGACAATCACAGTACTGACAACATCTGCCGTCTCTTGGGTCTGTACTGTGTGCCAGGCACTACTAACTCAACAAACATTTTTAGTACCTCGTCTGCGTCTAGTGCTGAAGAAACAATAAATAGACAAAGTTCTTGTTCTCATGGAGATTGTTTAATTGGAGCAAGACACATAGTAAATACATAAACCAATATATAGGAAATTGGAGAGTGATAAGCACTTTGGCAAACGGAAGAAGCAGAGTGAATGGAACAGGGCTAGGGAAGGGGGAATAATTTCATGTAGGATACCGAGGAAAAGCCTGACATTTTGAACAAAGGTACAATACTAGTTTGGGGACAAGCGAGATGGGTTTGGGGAAGAACGTTTTGAGCAAAGGGAGGAGCAGGCATGAAGGCCCTACAGTAGGCAATTGTTGGCAAATACAAGGAACTGTGATGAGATGAAGCGTAGGAGATAGAGACTAGATCCAGCAGAGCCTCGCTGGTGGTCATTTTAAGGGCTTTGTCTTTTCATCTAGTGAGATGGGAAGTCACTGGAGGCTGCTGTAAGCATTCTGAAGCTTTAGCTATCTTATCCTCCCCACACCTGTATGTGATAGTTATAATAATAATTGTAATATATTGTATATATATATAATGTATTAATGTATATATATAATGTAATAATTATAATAATTATATCTAATAATAATATTATTAGCCCCTTTTTACTTTAAAGAGGAAGATGAGACATAGAGAACTTAAGTGAGTTGCCAAAAGCAGCTTTGAAGTTTTGGGAGGAGGGTGTTAACCCAGGCGATCTGATTTTTAGAGCACATCCGAGTGCATGGGAGGGATTACAAGAAAACTTGGAGCGTGATGACTATGAACATCACCTTGATTATGCTGGTGGTTTCCTGCATGTAGATGTAGGTTAACACTCATCTATCCAATTGTACACTCCTTATATGTGCTATTTATTGTGAGTCAGTTATACCCCAGTAAAATCGTAAAGAAAAAGATTTTTAAACTGTGAAGGGTTTTAAGGAAAGGAGTACATCCATATTTTGTGAAGGATGGATTGGAAATTAGAAAGCCATCACAAAATGGAGGAATTGAACTAAGGTAGTAAAGAGAGGAAGAGGAGAGGAGCTAGATTATAAAATTGACAAGACCTGGAGACTATTTGGAATGAGGGGAGAAAGAAAAAAGGAGCCCAGGATGACTGCCAATTTGGGGGTTTGGGCAGAAGTGAACTGTGGTGCCATCAACCAAAATGTAAAACGCTGGAGGTTTTGAAGAAAGATGATGGCGGTTGTAGACATGCTGACATCAGGGTGTCGGCTGGGTATCCACGCCAATAGATAGTTTAAGGGAGACTCCTGATTTAGAAATAGAGGTGTGGAAATCAGCCTGTGAGTTGTTGAAACCTTAGGCACAAATGACATGACCCAGGGATGAGAAGGACATGGAGGGTAAAACTCTGGGCGATATCAATACTTAAAATGAGATTACAAAAATATTTGGCATACATTTTGCCCTGCACCTCCTTTTGTGCTCATGGGAAACACTGCACATCAATCACAACACTCTATTCTTTAGAAAACTCTCTGCACGTGTTCTTAGAACCCAGTTCAATTAGTTGTTGTAGGTTATCCGATTTGTTTCTTAAGTCAAGGAAGATTCTTGGCATCTCCTTGCTGGGAGACTTTGGAGCACCAGGCAGAGGCCCTTATTTCTGGGCAACGTCCTGCCTGTGGTCTGGGAGGAGACTGAGGTTTAGGATGTCTTCCCAAATGCTGGTCTGCCAGCCTGCCCCCGCCCCAACCGTACTGAAACTAGAAGAGGTGCTTATGGTCCGAAGGAAAGTGAGAGAACGAGGGGCGCCACTGGATTCTGAGATTGTCTTTTCTCCTATATTTGGATTAAGATATCTTTACTTAATACTAGCAGATGGTATTTTTTCTTTTAAATGCTGTTATTTAGCAAAATAAATAGGCTGGCAACTCTTAATATGTCATCCCGCTTTTTTCCTCAGTGATTTTAATTCCTTATCAACAGCCATCTTTTTAAAAAATGTTTTCTCTTTTTTGGGGCAGAATTAATTTGGACAATGGTAACTAACTGGGATAATGAAATCACTAGTCCTTGAGAACTACTGACATGTAGCCTAACTAACCCCGAAGACCTTCAAAATAAAGGGATGAGATTACCCACAGAAATTGGACATTGAAAATTGTCATAATAGAGAAATGTACAAAGTTACCTGCAAGATTCAGAAGCTCCCCTGCCAGCCAGACTTGACTTTAATTGATTAAAACTATTAGTATGTCTAATGGAAGAACATCTGATGAGCAATGAAGTTGATTAGCCAAGGGAACATGGAGAAACCACTGGGACAAAGCGGGTGGAGCCTACGTGAACTCTGATTAGACGACAAGGAACCTTGGCAAAGCATGTCTTTGGAGACTTGGGCTACACTAGCAGAGACCAGGTGAATGTTTTGGGCCAGAGTGGCCAGACTGTATGAACCAATATTTACTGCATCCAACTGGCCTTCATCTATTTCCGGTCTCGTTTTTCTAGCTTCCCAGGTAGGAAGAGAATGCAGTAGTGCTGGGGGGTAAAATATTGCTTCTCTAACAGACTGACAATTCAAGTCCCCGTGTGGATCTTTTCTTGATAGAAATTAATAAACTGGCATTCTGGAATCATCCCTCAGTCTCAGCTGTGGGAGAAGGATTCTTTAATGTGCTGACAAAGTCTGGCTTCTGAGCCCGTGAGTATGAGGATTGATTGAGACTCTTGTGACATTAGCCAGCAGGACTCTGAGCTGTGACTTTCCCCAGGTAGGAACAAATTCTGGCATTGTGACTGTTTTCTGGTTTTATTTTTTCTCCCAATTTTATTGAGGAAAATTGACAAATACAATTATACGTATTTAATGTGTGCGGTGTGATGATTTGGTGTACATATATATACATTGTGCAAAGATGACCAAGATCAAGATAATTAACATACCCTTCACCTCACATAGTTAATTCGTGTGCGCACGGGTGTGTGTGCACACGCACGGGTGTTGAGAATGCATGAGACGTACTCTCAGCAACTTTCAAGTACATAATACTCTACTAACTGCAGTCACCAGGCTGTACATTAGGTCCTCAAAAATTGTTCCTCTTACAACTGAAAATTTGTACCCTTTGACCTCTGTCTCCACTCCCCCCTCCCTCTACTTCCTGGCAACGAGCACTCTATTCTGTTTCTATGAAGTTGACTTTTTTTTTTTTTGATCCCACATATAAGTGATACCATACAGTGTTTGTCTTTCTCTGTCTGGTTTGTTTCACTTGAATTATGCCCTCTAGGCTCCTCCATGTTGTCACATATGGCAGGATTTCCTTCTTTTTTGTGGCTGAGTGATATCCCATTGTATATTTATAGACCACATTTTCTTTACCCATTCATCTGTTAAAGGACATGTAGGTTATTTCCATGTCTTGGCTACTATGAATAATGCTGCAATAAACATGGGGGGACAGATACCTCTTCCAGAGAGTAAGGGAACCCTTATACACTGTATAAGAAAGGGGGAATATAAATTGCCATTATGGAAAACAGTCTGGTGTTCCCTTACAAAATTAAAGATAGAGCTACCATATGATCCAGCAATTCTACTCCTGGGTGTATGTCTGAATGAAACATTGCCAGTGTTTCAGACTACATTGTGACTTGCCATAATTTTTCTTTTAAAGTTTCCCCCAAAATTATCATTTTGAAGAAAACACCCAATTAATAGAATGTTTATTGACCAGACATTCTGCAGAAAATTGTGTTAAAGAAGAACATTTGTCATCTTTCCTCAGGCAGTGTTCAGTCAAATTTTTTCTTTGTTTCTTATAGAGAGTAGCTTCAAACTTTTGCAAATTTTTTTTTATGCACAGAATTTTATCCATGTGATTTTGGATTATCCTGTGATGATAAACCTCAGGCCAGTTCCCCTTTCTTTGCCCTCAGTTCTGCTGTGATGGATTACTTGTCTTGAAGATCTTGAAAGAGGTGGGTAGAGAAGGGTTTAATCATAATGAGATAATTTCCTAGACCCCTAGTTCTTATCACAAACAAAATCCTTGAAGTTTTTACTATGAAAAATTACATGCAGTTTTCCTCATGGTTTGCAAAGTATTTTGCTCCTAAGGCTAAGGCTGTTGACACGACAATGGCGGGGGTTGACTTTTCTTATTTGAGCATTTGGTGTACATTTTGAGAAGTTTGCACATTTTAAAAAACATTTTATTTATTTATTTATTTATTTATTTATTTATTTATATGGGGGGGAGAGAGAGAGAGCGCAAGCAGGGGGAGGAGCAGAGGGGGAGGGAGAAGTAGGGGGAAAGAATCCCAAGCATTCTCCATGCTGAGCAGGGAGCCCAATGTGGGGCTCTCTCTCAACAACCCTGAGATCATGACCTGAGCCGAAACCAAGAGTGGGACACTCAACTGACTGAGCCTCCCATTCCCCCCAGAAGTTTACACATTTATAAACATTCTGCTTTGAGTCTTTTGAGTTCTTTCCCTACTTTCTTTATTTGCTCCTTTGTCATTATGTAAACAGAGCCCTTCAGAGAGGGAGAGAGAGAAGTAATTCTTCACCCAAATATCACTTTCTTTGGCATTTGATCCGAATGCCCACTGTGCCTGACTCTGGCTGTTACTTGATGGGTATGGAGGGCCTTTGAGGAGGAGCAGTGGGATTAAGCCTGGGCCCTGTGGTTGTTGCCTAACTGGGCAGTTTTGAACAAAATCTTTCCTGGATGATAACTTTTTATTATTATCATATGATGTATTTAAAAATGAAAATAAGATGAAATATTAGCTTGTTGAGGTCTGCTCTTCTCCTACATAAGGGTCATAATCCGTGTGTTCCCCACTGGCATAGGAAAGATTGGCTAGTAATTTCTGTCCCCTTTTCTCCCTTTTGTATGACTTTAGACACCTGATTATTAATGTCATCTCCGGTAGGGAAAAAAGTCCTGTTTCCATGGAAATGGCATTAGGAAGGATCTTTGGGAGCTCGACGTCTCCTCTTCATAAGATAACATTTTGTTTTCTTTTGTACATCTTGAAAACAATAGTAACTTTAACTAGCAATATGCATAAATAGATGCTTTGATATATAAAATTGAAATATATAAGAACAGTTTATCAGAGTTTATATCAGACCTGTAATAACAAAGTGGAAAGGTCATTTAAGAAAGAGGAAAATAGACTCCCAGGGGAAGTCATAAAACCTTTACCACTATGCTTAAGATAAGAATTTTTTGAGGAAATTAAAACAGAGGATGTGATATACAGCGTCACCATCTTTCATAAACCTGTGTGGTCAATGGTAGAAGTCAACAAAATATAGCAACAATTCTTGAACCTTAGAAGATATTTTTTTAAAGGCATAAAGTTTTAGAAATCACCTTGTTCTTAGCTGACTTCTTTAAGAAGTGAAGGTAGTTAATGATCTGGCTGATATGTGAATCCTTGACCTGTCCATGGAAGAATTCATAGAAGAAGAAAGCCCATTACCATATCACATGTGAATTATTAAATTAGAATCTGCATTTTTTTCTCAGATTTTTTGAATTCTCAGATCTTTCTAGCAAGTAGCATTGTAATTCAGTATCATTATATATATATGTTATATATATATTATATGTAATATATATAATATATATAGACTTTATATATATATATATATATATATATATATATATTATATATATATAGACTTTATTTTTTTATTTGAGAGAGAGTGCATGAGCAGAGCAGAGGAAAGGGCAGAGGAAGAGTGAGAGAGCGAAGCAGATTCCCTGCTGAGCAGGGAGCCTGATGTGGGGCTCACTCCCAGGACCCTGGGATCATGACCTGAGCTGAAGGCAGACGCCTAACTGACTGAGCCACCCAGGTGCCCCCAGTATCATTATATTTCGATGAGTGATTTTGGTCTGGTGGAGTTAGTTTTGGTAACTGGGGAATTATCTTACTTGATTCTATTTCTCAGAATGGTGTCCATGATAAAAATATTTTGAGACTGGACTCAAACTGGAAGGGGAAAGTATAGAAGAGGAGAGACCAGTTAGGAGGTTTTGTAGTAACCTGGGTGAGGATGACATGGATTGGTGTGGGGGCAGAGGAGGTGTAGGGAATGGAGAGCTCCAAGACATATTGTAGAAATAGAATTGTCCAGGTTTAATGATAATTGGTTGTAGAGGTTGACGGTGATAGAGTCCTTAAGGAGAACTCACAGCAAATGAGTACGTGAAAGGAGCATCAGCTGAGACAGGGAAGGACCAAAAGTTGTTTGGGTAAGTACGAGGGATCTTCAAAGTGGGACACAGAGCACACAGTGGAAACTGTGAGCTGCGGCTTAAAAGTCTGTGGGACCACAGACAGGGCATGTTACAACAGCTGACATTCAATGAAGATTTGAGAATTTATTAACTAATTTTAGGCACTATGTGACAGCTATAAAAATGAGATGATATACTTGATAATACCCCTCACGATCCCCAAAAAAGGACAAAGAAGCACATCAGGTCAAGTCGAATAAAAACCTGTTAGTGGACTTAAGGAGAATGAGAGAGTGAGGCTCAAAGAGAAATTTAGAACTTTCCATTTTGTTCTCTTTTGGTTTGATTTACATGGAAATTCATGCTTGAACGGGAAATAGAGGCTATTATCAGAAGTCAGGAGACAAAAGCATACGAAGAGAAAGTAAACAGATTGCTTTACCACCACTTTCGTTTTGTTAAGGTTAATTAAATCTATTTCTGCTTTATAATGAGGACAATGTAACAAAAGTTGTTTTTTTTTTAATGACACAACCATTTTTAAGTTATTTGAAATAGAATTACATCTGTTAGAGTCTCTTTTTCTAGCAGAGGGGAAGTTTCCCAGCAAGCCTCAAGCACTGATGGTGTCCTGTGATGTCACCAGGTCACCTCAGGGACATGTGATATAATAGGAAAAACCAAAGGGAGGATGTTCTAGGCCTAAAAATTTAATGCATCAGGGGAAGATGGATTGGACTGGGGAAAATTGGTTATTTTGACCATTTGCTGAGGTGGTCCTGCTTGTATCTCTGCCCTGAAGAAGATATTTCAACTATCTGGAGCTGTGGACTTCTTACACAGCAAAAAACAAGAGCAACAATTCCACTGATATATCATTTCCCCTCTAGGTTGAGTACTTTTTGACCAGCTCTTTTCTTGACTGTGGTCCACGCGCGCACACACACATTTTGTGCAGCAAAAATGGACGGAGGAAGGAGTGTAGGGAGTAGGCACTGAAGAGAAACCACAGGCTCCGGGCGGGAGTGGGATTAAAGAGCAGAGAGGGGATGGCACTAGCCGGATACTTATGATGAGGTTTCTCAGGAGTCCTTTCCATACCTTTTTACCTCTCACCCCTTTCTTACCTTGGTAAATACTAATACTTTTTTCCACTCTGATTTTCCTCTTCCATCACTGGTTGCTCCTTTAAGCCTCTTTTGCTAGAACAATCTTGCCTTTCCAACTTATCATTGTTCAAGCCCCAGGGGCAGTATTAGCACTTCTGTTCCTCTCTGTCTCCAGCTGCTCCCCACCGGGGACCTCATCTGGCCCAGTGATTTGACCATTATATGCTGAGGACAATGGGATGTTGGTCTCCAGTCCTTGACTGTCTCCTGAGCTCCAGACTACCTACTGGGCATCTTTGTTTAGATGTTTTACAGGTGACTTAGACTTAATTTGTACAAAACCAAATGCTTGATTTCTACATCTTCAATACTTGGTCTTCCCTCAGTGTCCCCATTTCAGTAAACCTACTACCATTTGTCCTGAAACCTTCAGTCATCCTTGGTCTCTTTGTTTGTTTGTTTACTCACAATCCACCTTCAGTCCATTAACAGACATTTCTGCTTTCAAGATATACCCTGAATCTTACCTCGTCTTACCACCAGTACTGCTACCATTCTGATCCAAGGTCCCATTGTCTGGTCTCTTGCAGTAACCTCTTAAATAGTTTCTCTGGCTACACCTGTCCCCTTCCACACCATTCAGATTTATTCTCTACACACCAGCAAATGTGGTCCTTTGAAATGGAATTCTATACATAGCACTCCCTGGCTCAAAAACCTCTAATGGTTTCTTTTCATACTTAGAAAATCCAAAGTCCTCATTATGGCCTAGAAAGCTCTGCATGTTTGGCCCCAGATGCTATGCCCGTAGCCTCCTGCCACTTTTCCTCACTTGTTCAGGTCTAGCCTTACCGACTTGAACAAGACAAAAATGTGAGGGGCTTTGCACTTGAAGTTCTGTCTGCCTGCTGTTGACTCTCACTTCATCTAAGGTTCTGCTCACATGTCACCTTCTCTAAGAGGACTTTGCTAACACCTTATCTACAACAGCAGTTCTTATTCTGCTCTCGTCCTTGTTTGCCACTGCTGCTATTATGATTTTACTCTACATTAAAAGCCTGTGTTTCTGTTGTCTGGCTCTCTACCCAGTGGTAAGCTCTCTGAGCCTGGGGCTTGGTTGAGCTTTCCTGTTTCACGTCTCAAATTCAGAAGACTGCCTGCACATGAGGCATAAGTATTAACTCTATAAATATTAGCTGACTTAGCAAAATCAATAACCAGGGAGATCAGATTTGATGTGTGTGACTTCTTATTTTGGCAGCCCTGGGAAAGACAGAGAGACTGCCCAATGCTTGCAAGTGTCTAGCATGGTGTCTGGAGCAGAGTTCGCACATATAAATATGTGTTGAGTAAGTGAATGAATGATTAAGTGAATGGATGAAGTCACGTTAGTTAGTTACCGATACATCTTCACCTGCTCTTTTGACCCATTCATTATGACAGGGTTAGTATAAGAAAGGAATCTAACCTTGTCCAAGGGGTATAGGAAGACCTCTCCAAGAAGAGTACCTAACAGTAATCTTACCTACCATGTACTGAGTACTTACTATGGACCCATCTCCTGTGCTGAGTATCTTATGTGCACTAACCAGTTTAATCCTCCCAACAAACCTATGGGGTTGATACTATAATCAGTCCCATTGTACAGATGGGGAAAATAAAGCACAGAGAAGCAGATTAATTTTTCTCAAGATCTATAGCGAGTAACTGATAGAGGCAGACCCAGGCAGTCTAGTTCTAGAGCCTGCGCTCTTAACCACGGTGCTATAGATCTAAGCTGAGGACAGAATAGAGGAGTATGTGGCTAGGAGGAGGGTTGCAGTTAGGTAGGAGTTAGTGTTCTGGGCAAATGGAATCATATATGCCAAGGGCCAGATCATGACCAGTTCCACTGCATGACAGAGACATGCAAGAGGGTAAGAGATGAGGTTTGTTAATTAGGCAAGGACCAGAATGGGGAGGCCAATAGGCTATAGAAGGTGTTTAGACTTACCTTTGGCAACGGGAAACATTAAATGATTTTAAGCAGAAATGTTAGGTGCACAGATTTATATTTTTAAACAGTCACCCTGGTGGCCATGTAGAGGATGGGATGGAAGGTAGGCTGGTGGAAGGCATGGAAACCAGTTAGAAAGATTTTGCAAAAATTCTAGAAAGGGGTCATGAATACCTGTTCTAGAAGAGGCCATGGAGAGGTAGTATAGAGGTGAGGTTGAACCAGCAGGACTCAGTGACAGGGTGAGGAAGAGGGGGGTAGACAGTGTCATTTAGAGGGACCAATAAATAACTTCACTTCTAGGGTTTTATTCTACAGATAGACTAGTTACTAGTGCATGTACACAGGCCTTATTGACAAGGATATTTCATTGTAGGACTGTTTGTAGTTGAACTAGACAGAGGAACACTGCAGGGCCTCGCATAACTCCAAGGCCTGCCATTCACAGAGGAGACAATATGGAGGGCTCCCTGCATTAGTGCAACTGGCCAATTAATTACTGAGTTACAGTGTGTCCAGACAGTGAAATAGGATGCAGCAGTTAAAAAGTAAGGTTGCAAGTCTTCATGTACTGATAAATAATGATTTGCAAGATAATATTGTGAAGTAAAAAAAAAAAAAAAAAAAAAAAGGTTCAGAACAGTGACTGGTATGCTGTGATTTATAGTATAAAAACCTGTTCATATACACACAAGTATATACCTATAAATGTGGAACACAGCTCTAGAAAGATGCAGAAAATCTTTTAATGTAAAGATTTTATATAAAATTTTCAAAGGATAGGAGGACTGAAGGATAATAGTAGTAAGGAAATTTACTTTTTTATACTGCCTATTTTTTTTCTGTAGGTATTAACTATTAAAATAATGAAATTTAAAAAATAAATCATGGGATACTTGATAATGCAGTGACAGTTAAATGGGAATAAAGCAGACTTTACACTAGTTTATAATACTTTCCTGTTTAAAAGCCTCTGACACAAAAAATTTAAACCATGATTATAAATTTCAAGGCAAAATTAAATATGAATGTAATAAATACAGGTTTTGACATAGTGTGGGGGGAAGGGCAGCATATGAAATTCTTAAGTCTTAGGATAAACAAATTATAACAAAAATTGTAAATATACAATGTAATAGCATCTGAGTATAATTAACTGAACTTCAGGATTCACGTGCACACACAGGATTAAGATTTGAAAGAAAAGAGCTGGATTCAGAAATACCATTACAGAAACTTGAAGTATCTAATAATTTTAGCAGAAATTCCACTTTGCATTTGACAGTGAGGACTCAAGCTTCTTTAAAGTGTGAAAATTCTTAAGACTGATGAATCTTAGATTATATTTTCCGTTCTAAGATAATATTAGTTCCTTGAAAAGTGTGAGGAGCTCAGTGTCCTGCGGTCGATGTGCAGCTGCTGGTGGAGCTTTGAGGATTTGCTCTGTTCACCAAGACATGGGAGAATCTTCTGCAAGATAAATGTGCCTTGTAAGCAAGAAGAATGATGTGAGCAGGCCCAGAATATTAGATCAAGTTTGCCATTCTGGACTTCTTTATATTCTCATTCTGTAAGCAATTGTGGTCTTTTGACAAGGGGCAGGCTTCGCCAGCCCTCCTTGTCTGTGCATCCACAAAAATGCTTTGGGACCAGGCTGGTGACTTTTTTCAGAACCTGCCTGTGTTCTAGATGAGCTTGGAATTGGAAAATTTTGTGGTGGCAGGAATAAAATTCACTACTGGCATTATATGGATGTCAGAAAACCTTAAAATTAGTCTTGAGTAAAAGGAATGGCAAATTAAAGGCAAATTCCAGTATTAAAAAATACTTTTTCTCTTCAAACTCGAATAATTGAAAGTATAATACATATATACATATAAATATAAAATAAAAATATACTGTCTGACAATCATTTCTCTCTAATCATCTTTCCAGAAACAAAAGTCCTCACGTTCTGATGGCCTTATCAGAGTGATCGGTATAGTTGTCTCTGAAGACAATGTTGATTTATGCCATTTTAAATGCAGAGAGAAGCAAGAATGAAGCTTAGGGTCCTCATGTGCTGAAGAGTCCAAGTAGAATGCACAGACTTCTAAGTTTCTCTCTTCAGCTTCTCACTGAGATTCTTCTCTCTTGAGATCTCTTGGTTGGTCTTTCTCTTGCTACCTGTTGTCATAATCAATGAGAACATGATGCTGGGCAGCATGAGATGAAAGGTGGTGGGACACTTGGTGTACCCCAGTGGAGAAAGTGGGAGTCCAAGGTCTGCCTGTTTCCTGTAAGGCTATACAGATAGACACTCGGATGCTTAAGTAATCCAAAAATATAAAATGCAACAATCTCTAAGGGTATAGGATATTTAAGTTATCCCCAAATTTAAGCTCCAGTACTTTCTTTTAGGTCTCAGTCTTCAACCTATCTGTGGTGTTTGCTATTCCTGGAAACCCATGCTGTGTGGGGGAAAGTGCTTGACTTTGGGGATTACATAGACAAACCTGGTTCAAATGCTACTTGTATCTTATTGGATGTGTCAACTTGGGCATGTTATAATGCTAACATGAACCTCAGTTTCTGGGTGTGTATGATGGGATTAATAATACTGTCCATGTCAGAGAGCAGGTCTGAGGGTTGAGTGAACTGATATATATATGTACATGTATCAGTATATATAAGTACCCCATATACCAGGCATTCAGTAAGTGTTAATTCTTTCTTTGGGTCACCCACTTTTCTCTGCCAGGGCAGTGTGTTTTTCAGATGTGGTTTGCGGATAGCCTGCATCAGAACTTCCTGAGGAGTTCATTGGAAATGTAAATCTGTGGCGACCCCCACCCCCACCCCCAAAGCCACTGGACCAGAATTCTGCCTAGGAGCTGGGAATTTTGGGTTGGTGATTCTGATAGAAATAGTTTGGGGACCTTGGTGCTCAGGGGTAATGTCTTCCCAACCAGCCTCAGATGAATCTTGTCAAGGCCTCCTTTGCCCAGCCTTTCTAGAATACCATTCTGTTCAGGGCCTATGGAGAAGCAGACTCCACTGAGAAACCCTGGTGAACTCAGCTCAGAAAGTGATGGATTCACATTCAGGGGGAAATGGAGACATATGACTCTTAAACTCTGATCTGTTGGTCAAATGCAGCAGGGCTCACCAAGAAAGTCATCTGGTTTTAAGAGATAATCCTGGAAGAGTTGAGGCAGTCGTAAGTGATTGTTGTCTGAGAGGGCTGCTCTGAGGTACTTGTTGTGGATGAGGTCCCTGACGGGAGGAGCCACTGTGTCCCCACATCACCCAGTACAGCTGTAAGTCCATCAAGACACCTTTCGACATAGACAGCGTTTGACTGCCAAGAGTCCTAGTTGGGCTGCAAATAACAGTTAGGTGCCTTTTAGGGTACATTTGGTGTAGATTTCAGGTTTTATGTTCTGTTTTAATTTCAGTGGCATCTAGTAAAGATAGCAGATGGATGCAGAAAGTCTAGTTGTCTAAGATATTAACATATTATGTGCCAAGACCAAGAATTTTCTACTGAACAAAATACTGACAAAGTAAAAGGCCAGGTCCCTTGTGTATTTTATACACAAGAAATCCATCCTGTTGAAAAATCTGGTCCTTTTCCATTGTGGTCGCATTTGTTACCAGTCCCTCCAAAAGGAACATTTTTATGTCAGATGGCCTTTCATCTTCCATAGCATAGTCCAACTCTGGGCTCTTAGAGTTGCTTGTGCCTCCACTAGGAGCTTCTTTTCTCCTTCGTTGCTTAGGGCTGGGGGAACCGCTACCAGAGTCCTGGAGACCATTGTTCGCACTTGGAGGAATGACGAGCCTCCTGGTACTGGGAGTTTTCCCATGTTTTCCACTGTCCTCCCTGGACATCTGGGGTTTCCAGAGGGCTTCCCCTCCTTGTCTGCTGGGGTATGGCTGCCCTCAGCAAGTCTCCTGTTCTTCCAAGGCTATAATTCTGTGACTAGAGCAGTGTTGGTTGGAACCTAATGTGTTCTATAGACAAAGCAATTGAGTCCCCCAGACTGGTCCTGAGTCAGAGGCCTTTGGCATCACCCTCACATTGTTGGGTACAGTGCCTCTTCCTCCCTGGGGGTGGTTCCTTTCTCAGCCTCCCTTGCCAACACTCGCACCTCCTGGCGGGTGTACACCTCTTCTCCAGCAGACCATCCTTTGGGTTCAAATCCCTACTCCGTCCTTTATTCACTTGCCATTTTAGACAAGTTATGTAACCTCCGTGGGCAGCATCATACTTACTGTAAAGCTGCTCTAACAGTATTCAAACTACTCCCTCATGTTGGTTTTTTTTTTTTTTTTAAACCTCATGTGTTGTGTGCTAGAAAGTAATGTTCAGGTGCTCATCATCGTTATCCTTACAAGGCGAGGAGCCGTCAGCCACTCCAGTTGGTTCTCACTTGAATTCACAGGAGGTGCTGCGAGGGGGCAGCTCTGCTGGGCTGAGTCTTCTGCTCACGCTGGGCGGGCCGCACTCCGGGCGCATCTCAGAAGGCAGCCTCCGAGGGGCAGTTATCTCCTGGTGGAAGGGAGTGGAGCTCATGATTTCTTGTTACACTGGTGGATTACATAATTTACAAAAACAATGTGAAGGGGGCAGTTTAAAGCAGACATGATATACATGGAAACAGTTTGATAAGTATGTGCGGGGATATTTTTCAGCCAGGAATGGCCATTGGACAGCAGGCTTTATGCGACAAGGCTTCATGGAGTGTGAAGGGAAGTGTGAACCCTGTTCGCCATATTCCCCTGTCAGACTTTCATCCTCTCCTCCTGCATGCCTCATCTCCACCCCATATAATATTTCTCTTCTCCCTAATTTCCATGGAAATTTAACACTTCCAAATATCTATGTAGAATACTAAAATTAAAAATAAGAAGATAAAGAGTATTTCTGCATGACTGTGTACACATGGCACGGCCATTACTGCGTGGTGCCCGCGCTTGAGAATAAATGAGCCAACAGACACAGCGTCAAGGCTTGCGGGGCCTCCTTAGCATCTTATAAAATGCTGATGTCACCTAAAATGTGCTTGTCTACTCTTTGATTTTGTTTCGTTTTTCATTTTCCTGAGAACTGTTCCCTGCAGCCAAAATGCCAAGTACTCATTTTAAATAGAGCTCTGGTTTCTTCTTCTAAGTTACAGGGGGAAAAAAAAATATATATATATATATATATATACATATATATGTATATATATATATATATAGTTCTTCTTTTCTTTCTCCTTCTTGAAAGCCAAAAAAGCATGTCTGAGCCTTTTCTGCCCATGATGAAGTAATAGGGCCTCCTACCTCCCAGGGGCTTGAAACCGCCAAATTGAAGAATGCAATCCGGTTGGAGTTTTTCTGTGTACAGGGCAAACCTCCTTCATGTAGTTCCAATCTCATTCATAAATGCTGCCCCCCCCCCCCACTCTTTGCTGGTCACTTCGTGTCCCGACATAAGATAAGTCCCTGTCCCAAGTATTCTGTCATCTAGTAAGAAAGGTTAGAGAAAGTGAACTGACTTACAGGATTGGTGGAAGGGCGTGAGTGCCACAAGGAAAGATACGTGCTAGTCTGGAAGGAGAGAGCCGAGTTAGCAGTGAGCAAAGGATGTTGATATAACATTCGGCAAGAGGCAGGCAGAAGTGTAGTAAAAACATTGCTGGAAAATTTTGCTTAAGCTGGGAGATAGAGCTGCATAGTTTTTTGTTGTTTGTGTGTGTTTGTTTGTTTTTCAAAGGGAGAGGCAAAGGAATAGGTCAGTGATGGTGCTGAGGTATGTTTAAAGCTGAGGAGGGAAAGTTTAAGGAGGCATGCACTTGACCTTTGGGAATTTGCACAGAGCCTTTTGTGGGGGGTGGGGGAAGGAGGAGTAGGGGATGGAGATGAAGTTTGGGACTCGAGGAGAGAACCTTTCTTGGTCAGTGATGAAATGTTCACTCTCGGTGTCCCCTTCAGTTTTTCAACACATGCTGCATATGTATTCAAGAGTCTACATTATCATTTGCTTTTAAAGATCATTAAGAGAACAGTGATTTCATTTTTAATTACCTCCCTGCTGAGTTTTCCTCCACTGGCGTCTTGCGCTTTATGTTTGAGTTAACCTATTCTGGATCCAGCTGTCTTTGGGTTACTGGTGTAAAGCAGAAGTGAGTGGCAGGTTGTTATAGCAACTGAATGTGATAGCAGTTGGGGATACCTGTGGGGATTGATCATGAGCTTGAACAGTGTGCAAGCTTTGCTTAGGAAATTTTACAGTCACTTAAAGTCCTTTCTTGCAGTTTTTATTCTGACAGTGAACCTTTTCAAGAATGTTCAGATCGTCTGAAGATGTTACCAACTTATCATAAGACAGTTCCTTGATTCCCAGGAAACTATAACATTGAACGTTTTGTTGTGGTTTTATTGAAGTTCTATTAAGAAGAAAAATTTGGCAGAGACCAGAGTAATAATGAGTTCTCTTACATAAAAGCTTTAGTGATTCCCATTGCCTGTGACCTCCTTAGTAGGGCATTCAAGACTTCATCCTCCTGCCCTCAGCCATCCCAGCTTTATGCTCTGTTTCTTTCCTTCGTGCTTTCTACATGGGAGCCATGATGAGTCACTCCTTGTACCCGTACAAGACATTCACTGTCACAGCTCTGGGCCTTGGCTATGCATTCTGTTCTTCATAGCAAACTTTGAACCTAATTCTTCATCTGGTGAGATTCTTCTTAGGCTGAGCTCAAAGGCCACCTCCTCACTGAAACCTTCCCTCTTCCTTTCTCAGCAGAATTCACTCCTCTGTGGTCCTTGAAGACTAGTCATGCCACTGATGCAACAAGTTGGGGGTTGTATCATAATTTCGTGGTTATGGTCTTCAAGGAGTACAGAGTGTTTCTGAGCAACACATGTTTTTCCTAGTCCCTTTGCATACTTCCCTTCTTCTTTTGCACAAAATGGGACACTTTGGCATGTGCCCACACTTGCTTATTCTGTTGGGCATGTATCCCAGTGCCACCCTAAATGAAGCTGGGGCTTTAATACGGACCCGATAGGGCGCTACATAATACCCACATGTTTTGGAAGATGTTAAAAGGGCAATGTCTTGGACTTTCAAAATGGGAGGGAAGAGGGCAGTGGGCCTCATAACCTTCCACCCTTTTCCACCATCAGACCAACACACTGTTTTGGCCTGGGTTTCTCAATCTAGGCTTGGCAAGAGCTGTTTAATAATACAAATGCCTGAGCCTCAGAGCTTCTAATTTGGTAGGTCTGTGGATGACTCCTAATTAAGAGCATGTTTCCAAAACTTGGCTGGAGATTGTGCACAGCTGGACTGAGGAGCATTGATCCCACAGTGACTTTTATCCCTGGCTGCACATTAGATTCCCACAGGGAGGTTTTCCAAATATCAAGGGCCAGGTCCTATCCACATCATTTAAATCAGGATCTTTAAAACCAAACCACTGATCTAAGATTTTCTCTTCTTGCTTTCCACTAAGAAACAAGACATGGAAGGGAGCAGAGCAATAAACAGACAAGGGTGATTTTATTATGGGAAACCACAGAGAAAGCTTGTTTTTAATAGTTTTTATGTCGTTATTTTAGTTTTTGTTTTCTGTAGGAAGGAGAAATAGAGGACAATATGAACAGCAAGAAGGTAAGGGTAAGGCCATTCCAGGTTGCAGAATTACTATTTGTGAAGGTATGGAAATGAGCGATTTACTTCAGCAGACGGAAGGACTAAGTATGTGGATTAGTAAGGTAGATCCTCGCATGAATGGATGCAGGGATACAGTGGGCAGGGAAACTCAAAGTCTGGGTTGAGGATGTGGATTTAATGTTGGAAAGAACACAGAGTTACTTTGTTTTTAATCAGGGGACTAATTTTATAGATAGCATTTCATTGCAATAAGATCTCTTATTGCTATGGTTAGGGTGTGTCTTAGTTAGCTCATGCTGCATAAAAAAAAATACATAGACTGGGTGGCAAAGCCAACAGGAATTTATTTCTTATTGTTCCGGAGGTTGAGAAGTCCAAGGTCAAGGTGCTCCTTGATTTGTCCTTGATAAGGGTACTCTTCCTGGCTTGCAAATGGCCTTCTCTCCTGTCACCATGTCCTCACATGGATGGGAGGTGGGGAGGGAGAGAAGACTCTGGTGTCTTCCTCTTTTTATAAGGACACTAATCCCATCATGGGACCTCATCTAAAACTCCCAAAGGCCCCACCTTCAAATACCATAACACTGGGAGTTAGAACTTCAATGTATGAATTTGAGAAGGTACATAAACTTTTGGTCCATAACTTTTGGTAATATGGAAAAATTTTGTCCAGGACCAACTTGTATGGTAGTTGTGAGATGCTGACTACTTCCTCTTTTGCATGTCCAAAGATGAACCAATCTCTAACATGGAACTTGGGCCACCCATGCCACCTTCCTTTCTTCACATCCCTGCTTTTCTTAACCTTTTTTACTTTCTTGTCTCCATTTCTATGCTAAGGATGTTGTTACCCTCTCGCTAGGGTAAATGTCTAAATGTCAGTGCAAAGAAATAGAGGAAAAATTAAGAAGCAATTATGACCTCTGACTTTTTTAAGATGAAAATTGCCTTAGGACAGTCTGTATTGACAGTTTAAAATATATATTTAAAGTCAAGTATGTGTTGGATGTTCTTAACTCTTAGTACCCTTGAAAGAATCCTAAATTCTAAGGAAAATAATATTAGTATTTTAGATCTATAACAGACATGTTTTGTCCATTATTGCTTCAGATGTTTCCATTAAGGAGAATTATCTTAAAACTGGAAGAGAGGAATAAACACTGATAATATGAAAAACCCAGGATCAGAAAGAACATATTTCAAAATAATTCACTTTTTTGAAGAGGGAAGCTTTCTACATTCAAATAAATTACATCACAGATAGTGAGAGAGCTTGCAAATTTGATCATAGGACCAATAATATCAGAGAAATATTGAAAATGGTTGAGTTTCTGGAAGATTGGTGATAGGAAAATATTCTCATTCTCAAAACTGGGCAGGTGAATTTATTACTTAATAGAATTAATAGCAACCTCTACCAAGTTCCCCTAAGAGTCTTTACACAGATGTTTTATGTAGACTTAGAAAGGAAAATCACAATGAGCTAGCATGAGTTCCCTGAAGAAATACACATGGCTAGCTTCATTTCATTTAATGGGTAAGGTTACTATAGTGATAGGTTTGGGAAATTCCAAAGATAAATTGTATCTAGATTTTAGCAATGCATCTGATGGTTAGTTCTTCATGATCAAGATGGAAACCGTCCCCATGAATATTATTAATTAATTCCAAGCTGGAAGCAGGTTTCTAGTTGAGTACGAGCTCTACACTTGGTTATGTCCTGGCTGCTACTTTCATTAATGACTTCTGTGAATCATACCTGGATGTTTATCAACTTATCACCCTATATTTATTCTTCTCTGGGAACTCTTGCCAATACCATGATGATGGAAATCAGATTTAGATATCTATAAACTGGAACAACGGACCAATAGTAACCCATAAAATATACCAAAATTATAAATTTAGAAAAGGTGGCAATTAGATTAATTGGTAAGTATTAATGCTCATCACCACTGGTGATCTAGGGTGTTTTGTTGTAGTTTGTGTTACTTGGAAATTCCAAACTGAAGCTATCTAGCCATTTGTCAGGATTCTTGGCAGAACTAGTTCCTGAGTTGTGAGAAAAGTTGGATTAGATTACTTTGCTCACCCTGAAAGTCTATTATTCTTTGGAATTACTCTGAGAAACTGTTTTATGAAACACATTGTCATCTCACTTATCTATTATAGAGCTAAATCACCCATCTCATCCATCAAACTCGATTTCAAATAGCTTGTTGCTGTTTGACTAAAATAAAATCTATCCTCAAAGGATAAGGACAGTCACCATTCAGAATGTTCAAAAGAATAGCTGCAGGTTCAGAAGGCATTTCCAAAAAAGAGGAATCTCTAAAGTTTTGAACAAGATACTAGAATCTCTGAAAGATACCATTTGCTATTGGGAGAAATTTTGTGCATGTTTTATAGGGTGGCAACTTTGGGTTGACGGTAGTAACTTGACTGTGTAAAGAGCCTGTCACTTTCTGCTTCTAATTTTACAAGGCTTAAAAATATTTTTTATTGAAGAGGGAGGACATAAAATACAACAACCTATTTATAAAATGTAAATTATGAGGAATAATAACCAACAAATGCTTGAGTATTTATTATCCATTTTAATAATGAAGGGTAATACCATAGCCTCTGAAGTCCATGTAGGTATCTTCATTAATCCATCCCTTAGCCTCCTCTAATTGGCTTGAATTTTTACGATTCCCTTGTTTTTCATTGTTTTTTTTTCACCACACAACAGACTCTTAACTATAAGGAACAAACTGAGGGTTGCTAGGGGGAGGTGGTGGGGGGATGGGGTAACTGGGTGATGGGCATTAAGTTGGGCACATGATGTGATGAGCACTGGGTGTTGTATGCAACTGAAGAATCACTAAATTCTACCTCTGAAGCTAACAATACACTATATGTTAATTAAATTGAATTTAAATAAAAAATTAAAAAAAGAAAACAAGCAATCCAACTAGAAAACAGAGAATGGATATGAACAGATATTTCACTGAACAGGACATACAGTTGACAAATAAGGAAATGGAATGATTTTCACTATCATTAGACATTAGGGAAATGTAAGTTAAAACCATAATATTGATATCACTACACAACTATCAGAACAGTTAAAATAAAAAACAGTGATAATGTCAAATTTTGGCAAGGATGCCAAGAAACTGGGTCTCTCACACATTGCTGGTGGTAATGCATAATGTCTCAGCCATTCTGAAAAATAGTTTGCTGTTTTATGTAGACTTAGAAAAATAAAAGTTTTTTTTTTTTTATAAAAGTAAAATGCAATTACCATATAATTCAGTTATCTCATTTCTTGAGCATTTATCCCAGGGAAATGAATTTATGTTCACACACAAAAACCTGTACAGAAATTTTAATAGCAGCTTTATTTGTAATAGCCCCAAACCAGAAATTACCCAAATGTCCATCAGAGGGTGAATGGTTAAGCAGACTGTAGCATATCTGTGCCATGGAATATGACGAAACAATAAAAAGGAACAAATTGTTGATACACTCAGTAACTTGGGTGGATCTCAAGGGAATTCTGTTAGGTGAATAAAGCCAATAAGAAAGATTACATACTGTATGGTTCCATTTTAATAACATTCTTGAAACAATGAAATTTTAGAAATGGAGAGCAGATTAGTGGTTGCCAGGGATAAGGGATTGGAGTGGGATGAAGAGAGGTGAACGTGTTTATAAAAGGACAACATGAGGGCTCTTCATGGTGATCAAACTGTTCTGTATCTTGACAGTTGCTAAGTGCGTGGACCTATGTGCATTACAAAATTGTATAGAACTAAATACACATACACACATGTTCAAGCATACAGGTAAAAAACAAAACAAAATAAAACAAACTGCAGCTCTGTTTGCATTTTTAAATGTTATGTAAATGAAATACAACTGTAGTATTCTGTAATGGGCATTTTTCAATCACCACTGTTCTGGAGTTTTACCCATTTTCTTCTGTGGAACTGTAGTTCATTCATTTTCTTTGCTATAGAGTATTACTTTATTTTATGAATATACTGTAATGTATCTATCCATTCTTTCATTGGACATTTGAGCTGTTTCCATATTTTTCTATAGTAAGGAGCGCTGATATGTTTTTGACACCATCTTATCCTTGTGTGCCAGAGATTTCTATGATCTATAACTTGGAGTGTAATTGGTCATTCTTGTGCTATGTGCACCTTTAGCGTTCCTGTGTCACACCAGTTTGTTTTCTAAAGTGATTGTGTCATGTTGCACTCTTTCTAACCATATATTAACTCATGAGTTAATATAGCCAGACTTTTAAATTTTAACCTGTCTGTTGGTTTTGAAGTGGTAGAGAGAAGAATGGGGTGGAGAAGAGAAGAGGGGGTAAATTTCCATTTCTCTGATTACTAATGAATCCCCTTTTTTTTTTTTTTTTTTCTATTTGTGTTTCCTTTAAAAACATGGGTTAAATTAGCTGTCAGATCTCAGCTGATTAGGAAGCTTATTAATTTCCTATTGGTACTGTAAAAATTACCACAAACTTAGCAGTATCAGTAATACATACTTATCATCTTACTTTTCTATATGTCAAAAATCTGAAATGAGTCTTACTGTGGTAAAATCATGGTATTGAAAGTCTGACTTCCTCTTTGGAAGCTGTAGGGAGAATCTTTGCTTGCCTTAGTTTCTAGAGGCCTTCTATTTTCCTTAGCTCATGGCTTTTTCNGCCCCAAGAGGGATTCTTTTTCTTATTGGTTTCCATTAATTCTTTCTCGGTTATATTCGTGGAAAATAACTTTTTTATTTTGTACTTTGTCTTTTTTACTTTCTTCATAGTGTTTTGATAAACAGAATTACTTCATTGAATTTATAAATCCTTTTAGGGTATCTGCATTTGTGTGTGTGTTTATTTCTTAAAAGCTTCTTTCTGCTTTTATTTAAAAAAAGATACTTTCTTATATTATCTTCTAAAAGTTACATAGGTTTTAATTTCCCTTTTCCATCTTTAATCTCCCTGAGATCAATTTTTATGTATCCTTTGAGGTAGGGTCAATTTCATTTTTTTCTGTAAGGATAATCTATTTTTCTGGGACCATTTATTGAAAAATGTATCTTACCGTTCTACGATGCTAGTGCTGTCATAAATCAAGTTTTCATATATATATTTTGGTTTGTTACTGTCTTTTTTCCCCCATTGGTCAGTTTGTCTATTACTGCCTCAATACCACAGTGTATTAATTGTTAGCTCTTTGTAACGCAACTTGATAACTGTTCCCACTAGCCCTATTTCCAACTCCTGGTTCTCCAGGAGTCTTGGCTATTCCTATTCTTTGCTCTTCTATCTACATCATAGAATTAACCTGTCAAGTTTACCCATAAGCTTATAGGAGTTTTGATTGGAATTTTATGAATCCAAAGATCATTGAGGGGAGGACTGACATCTTTAAAACATTATCTTCTACCATATGAAGAGATCTCTCCTTTTATTTGGGTGTCTTTAATGGCTTCCTGATATGTCTTTAACTATTGCCTCTGCTCAGTTCTTCCTCTTCTCTTTCTGAAACTCTAACAGACATGTGTTAGATTTACTTTCTCATAGTTTTTTTTTTTTTACGTTTCCTAACTTTCCTTTCCTTTCCTTTCATATTTCTTATTTATTATGCATTCAGGTCGTTTCTTTAGATCTGCATTGTCATTTACTAATTTTTCTTTTCTGCTGCTTTTATATGCCTCCTATCCATTTATTATTCCCTTTTAGTTTTAGTTTTCCTTATTAAAAATTATTTTTATTCCTTAAACTGTAGTTTTTATAGTCTCTTGTTCTTTAATTTTAACCCCATCCTTTATTCATTAAAGCCATCCAACATAATAATTTTATATTCTATTTATGACAGTTTTAGTATTCCAAAATCTTGTTTTTTCTGGCTTGTACTCATTGAGTACTTTTTATTTTTCTGTGTTTGAGATTTTAGATGAAGATTTCACATGTCTTGGTACATTTTTAGAATTCTCTGAGACCTGGTTTGCAAATTGGTTTCTCTAAGGAGGATTCATATTTGCTTCTTAAGCACTCAGGGAAATTTATTAAACCATAGCTACTTTTGGGGTGCCTGGGTGGCTCAGTCAGTTAAGCGTGCAACTCTTGATTTCAGTTCAGGTCATGATCTCAGGGTTGTGAGATTGAGCCCCTAGTTGGGCTAACCCACTGGGTATGGATCCTGCTTAAGATTCTCTCTCTCCTTCCCCATGGGCCTCTTCCTCTCTCTCTTTCTAAAAAACCAAAAAACAAAAAACATAGCTGCTTAGTACAAAGTATTTGAAGTCTTTTGGACAGCCCAGGAACAAACTCATGTAATGGCTAACTTGTAGTCAAATATCCAAGGGAGATCTTTATTTTCTTCCATCACGTAGTGCCAATATTCAAGACAGATTTTTTTTTTGTAGACCCCTGGAGCTTCACAAAAAAATATTTTTATTTTACAAGGTAGTTTATAGTCATGTTCTGTAAGGTACTGTCTACTCTCGTTTGCAGTTGAGGAAAAGCAAGCTCAGAGCAGTTACAACATGGCTTGCTCAGAGTTACAAAGTTAGTAAGTGTTGAATCTGGTTGTTGTTGTTCTTGTCCAGTTCACTCTCCTCTTTCCAATGTTAATCCTCTATTTAATGGTGACAGATGCCTTTTAAAAACCTTTACTGTGTTCTAGGAAAGTAATAGGAGAAAGGTGCCCTTAATATTCTTACTTAATTGAATCTTCATAGTAACTGCATGTGGTAAAATTATTCTTCCTATTTTATAGATGAGGAAATTGAGTCTAAGAGACATTAAGTAATAGAGAGATCATGAATTTATTAAGTGAGAGAGTGAGACTTCCAGTCCAGGTTACTTTAAATCCTATCTCTGTTAACCTGCTCAGGGTAGCCTGTCCTAATCACTGTTCATTCCCATTCTCTACCACTTTTTCCTGTAGTATCCTTCACAGTAGTTACATCTATTAGCCACATGTCAGGTGTTTACTTATTTATCTAAGTCCTTTTCTTCATCAGGATCATAAGCCCAACAAGAAGAGGGATGATGTGTGTTTTATTTACTTCTGCACAACCAGCAATTAGTTTAGAGCTTGAAACATAGTAGGCACTGAATAAAAATATTAAATGCCTGAAAGTCTGATTCTGAAACTCATTTTATTTTTGCTAAACACACTGCCTCCTCATTTCTTAAAAACCCTTGAGTAGTTTTTCCTATTATCTTGGATTTACAGCCAAGTCCCAAAGCTGAAGACCATAAACATCGTAAGTATCCCACATTCTAAGTTTAGAGAGCTGCCAGTGGTTAAGGCCAGACACCAATTGGGAAAGCTGAGACCAGAAAATTATTCCACAAAGCCTTCACCTCCACTCTTGTAAATCAAGTGTAATATAAAGGGAAGATGGAAGAGAAGTTGTTGCTCTATCTGGAATACAGTGTTAGTGAGGAAAGTTTGCTCCACACTCTGTAGCTATGTCTATGGGTAAAGGCAGAGGGCTCAAAGAGAATAATCATACAAGTTAAGGGTGTCTGCCCGAAGGTACCATAGACATTTCCCTCCCATTAGCACATATTCTTAGCTCGTGGACTTGGCCATCTGGCTATCCAGTAGAAGACAAGAAATGGTGAAGAGGTGTCTTGGTGGGATACTGCCAGGCACCAAGGAAGCACAAGCTGGGGTTCTCACAAGTTCTTAGTTACTGCAAATTTTGGAAGATTGGTCCCACCCATGCTTTAAGGCCCAAGTACTAGAAACTTTTATTTGGGGAAGAGGGGAGTCTAGTCTTGTTAGTATCATCACAATGTTGAGTTAGTTGAAGGCTAATAGAACTCTAAACAACAAACCCTTATCTGTTAGAAGAAGGCTGCATGATGCTACTAACATGTTGGGATCAGTGAGAAGATATGACATGGTCTTGGTCAGGATACCCAGTGCTGAGGGAGCTATGCGGGGATAAACCCCTGGTCAGTGGAGTGGAGTGAAGCTCCCTCGAGTTCAAGACAGTGAGCTCAGCCTGCCCTGTGGCTAGACAAGACCAGGGCTGCTGCCAACCTCTTCCACTCAAATGGTCATTTCCAGAGTTCTGAAAAAAATAATCTTGACAAACTTTCCCAGTGTTCTTACCACTGTAACGAAGGAACAGCTTTTCAGAATTTCTGGCACAGGAAGGGGAATGGCAGAATGAGTAGTAGTATCTTTTGATATATCTTGTGATAAGTAGATTTTTTTATTTTTGATTAAGTTCAGTTTAGCGATTTCTTCTATGGTTAGAACTTTACGCATCTTATAAAAAAATTGTTGCCTACTCCAATGCATGAGGGTATTTTCTTTTTTTTCTTATAATAATATTTTAAAATTATATTATGTTAGTCACCATACAGTACGTCCCTGGTTTTTGATGTAAAGTTCGATGATTCATTAGTTGCGTATAACACCCAGTACACCATGCAATACGTGCCCTCCTTACCACCCATCACCAGTCTATCCCATTCCCCCCCCCCCTCCCCAATGAAGCCCTCAGTTTGTTTCTCAGAGTCCATAGTCTCTCATGCTTCATTCTCCCTTCAGATTATTACCCCCCCTTTCTTTATCCCTTTCTTCTGAGGGTATTTTCTTACATTTTCTTCTAGAAGCTTTATAGTTTTAGCTTTTAGGTTTGTATCTGTGATTCCTCCTGAAGAATTATTTGTATGTAGTTTGAGGTAGGGGTCAAGATTAATTTTTCCCGGTATGAATAACCAGTTTTTCCAGCATCATTTGTTAAAAGGATATTCTTTTCTCCAGTTATTTCAGTGTCTCTTTTGAAGCAATACATGTGTTGTTCTGTTTCTAGAACCTCTTTTTTTCTATCATTCTGTCCATTCTTTCTTTGTTATCATATACTCTTGATGTATTTGTCTTTGTAGTAAGTCTTGAAATTAGGTAGTGAAAGTTCTCCAACTTTTTTTTTCAAGATTATTTGACTATTTTATGTCATTTTTTATTTCTATAAAATGTTAAAATCAGCTGGGTTTTGATAGAGATTGTGTTCAATCTGTGTATCATTTTGGGAAAATTTGACTTCTTAATAGTATTGAGTCTTTAAATACACAAATATAATACCTTTATTCGCTTACAACTGTTTTAATTTTTCTCAGTAATCTTTTCTAGTTTTTAGTGTAAGGTCTTATACATATTTTATTAAGTTTATCCCTTAATAGTTCACGTTCTTGAATGCCATTGTTAATGATATTTTGAAGACTTTATTTTTCAATTTGTAGTTGCTTATATATAGGAATACAGTTGAATTTTGAATATAGCTTCCATATACTATGACTGTAAATTCACACATTAATTCTGGTACATTTTGTAGATTATTAGTGATTTTACATGGTCATACAATCTGAAAATGAAGACAGTTTTACTTTTTTATTCCCAGTCTATATGTTTTTTTCTCTTCTTTACTTTTTTTCCCCCTCTCTCTATCTTACTATACTGGCTAGGATTTCCAGTACAATGTCGAACTGAAGTGGTGTGAGCAGATATCCTTACGTTGTTTCAATCTTAGGGGCAAAGGGTTTGATCTTTAGCCATCATGTATGATGTTATGTGTAGATTTTTCATACATACCCTTTATCATATTGAGGACATTTTTTTTTTCTCTCTCTGGCTTGTTGAAAGTTTTTCTTACTATGTCTTTTCTTTCTTTCTACATTTCTTTCCTCCCTCCCTCCCCACCTTTCTGTCCTTCCCTCCCTCCCTCTCTCTCTCTTCTTCCTCCCTTCCTTCCTTCCTTCATTTTGCAAGTAGGCCTGCAAGATGTATATGAAACATGAAGATCTGGGGAGTGATGAGTTAGTTGCTAGGGAGACAGAGAAATGAAAATGTACACCTGCAGGCCAAACTGGATGGGATGGACAGAGGTCATACAATGATAATGTAGACAAACTGGGCTGGATGAACAGACCTGATTTCTATTCCTGGCTTTTCCACCAACTAGCTATTTGACCTCAAATAAGTCACTTTGCTGTCTACCTAGCATTCAGAGATATAGCTGAGAGCCAAGTTGATCTCAGAATTTAGTAGAGTTGCAAATGTGACTAAAAGCTTTGAAAAATAAGAAATAAGAGAACAGATTGATGTGCCTGGATGTCTTTTGTCTGCTAAACAGAAGGCTAAGACTTGGATTAGTTTTATACTAATTCTGGTTTACTGCACCAAGATAACCATAAACCTGTTCTCTGGTTTCATGGTGCCTTGATATCCCTTTTCTCCAACACCCCGTGCTCTTGGTTTCTTTAGCTTTATTGTAGGTCTTGAGATTAGGTAGTGGTTTGTTCCCTAATCCTACTTTTAACTAGTTGCTTTATTAAAGTCTCTTTATTGGAACAATCTGAAGTGAATTCAGTTTTTTTTGCTAGGACCCTTCCCTCACAGATCCAAATTGGCAGTGTCTTCTCAACATATAGTAGATATGCTCTTGGGTCTCTCTGTAAACCTAGCCATTTTGCCTAGGGCTAACCTCAAAGTAGGTAAGTAGGTCTCTGCTTCTAACCCCAGCCTCCCACCCCATACCTTATTTTTATTTACAATGTTCTGGATTGTGCCTTAGGAAAATTATTTTAACTACTTTGAATGTAATTTGACTCCATTCCTTTGGGTCACACAAGTTTTTGCATTTTTATGAGTCCCTTTTGAGAATGCAGATACTCTTATGAGAGACATAACCTAAACTTCCTTCAGTTGACAAAATTGTGTTGGGTGACCTATTCAGTGATACCACCAGTTGAGCAAGACTGTTGTTGAGGCATTGAAGGTGCAGGGTAATGGAAACTGAAGGGGGTAGGAAGTGGAGTGTTAGCATGGAAATGAAGGGAGGCTCTAACGTTAAATTTTTTGTGTTGATAGTTTTACTGGGAAGAACCCTATGGAAATCCAAATCCCTTCCCCTAAAATTTCTGTGAATTCCCGGAGGGCTTATGTTCTTAAGGTTATTTCTGTTCTCAGGCTCATGCTTTTACTAAATTTGTTCAATTTTGGATTATCTTTCTATTCCAGTAGGCAACATCTATTCTGTATTCATTGACCTAGATGTAAAATTCAGCTGCTTCAATTTCCACATTCATAAAACTCCACTGCCTCTAAGACAAGGAATAGACTTCCCTGAAGATTTAGGTGCAGGTGGAAAATATGGAGGAGGAGACAAAGAAAGCATTTCCATCACAGCATTCAACAACTTCCACTTGAACATTAGATGGTATTTTTAAAATGTCCTTCAGCCACGCTGACACTGGGGCATTTTCATTGGTCACTTTCAATCCACTGCACACCCAGATCTTGTGCTATCTCTGGATCCTTCTCTTCTCTCTGCCCCGTTAGAGGGCATGCAGAGTGATGGAGCCTTTGGAGCCAGACAGCTGGGCTCCAGCCTTGGCCTTATTACTTATTTAGCTGTATGGCTTATGTAAGTTGTTCCAACTGCTTAATGTCAGTTTTTCCCTTAGCAAAATGGGCATGATAAAATTACCCATTTCCTGAGTTTGTCATGAGTACTAGAAGTGTGTAGCGGATGCTTGTTTTGCTGCCCACGTGCCTTCTCAGGACCAAAGTGCTCATCTTTCCAGCTTCTGGGAACCTTGGCTGCCAATGGTCTACAGCTGTGCCCCTTCTCAGGTGTTGCCCCTGTGGAGGAGAATCTCTAGTCCGTGCTTCCGCTCTCCCGAGGGGCTGCCCATCCCCGAAGACTGGGGCATGTGGAGTTGCAAGGTCTCGTCTCTGCTTGAAATTAGAACCGCTCTGAAGGGCCGTTCCAGCTCCAGAACCTCATGTTCGATCAGCTACACCCTTTGGGGTGATGCATCACAGTTCAGCTTCTCGCTGCCAATTCTCCTTCCCTCACAAACTCTCCCCACAAACTCTCCAGTAAACCTGAACACTTCTGTCTCAGAATCAGTTTCCAAGCTAAGAGAAAATAGCTAAAATTATGGAAATTGAAGAAGGTAAGGAATAAATTGTCATTATTATGTCATTGGAGGGTGAGATAATTTATTTCAGGAGATTTTCTAGAATATTCCAGACATGTATAGAGCTACACAAGGAATTCTATATAATAACTTGGACCATGAGTAGTGGAAGTAAAATTACCCCAAATTTTGACAATGGGAAAACGGTTATTTGACTTAAGATTTTTTTAAGTTTATTATTTATTTATTTTACTAGAACATATTCTAATTAACCTGCTCCAATAGAAGTAGAGCCTTGTTACTGAGTAATCGACTCTTACCTGGTACTTCTGGTCTCTGTAATTTCATTGTCCCTGTATATTTGATTAATAATCCCAAACTGATGAAAGTGCTAACAGTTTATATCCCCATAAGATATAAAAGGTTAACCTATGAAAAAGTGATGAGTTGTGATTTTGTAGACCACAAGAAAAGTTAATGCCAAGGGATTAAGTTCTTATCAACCTGTAGAAAGATAGCTAATTTTACATCTGATTTAGCAATTATTTTATTTTGTATTTTAAAAAGTTTTTATTTAAATTCATATGTACAGCAATATTAATAATACAGTAATATTAGTTTCAGGTGTACAGTATAGTGATTCAACACTTCCATACGTGTCCCGGTGCTCATTACAAGTGCCCTCCTTAATCCCCTCACCTGTTTTACCCATCCCCCCACCCACCTCCCTTCTGGTAACCATCACTTTGTTCTCTATAGTTAAGAGTCTGTTTCTTGATTTGCCTCTCTCTTTTCCTCTTTGTTCATTTGTTTTATTTAACAATCTTTTTAGATATTTATTTTCTATCATAAATCTCAATTTCTAATACACACTTTGATTTTGCATTTGTCTTTGCTGCTGGCTACCTCCTCAATGAGTTAAATAAAACTCTGTCAGATGCCCACTATCTATTTGTATGAGAATGTTGTTTTTAACACTGGTTTTTCATAGGAATGTGTTTCTGTTTAAATATTATTTGTTTCTGAAAGGTAGCATAATGACAGGAAGGTACCCAAAGTTCCATGGGGCAACTGGAAAAGAGAAGTCAACATTCTGAAGTTAGCCAAGCCCTATTATACTATGTCCAAACTTTGGGTCTATTTTTGAAGTATGTGTATTTGCCAGGGTTGCTGTAATGAAGTACCACACGTTCAGTGGCTCAAACAATAGAAACGTATTGTCTCACAGTTTTGGAGACTACAAGTCTGAGATCAATGGCCTGGCAGGGTTGGTTCCTTCAGGGGTCTGAGGAAGAATCTCTTGGGGGCCCCTCCCCTAGCAGCTGGTGATTTGCTAGCAACCTTTGGCCCCTCCTTGGTTTGTAGACACATCACCCTGGTCTCTGCGTTCATCTTCACACAGTGTTCTCCCTGTGTGGTGTGTGTGTGTGTCCAAATTTCCGCTTTTTATAAAGACATCAGCATATCGGATTGGGACCCGCCCTAATGGCCTCATTTTAACTTGGTTACCTCTGTAAAGATCCTATCTCTAAATAAGGTCACAGTTCAACCCATAACAGTATGATTCCTTTTCTCCATTCCCAAGGTTTACTTTTTTCCCTTCAACCGTTACCTTAAGAAAAATGTCATTGACTCCTGATGAATCCCAGTTGAGAAATCTCTCTCCTTGTTTTAAAACGAGGTTTATTGCCACGTCTCACAACAAGTCCATGCTGGCATTGCTTTAGGAATGTAGTTATGATGCATTAGGCTTGGGAAATAGATCTTATTTAACAGATGAGTTCACAAGTTCTCAGGGGCATTTAGCAGCCCGAGTGCTTTATAGATTCAACAACAACAAAAATTCCTTTTTTGGTATTGCTTTCATTTACATGAATAATTAAATAAATAATTTTAATGGCACTTGGATGGCATTTAAAAATATGTTGGTAAATTTGTCTGAGGGGAGGGCATGGTGCTTTTTAATTTTCATTGGGCAGGTAGGCAGGTTTTAGGGGATGAATGATTCCTTTGGCAACCATGGAATTATTTACCATGACGAGAAGAAGAAACTTCTGTTTGAATAACCCCTTTGAACTGTCTGACACATAATGGAAGCTTGTTAAATGTTTATTGAATGAACGGAAGTGTCCGGGGAACTTGGAATATTTGACAGGAATCAAATAAAAAGCACATATTTATTCAGAGATTTACCATATACCTAGCTTTGGCTAGATGCTGTGGGGATGCCAATATATGTAGGAGAATAATAATAGTAGTGAATATTTTTTGTGCTTACTATGTGCCAAGCATCCTGCACACTTCTTTTTAAATTTATCTCTGAGTTGGGTAATATTGTTCTTATTTTACATATAAGGACACCAAGGCTAAGAGAGTTCAAGCACCTTGACTATGGAGCTAGTGATTGGTAAGGTCAATGTGTTCTTAATCTGTACACTTGAATGCCTCCCAGCGTGGCCTCTTTCTAGGAGAAGCTTACGTTCTCATTGTGGAGACGAGACATTTATAATTGAGGCAGTTGGAAATTTGGCATAGTAAGAATCTAGCTGTATCGTATGTATTTTTGCTACATACATGTATGCTATCAAAATTTCATAGAAGTGTGGTGTTGTGCCATGATTAAGTATGTCCAATCAGGATTTAGATGCCTGGATTCAAATCCCACTTATACCTCTTCCTCTCTGTGTGATTTTGGACACATAGTTTAACTGTTCTGTACTATCCTTTTTTAAAAAAATTATGAAATAGGGTATAATAAAAGTACCTCCCTCATTGTTGTGAGGGATATGTAAGATTTGTAAAATGACTATGTACCTGGCAAAATGTATTTCCTGCTAGAATATAAGCTTCCCAAAGGCAACAGTTTATGTCTGTTTTATTCATTCATGCATCTTACACGTCTAGAACGGTGCTTGGTATAAAACAGAAATTCAGTAAATACATCGTTGAATGAATGAATATATTTCAATGTGTAAATGCCAGGGCTTAGTCACATTTGCAGGTGTAATGAAGTAGTCACATGCTCCCACATCTATGTAGAACAGTGGTTCTCAGTCTAGGATGCTCATTAGAAATACCTAGAAAGCTTGTAAATAGACTCCACCACAGGCCAAGGTTGAGCACCGCTTTTGGAGAATCACCGTGGAAATAGCAGCTGTAAACATAAAGTTAATAGAGACACACTGTGTTGAAGACTCAACACCAAAAGCAATTTTTTTGAATGACTTACAACCATTAGGAAACTAAAAACAACCTTTCTTTCAATAATAATTACATTCTCGGAAATTTCAATGCACATTAAAATTGTCAAAAACTACTTTGTGTTGATATGTAACGTGGATTAGGGTTCAGGCTCAAATCATTACACAAGTTTTGTTTCCCTAAATAAATCTCTACTGGGATATTTGGAGTTGGTGTGGGACTTCGGATAATTTTTTTTTTTTTTTTAATCATGTGGACTATCCTTAACCTTACAGGCAGATCGTCTAGATCAACCAAGGAGCACTGTGGGCTGCTTTGAATATAAACAAAGTTAGTCCCAAAATAGCATATGGGGAAAAGCACACCAACACATACACAGTGATTAAGATCCCTCTTGAGGCACTTGGGGAATTAAACCAAGGTACGGAGTACCTTTCTAGACAGCTGCTTCTTTTTCTAAAACAAGGAGATGAATTCATCAATCTCTAATGTGTCAATTACTTCTCTTAGAAGACATCCTGGCTAAGGGAAACTCTTCATTCTCTGGTGCTTCTCTGCTCAGCAGGCGGGGTCCTCATTCTATTCTATTCATAGAATCACCCAGAAAGGGAGTTGGCAAGATGGGGATGGATTGAATATAGGAGCCCTATAAACCTGGAATCAGGGTGGAACCAGAGCGAATTGAGAGAAAATTGCAAAATGGATAGTTAGAGGGTATCCTGGCTAAATAACCACTTACATGTTTTCCCATAAATTTAAAAAAATTCTCTTTGTGAAGAATATATGGTACACATTTCTTTCAATAAATACATTATAAAAATATTAACACTATGCTCTGCCCTTTACAAATGTTATAGCAATAGGATTTTATTTTACGTTGGTCACAAAGCCGTTTCGATGTCTCTTAGGCTTCTTAACCCTGAATTCTACCTCTTTTGCCTTTTTCTTCAAAGAGCTGCTTTGAAGGATTTCTGGCCCTCCCTGCAAAGTATATCCCCGAAATGCACAGCCTGGGATATAATTCAAATCTTCCTAATCAGATTTCTCAACCCTTGATCTAATCAGCAAGCTGTTTTGCTTAGCTTTTTGGTCAAGTTCATTCATTAACTCAGAAAGCATTTATTGAATATTTGCTGTGTCTACCCCGAGGCTAGAATGTAATAAGATTAGTAGATGAATTGAGCCCTGTCCTTTAGGAGTTTGTAGTCTTATTGAATGAAGTAAAGGAAATAATAGAATGCTATTTAAAATGTAAGGTGGCTTTTATACTTTAAATATGTTTGAGGTCTTTCATGGCGGGTAATTGACATTAACCGTGACTTTGTGCGGCTAGGACTACGTAATAGAAAATTTTCTTTTCATATCTGTTTTGCAGTTAATATCGCAGTTGTCCTTTTCAAAGATTCTTCTGCCATTATAGCCACCTCAACAAAGCGTTGTTGGAAAATTAATGGGAAGGATCGCGGCCATCTCACTGTCTCACTGACTATAGGTTTGGGAGGATTCTGGGCAGGAGGAAAAAAATGAGACGTTGAAACCCCATTGATTGATTTTTTTACTGGAGCACATTGTAACATAAAATCCCCGCCACCTCAACACACCCCAAATTCTACTGCTCTGAGATGTCATCTCCTACAACCAAGATGAACCCACGTAGAAAAATAACTTACACTAATTTTGAGGTCTGAGAAATAATGAAATTGCTTTCTTATTTTGGAACAAAAGGTGTATACATATATGAGCTCTTGGAGAAAAGGATGTTCTCACATGGCTGTTGAGAAGGATGGAAAACTGTAATCCGAAGTCGCCTCCTACTTCCCTGTAGTACCTACCTATCTTTTTCCTGTCCTCTTTCTTAGGTAATAACCTCTTGTGAGGCCCATTTACAGTTACAAACTGGGACTGCTTTGATGGTTCTTACTTATTTTCCTCCTAATAAGTGTTTATATGTGTCGTACATATACAGTTTTCCTCTATTCATGTTACAGAAAAACACCCTTAAATTTGTATCGACAACGAGGAATAAGTAAGCAGTGAAAGCCCTTACTTAATCATTTCTATTCACGGCTGGGAAAGAGATTTGACTGTACTCTCATTGCAGGGCTTAGTCAGGGTTGAAGGTTTGTGCGTCTCTTCTCTTAGTGCCACGTTGCTCTTCCAGAGACATTCACGCAGACCTCGAACTCTAATCTGGTTATTTCGGCAGCATGTCCCTCCTGGCGGTTTTAATTAGGAACACAGGTTTTGGTGGTCAGAGTCTCCAACTTCTGGTGAGTTCAACTCATTTGTCCTGTGGTGTCCACTGTGCCAGCGAAATTGTGTCCCCTCCCTTCTTTTTGATTCTGATCACAGCTCTCTGTGGCTATTCATGAAAAGATGAAGGACTTGTATTTTCCTCATTTACCCAAGATTTAGGAATTCTTCAGCTCTTCCAAGGCCTTGTGCTCAGGCACTGTTAGCTATTTTTTGTTAGAACACTGAAATTTAGATTGTGTTTTAAGGAATCAAAGGTGGGACCTGTAGATTCTGACTCCGTAGAGATCTGATTTTCTTGTGATGAAAGCTGTGACTTAGAATTACATACAGCCTCCTTCAAAGCCAGAGAAAAGTCCTAAAGAAAAATGTTACAGAAGTTCCTTGAACTCAGGTGAAGAAAAGATGCGTGGGCCATGAAGGAACACCATGTAAGAATCTTCTAGTGTTCTTTTCTTATTGCTCAGTGGAACGGAATATACTTCGGGTGAAGAGCTGCGATATTGTGAGTTATAAGCAATATGTATTTGGTAATCCAGATGACCAAAATAGATTTCTCATATGTATTTGGTCTTCATCCACAGATCTCTGCTCACAACTCCTGAAATCTGTGATAAGGGCGAAAGGGGTGTTTTTCATTATGTTAATGAAGGTGACTTTGTACCCCACTCAAGAGTGGGGGCTGTTTGCCACGAGGACTGATTTTGTGATGGGAGGGTTGGAACTTTCAGTCCTAGCCCCCTCTCAGAGAGGCTGAAATTTCAATCAATTGCCAATGGCCAATGATTTAATCAATCACGCCTATATAATGAAGCCTCCATAAAAACCCAAAAGGATGGGGGTCAGAGAGCTTTTGGAGTGGTGAGCACGTGGAGGTGCTGGGAGAGTGAGGCCCCTGGAGAGGGCATGGAAGCTCCACGCCCCTTCCCCATACTTGACCCGCTGGATCCCTTCATCTCACTGTTGATTCATATCCTTTATTATCTCCTTTAATAAATGGGTAAATGTTAATTATGTAAGTGTTTCCGTCAGCTCTGTGAACTACTTTAACAAATGAATCAAACCTAAGGAGGAGGCCATTGGAACCTCGAGTCTGTAGCTGGTTGGCCGTAAGCACGGGTAACAGCCTGGGGCTTGTGACTGGCATCTGAAGTGGGGGTGGGGAGCCATCTTGTAGGACTGAACCCTGAACCTGTGGAATCTGATGCCAGCTCTGGATAGATGGTGTCAGAATTAAGTTGAATTCTGGCACACCCTGCTGGTGTCTGAGAATTGCTTGATGTTGGGGGAACCCCCACCTCCCACCTGTCTGCCAACTTTGGAATTGGCTCTGGGAACCCGAAAGAGTTGGTGCCAGTGAAGGGGCCAAATTGATGTTGTTAATTATTTGCCTTGGTGAAAGTGAGGGAAGAGAAGATTGTGTCATCAGAATGTCTTCATTAAGGGTCTACACAGTTGTAATGACTCTTTGGGGGTTACATAAAGCAAGTACATTGTGTGCAACCCAGTGGGAGCTTTGAAAGTAGGCTCCTGGCAAGCTTGACGTGATCACTTCCGACTACTAAAGACCTTGACGTTATTTCTGAGACTTCCTGTGTGGGAATATAAGGGGGGCGGTAAGGGCTGGGCACTTGCTGAACTATTAGACATACTTGGCCATTGATCAGTGGCTGCATGGTTTTGGATTCTTCTCTGGATTCTACCCAGCCTTGCTTTGGGGTTTGAGGCTACTGTTGATCTTGGTCAATTACAAATTCCATTTCTGGGTGGAGTTTGCAGAGATCAGTGAACAGAACAGACAGTTCATCTGCCTTTAGATTCCAAAGGAGCTTTTACATTCTGCTCTTACTTGTCCCCCTTTCCCGGGCAGGTTCCTTTCCCTTCAGTGGCTCAGTCGTGATGGGATTGACCATACATCTGGCCACCACTGCCTGGCTTTCCCCCATCTACCTGTCTGCAGCCTTGTTCCTCTGTATAGTGAGATGGGTGAAGGAGTCTGAGGATCTGGGCCTCCCTGGGGACCCCGTGTATCTGTAGGTCCACTGTCCGAGATGGCAGATTCTAAATGTAATGTTCACATCCTCTGAGATAGGATGCCAAGAGTTAATGGGGGTAAAGTACATAATGAAGTTGTTGATACTTTCCTTCAAGGCTCCCCCCCTTGATGGGCCTGGGTAAGTTAGTGCTCCCCCACTTGCCCAAACGTACTTGCTCTTGTCAACCTAAATAAAGAGGGAAACCAAGGCAAGCTTGCATTACCAGGAACTGAGTTTATTTGAGAATAGCATAGGAGTTGCAGTTCAGGACATGAAAACTGTAGCAAGCTACAGTCAAGTCCATTAACAGTTTGGGGTGGATTATTTTTAAGGCCAGGTGTGCAAAGAACAGGGAGTCTAGCCTGAGTCCAAGCAGCAAGTTCAGTGGCTTGAGGATGGGGAGACAATCTTGGTGGATGTTCATTGGTCGAGTGTTAGGTTTCCAGTCTTCTGTAAATCAGGCATCAACCTGAAATCAGTCTCTGAGTTCTTAGATTTCTCTTTCCTGAGGGTGCATATGGGAGAGTCTCCTATTCATATCCTCTTTAAAGTCCTTCCACACTCCCATAGAGCAGTTTGAAAACTTTAGCTCACAGATTCCTGGGCCTTACCCTCAGACCTACACAGGACTCAGCTGCAGGGTCACAAGACCCACCTGATTCTAGTTTATGTGATTCTCAGAGCACAGGTGGACACTCCTGTGGAGGGAAAACCCCTCTCCTTGCCAGGTAGCCACTTAGTTAATTCATGAATCAGCACTTACATGGAAGCTTGAGACCCTCGCCTGGCATTTTTCATGGAGCTGTTCAGAAATTGAACTTAACATTATTAATGATGGTATCACAAGATCTCCCTGCTTTCTTCCTCGAACTTGCTGTTCTCATTCTGTCCACCAGGCTCTCATCTCCCTTCCCTTCCCTTCACTCTGCAGTTGTTAAATTTGCTTGCTAAAGCAACTCCTCTTATTTCTTATCTTTGCAGACCAAGGTTAGGGCTGACTTTCTCAACCTCTCCTGATTCATTCCCTCCTTTCTGACCTGCATTCTGTTATGTTCCATGTAACAAACTAGTCTAAGCCCCGTGTTTCGGTTTTATCTTTCCGTGGGCCTTGGTAAGATAGTGGTTCCAGCATGTGCCATTTCTTGGCAGCTACCAATCAGTCTTTCCCCATTTGGAACTTCAAGCTATCTGTGGAAGTCCTCTGCAAGGATGAGGGAGAATGTTCTCGAGAGGAGCAAGACAGAACTTGGTGCTGTGACCCGCTTGGAGAGCACTTTGTTGGGAAATGGAGGAATTTCCATAGAAGACCCCACGAGCCTCCTTTTCTTTCCTTTAGCCTTTGACAGCTTTAAAATTGTCCAAGTATTGTGACCACCCAGGCCCTAGGTCTTTTTTTTTTCCTTGTAAAAGGAGAGACCTACATTCTGCCCTCTACCCTGAATAGGGGCTTACATTTTAATTTCTGTTTCTGAAGCAATGCTGCCCCCAAACTGGTCCCCTCAACCTCCCTGTCTTTTGAGACCTGCCACCCTCTATCTTGGCCATGCACTTTAGAGACATAGTTTCCAATACATTTGCAAAGGTTTTTGCATGTGGAAGACTAACTCAGGCATTGTTTTTACCCTAGGGGAAATTTTTCGCTGCGTATGACCTTCTGATGTTGGTTTTTCTTTGTGTTTTTTTTTTTTTTTTTTCTTCTGGCTGCAGGAAAGCAATCTCCCGGGCAGGCCTGCAGCACCTGGCTCCCGCACATCCCCTCAGCCTTCCTGTGGCAAATGGTCCAGCAAAGGAGCCCAGAGCGACTCTGGACTGGAGTGTAGGTGTTGGCTTTTTCATTTCAATGTAATTCAATTGCATGTCTGCCTCTCTCATTCTCAGGATCCCTATGGCTACAAGGCAAGACTTAATCATTTCCAATATCGCTCACTGACCAATCTTCAAACACCCAAGCCATAGTTCCATTCTCCAACCTCCAGCAACATAGCTCCTGTGTATGAAATCGGACATGTTTCAAACTAAAATAAAAACTTCATGAATCATTTGAGGCACTACTGCCTGGCTTTGCAGCTGTGAGATAAAAAGTATCTCTACGCACATGCTTTATTGTTCTTGCCAACCTGACGATGAATAGAGCTTACCCTTACAACTTCGTGTCATCTAAGCTTAGTTTCCTCAGCTCAAACTGCCTTCTTTTCCTTTTAGGAGTTTGTCCCACTCCACCCGCCCCCCACAGAAAGAAGATGATTTCATTTTAAATTTTAGGTACTTCATGCCCTCCCGTCTGATATACTTCTGCCCCCAACACAAAGGTGGATGGGTCTGGTGTCAGTTGTTTGGGTATAGTCGCTAATTGTAACCAAAAGACATCCACAAAAACTATTAACTTGAGCTGAAGATTGCATTCTGAAGTTCTAAAATTAGAATACATTTAGTGAGGATCTTCAGTGAGTCAAGTTCTTGGTCAAAGACATCTATCACTGTGGACTGAAAGGCTTTGTCCCTTCCTGAAGGAATGAATGTAGGGAACAGCATGAAGGTAGAGGAGGGCTGCCCTAAAATTCTGCCAGCCTGGTCTTGATGGTGATTCTTGTTTAGCGTTTGTAGTTAAGTTGAACAGTGGGGATAATTCATGTTCTCCCATTGGAAAGAGCATGGCAGGGTGGAGGAAAGGAAGTGTTTTTTTAATTAAAATATATTTTTTTAGCCCATATGTCATGATTTAATATCCTTTTATATTAAAACAATTCTTCTCTCCCAAGCACACACTTACTGACATTCTTATTTTACATTCTGGACACATGCCAACATATGCTCCCTGCATTCATGAAGTACCTGGCAGAAGACTGGACTTCATTGAGATGCAGCTTCTTCCTTGATAAGAGTCTTCAGAGTACTCTGGTAGCACGTGCTCGTGCGGCACTGGTGCTCAGGAGGCGTGTTCCTTTCCTGGAGTTTCCCTTTATTCCAGGACAGTTACTTGATAAATCCTTAAGCCGTAATGGAGTGTAGAATATATTCATACCAATGTTTATATAATTAAAAAGAATTAAATGTATAAACAAGCAGATAAATGAGATTGAAGAGCAACATTCCTGGTCCAGTGATGAGAATGTTGTGAATCAGGGACCCAAACCACTGGATTTAACGTTCATGATGCCTAAACAATCCTCTGACCTAAAGTAGTAGGACCCTATTTGAGAGGTAGGATTCTAATGAAAGGTAGTTTAAATTGTTGACATAGAAAAAGTCATTAAATCCTTTTGCCCTGTGTGGGACGTTAGGCAAGTCACTTGATTTCTTTCCGTCTGAGTGTAGACTCATCGGTAGACGGGGACAATTGTGGCCCCTCGCTAAGGGGGACTTCCTGGGTGTTATTAGGGTCGAACGTGGTAGTAAGTGTGAAAGTTCTTTGTAATTGGTGCAGCCTGCAAATTTGTTTAGTCAGAAAGAAATTAAATCCTCATACATTTGAGTCCCTGCTTTGTGCTAGAGCCTGCACTGGTTCCTTGGGATTCTGAGGGGAGGAAGATGGGGTTTCTGCCTTCAAGGAGCCCGGGAAGCAGTCGGCAGACAAGAAGCCAGCAGCAAGAACATGGGGTGTTGACACCTGGAATAGAGGAGCCCAGAGTCATGGAGTGCCAGGAAGGATGCTCCATCCCTATTTGACGGTGAAAATAGTTATCAGAAAAGGCTTTTAAAAAGAGGTGTCCTGCTTGGGCCAAAACTTGGCAAGAAGATATTATTTTCTGATTCCTGTAGAGATGTATGCACTCTAATATTTCATCAGAATGGTATTTTGGGCTAGTGGTGGGAGGCTGCACTACATAGCAGGGGAAGAGCAAGTAAGAACTAAGTTCTTTCTTCCTCCCTCTCCTTTGATTGTGGGTGCCCTGTCATGGCGCCCCGGTGAAATTATGGCATGGCAGGAAACACTTTGGGGATGTTTAACAATGGAGGGAACGCTGAAAACCTGCTCTGAAGATGCTCCATCTGAGGGCATATTTGGAGATCTGACATGGAAGGATCTATAAAGATGTCACCCTGAAAAAAAATAACTGTGGGCTGACATTGCTGTTAGTGAACCGAAGCCAAACAGTGACCAACACTACAGTTCCTTATTATGATCATGTAGAACATTTTTCTCAGAAGAGAGGAAGAGGCAGATGGCTAAAAACATTTTAAAGCTTTTTTTTTTTTTCCTAAGACTTGCCCTTGCTTCAAAATTTTTGGCTTTCCCTAACAAATGTGCTTTTCACCAGTTTCATTTATGTCACCTTGGTTTGCTGGTCTGTTCAAGTTGCTGAACCAGGATTTTCTTTGTTCAGCTTAAAGTGTAAGCCCAGGCCACTGGCTGGACCTGCCTCTGCCATTCCCTTATCCCACCCCCTGCCTGGCTCCCTGTGGAAAAGCAGCATGACTGCCTGTTTCCCTTCATCAGCCCACTCTTCTGGACTGAAGGCATTGAAATGATCAATCTTCACATATTCACTCTTACTGTTTACTGATCTCTGATTTGGTTTGGAGCCTTGTATGTGTCTCCCAAATAAGGGGGAGGGTTTAGGGGAATGAGGATCGTCTCAAAGGCCTGTAGGACTATGACCCCCTGACTCACGTCACCTCCCCTCTCCGCATTTCACCAGTGAAAAAACAGATATAGAAGCTGTTCATCGTGCATCTGAAGTTGCAAGACAAATCAGGGTGAATAAAAGCTGGAATTAAAATCTTAGTCCTACATTTATACTTACTGTAGAATCCCAAAGGGGTGCTGTTATGACTTCATGCCAAAGTCTTCAAAAAGGGGCACAACTGTTTCCTAAGGATCTTTGTGCAAAGGGCTTTGAGGAGCAGCCTGCTGGTGGGGGTGCCTGAGACACAGATGAGCACTGATTTGGTGAGCCTAGACTGTAGGCACCTGTGTACTTTGGCCAGGTGTATATATTATAGGTGTCGGTTTGACGTGTTGGGTACGCAAACTTAATAAGTTCCTTAAAGTATTCATATTCTCATTTCCCTGCTTAGTGATTTGTATTATCTCTCTCTTATTTTCAACTGTTCCTTAATGTCCCAAAACTTCTCTCTTGCTGTGATTTACTCAAATGGTTATTATGACTTATCAGTTTCTCTGTCTCACATGGTCTCATCTTCTTGGTGACTCTTCATAAACATTCACTCCTGCAGCCTGAGCATAAGCTCGCACCTCCATGCATGTCAGGGAGAGAACTCGGAATGTTGATGTGTGGGAAGTAGCCATATCAGTCTTCACTATGGTGCCTGAGCCTTCTACTGACAATAGTAGACATATGTGGAAATTGCTCTTTCCTATAGAGATTCCTTCTCTTGCTCTGTGCCAGGTCATGCCCATCTTTTCAACTGAACTAATTCTGTTTATCTTACTCACTTTTTGCTTTGTTTCCTCACAGTACCCCTACCCACAGTACACTGTCTTATAAACCTTAGAACCAAAGTTTCTAAGGTTTTTAATTGCTTTCTTATTCTAAGTCTTCAGTTCGATTTCAGGCTCCTTGAAGGGAGGGACAATGATTTCTGCTTGGTTTTCTTCTTCACAATGGAGACTGGAGCATCATAGGCCTACCTGCTACCTGGCTGCAATGTCAGGGGACAAATTGATTGCAGCTTTTCTGTTCAATCAGTGAGAAGGGGACATTTCACTGGGAGTGAGAAGGAAACATTTCACTGGGAGTTGACCAGCATTAGATAATCTCCAGTTCCTGAAAAGATTGGGAAACAAGAGTCCAAAGCTGCTTTTGAAAAATAAATGGGTTTATGCTATTTGAATTCCAGGTAACTCTTTTACTTTTTATTTTTTTTAAATATTTTATTATGTTATGTTAGTCACCATATAGTACATCCTTAGTTTTTGACGTAGCGTTCCATGATTCATCGTTTGTAGGTAACTCTTTTAAAATCTCTTTCCTAGTATAATGCATTGTGTTAAGTCTTAAAGCACAGCAGTGGTCTGATCTCATTCCTCCCAACTTATCCCCTCTTCACCTTCATGGTGACAACCTGCAGGAACTGCTCCCGTGGACACCATGTCATGCATGTTGGCCAAGCCCGTTTTGGGGAAAACAAGCTAAATTGCCAGAAAGGGAGTAATACTCAAAAAGGGAAAAAAATTCTCATCTCCTGGGCTGGAATCCAAGTTTCCGGTTTAGAGTGAGTTAGCTCCTTCAGAAGTATGTCTGTTGTATAGATTCTGTGTGTCTTCTCTTAAATGTCTTATGCCTGATTCTACGGTGGAGACTTAATTTGTGCTAAGAACTTTCTTCCCTCATTTTAGTATGATAGCAGGGAGCATAGGAGGTAGGTCTTACTCTGTCTCCAGTGTTTTATAATTTGTTTTTACCCCTTACACTGCCTAAAACAACTTTCAAAGCAATGGTGGAAAAGTCATCCAGATCTTTCTTAAAGGGCATGTTGGTTTTAACGTCAATTTTAATTTTAGTTCTTTTTTTTCCTCCCTCTTTGGAAAATTTCCTCCAATCCTGAGGACTTGGAAAATAAGTTCAACACAAACAAAACCAGATTCTAAACCCAGACCATATTTTCCTTCTCTAATTGACAATGCTAAGAAAAGAAATGCTTTCTCCGTGGCAGATAGAAACATAACACAGTTATACACCACCTCACCACTTAGTTCAGGGACAAGATTAGGGAAACAGAGTCTTCACGCAGGATTGGTTTAAACTGGGTTATGAAACTAGGTCATCTTATCTTTAGAAACCTTGAATGAAGAGCCAGGAGGAGGCAGGTGTGTATGGGTGCGTGCATGCTCATGTTCTCATTTCAGTCTTATTTCAGGTGGCGGGTCCGAACAAACCTGTGTCTTCAGGCCTTAGCTCTTGTACCTCAGGTTTGGGTGTTGTCCCTGATAGTGACTCTCCCCTCAACATTTTCCCCACTCCCATCCACATTGCAAAAACTGTTAAGTCAGGTTAATCAAGGTATCTGATGGCTGAGAGCCATAAATCAGTGAAGGTCCTGGCCCTGGTCAGCCATGTTAATAATGGGACAGATCTAGCATGATTTCGTGCACCCTCATAGTCCTTTAGTTCCCCAGATTGTAAGAATTTTAACTTGAGTCACACTAGCTGCTGGGAGAGCTCATAGAATCCCACAGTCCCACAGGTCATGGAGAAGTGCCTGGGACTAAACTTCTATGTCAAAGCAAGTCATTACCTAAGCTAACACTGCCCAGTAGGGATATATGTGAGCCATGAAATAATTCTAAATTTTCTAGTGGCCACATTAAAAAAAGGTAAAAATCAATAGGTAATTTTAATTTTAGTACCATATTTTGTTCAACCAAATATATGAAAAATATTACCATATGGAAAAAAATAAGTGTAATCCATATAAAAACTATCAGTGAGGTGGTTTGCTTTCTTTTTTTCACACTGAGTATTCAAAGCCTGCTCTTAATTTTACATTGACAGGACATCTCAATTAGTGTTGACCACATTTCAGGTTCTCAATAGCCATATGCTTCTTGGATAGCACAGAGTTAAAACATCCTAGACAAATTCTACCTATTATTATCATGAAGATTTTCAGGGAGAGACAGTTCAGAGTTCGTTTTCCTTTCTGAATTTGTAAGGACATTTACATGAGATATATCTTTATAACTTCTTTACTGTTTCAAAACATTTCTATAAGCAAATGTCTTCCTTTTGTGTAGATTATTTGCTTCTAGTGTCAGTGTACTTTGTGTTATTCAAATTCTATAAACCCCTTCCCACCAATACACATACATATCTTTTTACCTATAACCATTACTAAGACTTCAGTAGAACTTGAGAGCAAGGGATTGTATCTGTATCTATAAATCTATACCTAGATGGATCTCTACTCTTAGGTAGCTAGATCTGCCTTTATACAGATCAATCTATGTAAACATATGTATATCTATAGAGACTTGTCTCAGTACTCACAGATACAGAAGAAATGTTATCTTCATTTAGATATGGGAGAACTATTTTTCCTGTCTGGCACAGATGGATACCCTGAGTTGTATATTGTTTGAGATGGTATTTCAAGGTGGATGTGTAGAGGAGAGAAAGAGGTTCCTGGGTAGGGAGAATAGAATAAACAAAAACATGGCACAGAAGAAGGACGATATGGCTATATTTAGAGAAGAGTGATGAAGGAAGAAAACGTACAAAGGTGAATACAAGGAAGGTTAAGGATAGACAAATTGTTGTCGTTATTGGAAGGTCTAGTATGTGAGATTAAATTTGGATTTCATATTATAAATAATAGGCATCATTTAAACATCCTGAGCAAGACAGAGGCAAAATCATAGTTATGTTCTGAGGGAATTATTTTGCAGTATTGTAAAATTTCAGAGAGAATGTCAGAATTAGAGTTCAGAGCGGAAGATACCAGGACTCAGGTTTGACATGTTCTTCAGTATATGATAAGTAACTTGCAGGTAGATGTAGATAATGAAAGGAAATCTAGACAAAAATATAAGGCCTGTGTTAGTTGGTGTAGACTCGGCTGCAATAAATAAAATACTCAAACATATAATCACCACGGAAGAGTAGCATATTTCTCCCTCATGTATCAGACCAGGACTGTTCCAGGTATGTTGGGTGGGAGGTAGGTCCTATTTCATATAGTATTTCAATGCCCCAAACAGTTGCTCTTACATCTTAACCAGATGGCTTTTGAAATCATCCCGAAGGTTGACTTTTCAAGTATCCACTGTGGGAAAAGAGCATGGAGGAAAACATGTGGGAGGTTTCAGTGGGCCAAGTCTGAAAACAGTCCATGTCACTCATGCTTATGTTCCATTGGTTAGATCTTGGTCACACGGCCATACCTCATTGAAAGGGAGGCTAGGTAATAAGGTGTGGCTGTATGTCCAGGAAGAAGAAAAAAATAATTTTGGTGAATGGCTAGTATTCTTGGCTACAAAGACCAAGGAAAGAGACTTGGATAATACCAACATCTATGGGTTAGAAGGGAAGGAAAACTGGAGAGTGTCCACCTTAAAATTAAAGCTGCCGGTTATTTTACCAGAAAAGTGGGTTTAGCCGAGAAATTACAATTTGGGACATGCAAGCCATGGCAAACCATAGGTGAGAGTGGAGATTAAAGGAGAGAAACATTACTTTATAGAGAAAAGGAGGAGGGTGGGAGAGGCTGCTTTGAATGGAAGTCCATTGGAGGAAATTGAGAGTTCAGGGAGGTGATGATTTCTCTTGGCTGAGTTGTATTTTCTTATTGGCTGAGCTTGTTGCTGGGCAAGGAGAAATTATTTCTTCCTGCTGGAGTAGTAAAATAGGCTTCTTCCTGTTGGGAATGCAAGGTAAGTCTCTTCTTGCTGGGGATCTGCAATTCATGATGAGTGGTAGAGGGTGACAGCTCCCCCATCTGATCTCCTGACTCCATTTTACATGAGGCATCCTTTATTCAGTTTCACAAAAGTAATTACAATATTAATAATAACAGAAACTATAGTGAACACCTATTAACTTCTAATTATGTACAAGGCATTGAATATTATGCATTTTTGCGTTTAAATATCACTATGATCTTGTGAGTGAAGTACAGTTATTATTATAATTTAGTGGTGAGTAAACTCAGGTTTAGGGAAGTTAGAGAGGCCCAAGGTCATACAGCTAGTGGGTGGAAAGTCTATCTCAGATTTATTAATATTGAGCTAGAGAAGGATGAATCAGAAATGTAAGAAGAAAACCGCAATGGTTCATTTGTGTGTTCTATTCTTGTGTGAATGTAAACCCAGCTGGATACCTTTATGCAGAATTCAGGAGTCCCCAAGACCACCTTCACTTCTGACATCAATTGAAGGTTTGGGAATCCCCAAGACCATACTCAAAATGTTTGATGAGTCACTAGAAGGACTCACAGAATTTACTGAAAGCTGTTATCGTCACATTTATGGCATATTACAGTGAAAAGATACAGATTCAAATCTGCCAAGGGAGGAGGTACACAGTACAGAGTCTGGGAGAGTTCCATAGGTGGAGCTTTCAGTTATCCTCTCCCAATGGATTTGTGGACAGCGCTAACCTCTCCTAGCAACCATGTGTGACAGTACATATGGCATATTGCCAATTGATCTGAACCTTGGTGTCTATAGAGTATTAGTTGTGGCTTGGTCACGTAGAAGTGGTTGATTCCTGCATGTCTGACCTTAATCTCTAGCCCCTCTGGAGGTTGAGCTGATATATGGCTCTAAGCCCTACCATAAATCATAGATCTCTTAGACTATGTGCCATGGCTCAAGGCCCCAAGGTAAACATATACTCTTATCAGGCAGGACATTCCAAGCACTTAGAGAGATGACCTTCCTAGAGTTGAGGGCAAAGTCCAGATTTCTCTTTGGGTAAGGTTACTATAAATGTACTTTATTAGGTATCAGACAAGACAGATGTGCAAGAAAAGGATGAAGCATGGGAAAAACGTAGTCTAGGGAAAGGTATGCTTCATCATTTTTTTGCATGACTTTTTTAAAAAGGCTTTTCTTCTGTTTGTGATTTTAGAAGACTGTCATGTTTCTAATTAGGCATCCATGTTTACTTCTCACAGTTTATGACTCTAGACTAAGGGACAGATAAAAATAATTATCCCTTTCTACCCCTTGGAGTTGCATATAACAAAAATGTGCATTCATTCATTTATTCATTGATTCTTAGTCTTTCGTCTTCTCAAAATTTATTTGTCATCTACCATTTTCCAGGCACTAAGTGACTTTCTGGACATTCAATGCTCTTGTGGAGCTTAGAATCTCATATATGAGGAAACATTAATCAAATAATCATGCCAATCAATGGATAATTACCAATGGAGATAAATTATGAGAAGGGAACATGGTTTTATGAGAGGAACTAACAAAATAACTTGACTTAGACTTCGGGGTTAGTGATGGCTTCTTGGAGGGAGTAACACTTGATCTGATGACCAGAAAGTGAATAGAAATTAACCACATAGAGTCGGAATGGAGAGGAGTAAACAATTTGGATCTAGTAAACAGCATATGCAGTGAATAGCCTTTGATGTAGGGACATTTGAACAGAGACCTAAAAACAAAAATAAATAAATAAGGCATAATGTAGGTATCTTGTATAAGCAATTTTTAGTCAAGGGAACAGCCAATGCAAAGGACCTGGTGTGAGAGCCTCTTTAGCCTGCTTGAGAAATAGCAAGGAGACCAGTGTGACTGCAAACCAATGACTCAGACAGAATATGATAAAAGATGTGGTAATCAGGACAGGAAATGAGATTGCAGAGACAGGAATTAAGGGAGGCACCCAGGGACTAGACAGTAAAAACTTCGCACTCTTCCAAGTTCATGGATAGCCTTTGAAGAGTTTTGAGCAGATCAGTAGCTTGGTCAGATTTACATTTTAAAGCAATTACTTTCATTGCTCTGTGAGAAGGTAAGACTGAAGCAGGGACATCACTTAGGGGGCTATTGGGGCATTCCAAGTCGAAGATTATGGAGGATCAGGTGGTGACAGTTGAAGTGGTAGGTAGTTGAGTTTCGTGCCTATTTTGAAACTGGAGTCAGTAACATTAGCAGATGGGTAGGAGTGGGAAAGAGAGATCTAGAATGACCCCAAAGTTTTTAGCAAATATTTGCAGCTATAATAATGGAGATACCATTTGCCGAAAATTTATAGAGAAGATTGAAGTAAGAGCAGATTTAAGGAGTATATCACAAACTGAGTTTTGAGACTCAAATTTTGAGATGCTTATTCGTTTCAAGTGGAGATATTGAGAGGGCAGTTCTTTTTTCTACGAATTCGAAGTTCAAAGAGGAAGTTTGTACCATATGAATAATTTGGGAGGCAACAATTAATTGATGAAATCTAATGCCACGAGAACTAAATGCAATAACCTAAGGACTGGGTGTGGATAGAGAAGAGTAAAGATCTGAGACTGAGCTGTGGAACACTCTAATGTTTAGAGTTTGGGATTATAGGAAAGGGTCAGGAAAGAAGATTATGATGGAGTGGCCATTGTGGTGCAACAGAAACAAAAGGAGTATAGCGTTTCCAGGAAGCATGTGTCCCTAATAGAAGGGAATGATCACCTGTGTCAAAAACTGTTGATTAAGATAAAGACTGAGAATTGGCTATTGGATTTAGCCGTATGAAGTCACTGATGATCTCGACAAAAGTAAGTTACATTGGAATGAGAGGGAGAAAGCCTGATGCAGTTGGGTTCAAGAAATAATGGAGCTGAAAGGACGCAGAGGCAGCAAATAAAGAAAACTCATCCTTGACCTTTTCCAGGAAAGGAGAACAAGTGGAAATAGCTAACAGGAATGTGTGGATCCAGTAATCAAACTACAAATACAATTTTTTTCAGCTCTTATTTATATTCAGAGTTGTGATCATAATATACAGGTAATTTTACATTTTATTTTTATTTTACTTTACATCACACAGTTTTCCATATGGCCAATCTTCATAATTGTACCTCTTGATGACTTTATAATACTCCATTTCATGTATTATTCTACCAAACATTCTTCTCCACCGGACATTTGTGCTGTTTCCAATTTTTGACTATAAAAGGTAGAAATAAACTTCTTGATGTAAATAGTTTTTTCTTCCATTAGGATTATTTCCTTAGGGTACATTCCTAAAGTAAGATTACTAGTAAGTGTATAAACATTTTAATTTATTCTGTTGCTTCTTTAAAGGCTTGTGCATTGAAGACTTTTCTCTTATCCCTGGGATCTATCTAGTTAACTTTGAGCCTTCTCACTATGTATCTGTGGTTTCCCGTCTCTTTCCTTAAAATCTCTCTGGGCTACCTTATGCCTCCTCATCTCTCCTCCTCTTTTACCTTCTTCTCTGGCGACTGTACAAGAACAGAAGAGTATCGAGTTTAATAGATTAGTCATAGACAAGTTCTAGAATCTATTATCTATTAACTTGAGGAGGTAGGGCAGGCTCTGCTGGGTTATGGGGTCTCAGACTCTCTGCACATTAGTCCCTTCAGAACTTTGAAAACTCACGATGTCCAGGTTTCACCTCACATTAGTTAACATAGACTCTCTAGGGATGGTGCCCAGGTATTCTTAAAAACTCACCAGTTCATTGTAATGAGCAGTCAAATTTGCGAACCAGGGGGTCAGAACCACTGTGACAGGAAACTTCTTGTCTTTTTTTCTCCTCCTCCCTTACGAAAGACAGTCTTTCTAATCAGATCTCCACTCAAGAATGAGGTTAGCGAATCCTAGCAGCCCTGCTATGCATGAATCTGAGTCAAGGTTTATCAGTTTGGTATTTACTATCAGTGGTTTTTGACCGTTTGACCCAATGCAACATTTTATTCTTCACTTTCTAAAACTGTTGGCAGGATCTTTGCCCTTTTGGTTTCCCTAATATTTGATGTTGTACTTAGGTGTTTAGTTTTCATGTTCTCTGGTAGATTTTATGCTACAGGTTACCACACTAACCCAGTGCCTGGCACTAGTGGTGTGGAATAAATGTTTATTGAATGAACTAAAGAACAACAGAATGAAGAAAGATTTTCTATAAATGGCTATAACCTAAAGTTGGATATCAAGTTCCCAGTAGTAGACTGTTTTAGATTGTGGGAATCAATTTCTTTAGGATAGCTAACAAAGACAGGCCATTTATGTATATATGTATTCATGTTTATATGTATGTCTGTATAAGATAAATAAATAAAAACATGTGCTGTCCTCATCCATTCCTACCTGAAAATTTTTAGGGTCCAAACCTATAGCTGTTCTTCTCTTGCTTCTGTAGTTTTTCTGCAAGATTGACTATGAGGTGAACCCCATTTTCCCATTGACTCCCATAAAAAACCAATGAACATGACTTTCTACAGGGAAAAATGACCAATAGAGAAGAAACGGTTTTGGTGAAAAGATGGTCAGTCACCCTTTGACATGGAGGGTGATGATTCTCATTATCATTTCTTTCTTTTTTGGAATGGTTGTGAGGCACTCGGAGACATGCATGGCATACCCCCACCTTAGAGTCTCCTTGTGCATTGTTCCTGATCCCTCAATATCTACTGAACTCATGAAATTTCTCCTACCCCTCACTCTCACTCTTCTAAGAGCTGGTGTCACGTTTCTCAGATTGTGAGTTATCTATAACCCTTAGTTATTCTCGTCTGAAAATGATTCGAGCCTTAGGCTCTGAAAGGAAAGGTATTGTACTGGAAACTGAAGAAATATATTTATTTTAAGAAATAGATGACACTTTGTATTTTTTCTCAGCTTCTCTTTGGCATATATTTCTGCTATTTCATGTTGAGCTTTGGAATTCAGAGGGCAGTCATATGGACATTTCTGGAGTCAGTTATTATAAAGGTGACTCATATAAGATGGAGTTCTAAATTACTGGTTATTCTATAAAGTTCCTTATTGAAGTAATTTAACAAAATACCATAGACTGGGTGGCTTAAACAACAGGAATTTATTTCTCACAGTTCTAGAGACTGGGAAGTCCATGATCAAGGCACTGGTAGATTCGGTTCCTGGTAAGAACCCACTTCCTTCTTGTAGATGGCTGCCTTCTCACTCTGTCTTCACGTGACCTTTCCTCAGTGTATGTATGTAGAGAGAGAAAGATCACTCTCATGTCTCTTCTTATTAGGGCACTAATCCCAATCATGAGGGCTCCACCCTCATGACCTAATTATTTCTCAAAGGCTTCATCCTCAAATACTGAGGAGTAGGGCTTCAACATATGAGTCTGGGGGGAGTCACAGTTCAGTCTATAACATCCCCCATGGAAAAGTGATGGTGTGTCCCACAGATGAACCAGATAAAAATGACAGCAAGTTTAAGATCAGTAAACTTCATCTCTTGGTGGTTAACCCAGTCCAGTGTATTCTTTAATAGCTCAGAGTCTTTTTCAAGCAAATGAGCAAAGTACACAATTAATATATAAATCCCTCAGGTTTCTAAGGTAGTGTGCCAGAAGAAGGAATGTGGAATCCTATTCAATATCCTGTTTAAGAAGAATTACACCCCCGCACCCACCCCAACGAAATATTAGGCATTCCTGAACATCAGATTGTTTTACTCATGTCACCCATCATAGCACCTCTGTTTGCCATCAGATGTGACTATTTGTAGAAGCGGGGAAATAATTTGATTTGAGAAATTCAGAGTTACATGGGTGAAAGCCCTACTGAAGTAGGAAAAGTGAATTAGTAGCAATTTATTATGCTTTGAGTACACAGTGACTTAGAGTAAGTCTTAAGCCTCTCCCTTAGAATATAATTTACCCATTATATGGGTATTGAAGACAAATATGTCTTCAAACAGTCTCTAAAATACTTTAATACTACTATCATTCTTCTTAGCTAATTTGCTAAGTAAAAGCAACTTTTAATAGGATTTTGGTTTCAATTGCCATGGAATCTGCAGTGCTGGGCCTGGATAAATTTGGCCTTCCACTGAACAATTTGAGGGATTTTTCTTTATTTGTTTAATACGTGTTCCACAGATTACCACAGCTATGGATAAAGCTTTTATAGGCCCAATGTCTGTTTTAGTGATGGCTTAGACAAAGTTTTTCCAAACACCTGTTCTATTTCTAGAATTTTGATAGGACCAACACCAGCCGTATTATGAGGGGTAAAATGAGAATCATTTAAACTCTGCGGATGCACTTACTTTCTTGCATCCAAAAATCTAAATTTGTTATCTCTCCCCTTTATGCCTGAAAAGAAAACTGAAGTCAGGTGGGTCTTTTCCTTCCAGGAGAATGCCGTGAACGGAGAGCACCTGTGGCTGGAGACCAACGTCTCAGGAGACCTGTGTTACCTGGGAGAGGAGAACTGCCAAGTCAGATTTGCAGTGAGTGTGCTCCTCGGACCTCTGGGGTCTCACCTTCCGTGGGGAAGGCCGCCAGGCTGACTCTTCCAGCAGCATGGAGGCCACCGTGCCTGAATCTCCAAGGAGAGGTTTGAAAGAACCTGTCCCTTGTGAGACAGTTGACAGTTAACCTGGCTTTTGGTCGGTTTTAAGGGCCTCAGGGCTTGGCTATGCAGGTTAAACTTTGGTAGAATGTGCTACTTTCTGATGATTCCCAGGGTTGGTTTTGATTTGTGTGTTGGGGGTAGGGAAAGGATGAAGGTATGTGAGTGTTTGCTTCTGGAGGGGGTGTCTGCGTAGGGAGCGGGCTGTGTGTGGAGGAAGCGTATCTGTGGGAGGCGGCAACTGGCTTGTAGAGAGACGAGTGTGTATGGCAGAGGGCGTTTCTGGCACGTGAAAACGGGGCAGGTGAAACACCTGTCTGGTGGTGGGGGTCAGCCCCCAAATACAGGCATAGGGCCTTTGGTTGTGCCTCACTTTACTGGACTTTGCAGACACTGCGTCTTTGTTTTTGTTTTTGTTTTTTACAAATTAAAGGTTTGCGGCAACCCTGCATCAGTGCCCTTGTTTTCCAACAGTATTTGCTGACTTTGTGTCCATGCCACATTTTGGTAATTCTCACGGTATTTCAAACCCTTTCATTATTATTTGTTATGGTCATCTGTGATCGGTGATTATGACTGGCAAAACATGGAGGTAATGGTTAGCATTTGTAGCAATGAAGTATTTTATAATTAACGTCTGTACTTTTTTTTAAACAAAATGGCATTGCCCATGTAATAGACTACAGAGTAGTGTAAATAATAACTTTCCGATGCATTGGGAAGCAAAAAAATTCATTTGACTCGTTTTATTGTGGTACTATATTGCAGTGGTCTGGAACTGAACCCATGATATCTCCAAGGTGTGCCTGCAATTCAGATCAAGTGTGGAGGATAAAATTCTAGAAACTGGACAATTAACAGATACATTGGAATAGCCCACGCTTTTTAAAATTTGCTTTGTATCCTTATTTAGAACCATCAGTTTAAATGTCAAGGTTGTCTTTATGTTCTGTGGAAAAAGGAGGGTTGCCAGGCATTAAGTTGTGAGGAACTAAAATTTTATTGTTGAGAAAGTGAACTTCAAATTTTTGTGTAATTCAAAATTATTGGTTTGAAACGAGATGGGAAGTCTAGAACAGTAAAGAAGAAAGAAAAAATGAGTTCCTTCGTAGTTGGGGAAATGGGCCTTGTAAATGGCATCTAATACATTTTTTTTCATTTTCATTATGTTTGTTTATTACATGAAAGAAAGAGTTGGGGCAAAATGCAGGGCTTTGGAATTACAAATGAATATGTTTCTATCAATGACTAATAAGGAAGAAACTGAGTTTCCGCTAAAGCTTTTAGAAGAATATAGCCCTCAAGGACTTGTATCAGTCTGGCTGGAATTGCAAGGCTGGAGGAACAAACTTTAAAAATTGTATTAGCTGTTCTGACGACTGGTTTATAGGTTTTGTTTGGAAACCTTCGTAAGACTTTAGAGGACCAGGGTTTGTTTGAGTGTAGTTAGGAATAGAGATCAGTGAAAGGCCCAGCTGTACAGGGTCTCAATTTGAATCTCACTGTTAGCACTCTGTGTGGTATTGAGAACTCCTGTCCTTTGGGCGCTGCCTACCTTCTTAGAGAAAGAGAGTGGGATGAAATTATTTTAAATTTTGCTTCCAACTCAGATCTGTACTTGGTTGTTTGCATTTCTCTTAATCTTGTAAATTCAAATGATTTAAATATCAGGATTTCAACTTTATGCATATGTATTTTTAATTAAAGTATAATTGCATAAAATTTGATTAAATTAACCAAAACCAAGAGATGCTCAGCTGTTTGGACTGAAACACTATAAATAATGAATTAACATTAGGATCTCAGTTAATTGCATAAACACTGGTCTTGGGATATCAGATAATATAAAATGGAAAAAATGAAAGCCAATTTTACTTGCATATATGCATTTGAACGATTTCTGCAGCTACTGTTATGGAGTTCTGCATCATTTCAAAATTACTCCCTTTGATCCTTTTCTGGTAGTCTTTTAGGGTCAGCTAAGTATTACCTCTCTTGGCAAATATATATACAGATACATACATTCTTCTAAATAGCATCACTATCCACCAACTGATTATAATTTGGTCATTATTATCTCTACACCAGGAAAAAGAACAAAGAACAAGGGAAATTGTAAGTATAAGTAGGAGACAATAGAGTTGTGAATATTCCTGGTGCTCTTCTGAGTCTTTCTCCAAACTTCATCTCCAATACTCGGCTCTGTTAACTCACTTTACAAGCGTCTAGAAGATGAAAAGCTCTCCTCCAAAAAAAGGTTGATGAAAGAAGGAATGAGTGAGGAAGCGAAGATCTGTGTTTCCTCATGATAGGCTCCTGCAGGCTCAGTTTCTCCACCTATAGAGTGGGGGCAGTGTTTGGACCGTAACGTGAGATAACGCATTGAAAGAATTTACTTGCCACTGCAGCTGACACAATGAATTAAAAATAAAAAAAAAAAAAACAAAAACAGAAAAGAGGGAAGCAGACAATTCACAAAAGAACTACTAATGGCCAATTTATATATAAATATTTTTAAAAGGCACCCAAAATAAAACAGTTATGAGGAGTCAACGTCATGTGCCCATTAATTTAGCAAAGATTTACCAAATGATAATACCTGCTGGTTAGTTTAAGCCTAAATGGGTATTCTCATTGTCAGCTGGTAGGAGTGTAAATTGATATACAGTTGACCCTTGAACAACATGGGTTTGAACCATGCAGGTCCACTTATATGTGAAATATTTGTGATAAATACAGCATAGTACTGTAAATACAGTTGATTATTTTCTCTTATGATTTTTAAAAATATTTTATACAGCTTACTATATTATAAGCATGTAGTATATAGCATACAAAATATATGTTAATCGACAGTTTATGTTATCAGTAAGGCTTCCAGTCAATAGCAGGCTATAGTAGTTAGGTTTTGGGGAGTCAGAAGTTATATGTGGATTTTTGACTGCACAGGGGGTCAGTGACCCTAACCCCCACATCGTCCAAGGGTCAACTGTACTTCAGAAAATTATCAGTATGTAATGAAAGCATTACAAACCTAGTTCAGTCTCTCTCATTTGGGCATCATATTTGGTGGGGGGAGGGAGACATTGGCAAGAAGGAAAAAACCGGGAGGAGTGTGCTCAACTTGGTTCAGGGTAGGGAACTTTGTAGTAGGAGGACGTGTGAAATAACCTGGATTGAAAAGGAGTATTAATGAGGGGAGGTAGAGAACTGACCTCTTCCAGTGTTGAAAGACCTGTCTTGAAGAAGAGGAAAGGGTCTTGCTCTCCGTAGGTAGGAAGGTAGAGCTAAATTCTAGATATAGAATCCACTGACTCTAGCAGCAAATCTTACATGTATCATAAACATCACCTGGAAAACCTGTTAACAATGTAGATTACCATTTCTCTCCTTGCTCCAAATGCTGATTCAATATGCCAGAGTTGGACTTGGGAATCTGTGATTTTAGCAAGCACCTCAAATAACTATGGTGCAGATGGTCCACAGACTTAACTTTGAGAAATACTCTATTATAAGGAAGAACTTTAACAACCAGAGCTGTCCAGCAAAGGATCACGGTTTCTGTAGAGAGAGGCTCAAATGATGTGTTTACCAAGTAGGATGGCCATCTTTCAAGGATGCTGTGTGTGTGGGGTGCACATCTGCTTTGGGTAAGAGGTTAGGCAATTTAATCCCTAAGAGAGCTTCCAGTTTAAATGTTCTATTTGCAGCTTTCTTAGCTGAACAAGCTTCTTTTGTAAGAAGAAAGCATGTGCAAATGGATTATGCATTGTATTCTTTCTTTTAATGAAGCACCTTCGAAGATAGCCAACCTGTTGAGATAAGGACCAAATTACCATTCCAGGTGCTACCTGCCAGCTTCTAAACAATGTGCAGGCAGAGCATTCAGAGGGGAAGTGAGTCCATTACCAAACATGTGCCTTTCCCTCCTTACCTTATTTTAGCAAAGCAAATGTCATCGGTAGAAGTTAAGAGAAGGGAGGAATCAGTGTGGGTTGAGGTAGACAGAGGCGGCTTCATGGCAGTGGGGCTTCAGCACAGTTTGAAAGGTGGGTAAGAGGTACATAAGTGGAGTGGGGCAGGAGAACATTCAGGAAGGGAGAGGAACATTAGCAAACTCAGAGGCAGGAACAAGCGTTGAACAAAGGAGGGGGCGATCATCAGACATGCAGGAGCACACCAGAGGGCATGTGCTAGGTAAGAATGGAAAAAAGAACGGAGGGAGGCTGTGTGTGTCCATGTTTTCCGAACTGAAACTTGGAGTGCTTGTTGTAAATGCCTGTGTGCTTAGGAAACATGACCATATAATAAATCATCTAAAGCAAGACAGTTTTGAGGGTGAAAGGAGCTGCTGGCAATAAGGGCACTGTAACATTAAGTATAAACCAGAACTGCACCAGGGACTCTGAGACAGTGACCCTAACTATAGGGGCATTGCAATGGTCTCTTTATTTTTTTATTTATTTATTTTAATGATTTTTTATTATATTATGTTAGTCACCATACAGTACATCCCCGGCTTCCGATGTATTGCATGGTGCACTGGGTGTTATACGCAACTAATGAATCATGGAGCAATGGTCTCTTTAAAACCAAAGCTGTCCTGCAAATCCAGGACTTCCTGCTGCTTATGGACTGATATTTGGGGGCTGGTATTGGAGGATATTGAAAGCAAGGCAGTGACATCATAGGACACAAAGACATTTGTAGGAGAGTTTGCTCCAAAGCCTTGAGGCCGAACCAGATGACCTTTAAAATCCTTCATCTTCTGCATTTCTCTAGTGGCAACATTTAATACTGTAGAATGTCTGTGCGCAGAAATTTAATGGGATTAAAGTTGTTCCTAAATCAGCGACAGTCCCCAAATTAGTAACTGTTTCTTTTTCTGGTCTGGAGAGGAGAAAGGGATGTAGCAGTAATGAAATTGGAGCAGAAGGATCACTGTTTCCCGACACACTCATGGGGGTGGGGAGGAGAAACTGAAATAAAATCCCAACTAGGACCACTCTCATTTGGTGCTATTTATTGAGGTGGACATTTCTTTATTCATTTATTCTGTTAAGTGTTTATGGGCCGGGTACCGGTCCCAGAAACTGCAGAGAGTGTTGAGAGTGATCGTTAATTGGAAATGACAGTATCCCAGTTCGGTAGGTGCGTTCTGTAGAAACCCTTCTCATGCTTTGTTGACAGTATATACAAAGATGTCGAGGCAGATACTGGCTTCTAAAGAAATTCACGCCTCCATTAATAATCAATAGAGCACATACTAGCACACACCTATTTTTACACTGAAATGACACTTGTCTACATTGATATGTTGACACACACGACAACCATAGTCACGGTCCCCAACCTGCCTCTACAGGAGTAGACAGAGAGAGGCAACGTGGGAAGTGGGAAGGAAATGGATTTTGTGAGACTGACCTGGGTTTGAAAACCTGCCGCTCCATCCGTGTAGAGTGAACTTCGGACAAGTTTCACCTATTTTGCCTGCATTTCCTGATTTAAAGTATTATCATCAAAATCAGCCTCACTGGTTCCTTTTGCTGGATGAGAATTGTGAGCTTAAAAACACTTTTTAATTTTAATTTTATTTTTTAACATGGTTGACCCCAGCCTGGATCTACCACATCAGAATCTCTGTGGGGTGGCACGGGAGGTGAATATGTTAAAAACAAAATAACTCTACAGACAGCTCTCTGCTGTCATACATAGGTGCAGAAGGCCCCTGTTCCACTTCATAAAGAGCGTCAGGACCCAATGAAGGGGACTGGCCTATAGTGGCTGTTATGAGTTAAATTGCTTACCCCCAAAAGATGCTGAGGTCCTAATCCCCTGTACCTCAGATTGTGACATTATTTGGAAATAGGGCTGTTGCAGAGATGGTTAGTTAAGATGCCTGCTCCAGTATGAGAAATGGACTTCCAAGAAGAGGAGGACGCACAGAGATACACGGGGAAGGAGGCAGAGACAGGAGTGAGGGAGCTGTAGCCCAAGGAACACCAAGGACTGCAGGCTGTCTGTCATCAGAAACTGGGAGAGAGGAATGGGACAGATGTTCCTCTGAGTCCTCAGAAGGATATCAACCCCACGGATACCTTGATTTCAGTTCTAACCAGAGCTGTGAGATCATACATTTCCGTTGTTTTAAGCTACCCACTTTGTGGGACTTGGTTAGAGCAGCCCTGGGAAACAAATGCGGTAGCTGTCCTGTAAGGTGACTAATTTGGCCACATGGATACCTCCACAAGGCTCACAGATGGGCATACACCCAGAGGTCTATCGCAAACAACCTTGACTGAAGATTTCATTGAGACATTTGTGGCTTTCTGGATAAGTGAGCAGACAGGCAAGGAGGCGCCCGCAGCTGAGAACTGCGGGGAAGAGTAGTTAGACGTTAGGTGAGTGAGAACGTGTAGGTTGGGTGAGAGAAAAAAGGAGCTGTCAGACTTCAGAGTGCTGTTACCAGATATCCTTTCTATTTTTAAATGGGCTTATGTCACCTTGTGTTTGTGGGTAGGCTAATGGGTACTGTTTTCCTTTTGTTACTCTTTTGTTCAAATGTTTTGCTTTAATCTTTTCCTTGTGGGTAAGGTCTGGCAAAAATGGCCACCCCCACCTGACCTTCATTCTAAGGTGCCTTCCAGTATTGCTGGAAGCTTAACAAATACAGTTTTCTTGAGTAAATGAATGAATCACATTAGGGAGTTCATGTGATGTGGGGGTGGGGGGTGTGGAGAGTGAGGAACCACGCAGATGTAGAGACAAATAGATCTGGATCAAAATCCTGGCTCTGCCCAGCTTCTCTGAGCCCCAGGTCCTTCTGTAAAATGGTGGTGACTGTATCTGCCTCTCAGAATTGGTAGAGGGAATAGATTAGTCGACAAACATTAATGTCCTTTCTTGTTTTCTCCTGTCTCTACTTATATTTCAGTGTCATCGAGCTAAATGAGCTAATGAGTAGTTTGGTTGGACTTTGCTCTCAACAAGACCTTATGTTTGGGATTCTTCTGCTAACCCCAACACTGAGACAAACTTTTACCTGTTGTTTTGCTGCTGTGTGTAATACCTATAGCTTCCCTAGGTCATGGGTGGGACCCACTGAGCGTGGCAAATCGAAGTAACCCTTTCTGGAAAACATCTCCTAGACTGTGTCTCCTTATTGGTAGACCAGAAGCCTCATTGCTATATCACAGCATCCACTCACAGGGAGGCTGGCCACTTCACTGGATCCTTGGAAGAAACTGGTACGAGTACAAGTGCAGTAGCTCCCTGCTCTATTTGAAGAACACTTTCAGCTGTTTGTTGCTTAAAAGAAAAAAAAAAAAAGAGATACAGAACCTGGCCACACACTGTTTATTATCTCTGGAATATGGTTACGCTGGACAGCGGCCTGTGCAAATGCTGCTTCGTGTACATCTCTGTGCTGTGGGTGAACAGGCAAAGCAGGGTCCAGCACACATTGCTGGGGCCTTTCTGCCCATCTGTGCATTCGGGTCTGGCAGGTGTATACCACAGAGCACCAACATTGGACTTGAGCCTCAGAATGCATCAGGCCTTCCCTGCTTGCTGATCCCTCGCATGCCAGTTGTCCAGCATGGCAGATTGATGGGCTGTACCCCCAGATGGCAGCTTGGCTGAGTGGGGTGTGGGCTGTCAGTAAAGCCCAGGAGGCTAAGCCAGCTTTCTGTTGTTTGGGTGCCCGTCTTGAAGATGCCATCTCCAGGGAGCTGCCAAAGCTGCTCTCTGCCAGAGGTCTCTCCCACCATTAGGATATTGAGGAGCTAATGAATCAGGATGACTCAGGGAGAGCAGAGCCATCAACAAAAATAGTTTTGAAAAAGCATTTGCATAGACAGATTCTCTGCTCCTGACCCCTTAGTCAGTGGTGAGTGGAGGAAGGGAGTGGGGTGTTCCCGTGGCTGCAAATGATGGTACTCCGTATGTGTCTGGCCAGATGGCTGAGCATTTGCATGAGACCATCCAAGTGCACTGTTGGAACTGTGCCTGGCATGCGGCAGGCCCTCAGTAAATGTTACCATTGTTACTATTACAGCTATCGTTGCTATTAGTGTCGTTATCTGGCATAGAGTGCTGTCCATACACTTGAGGGGAGTATCACACTGATCCTGCCCACTTCTTGCAACAGAGACAATGATGGGTGATAGAGCCCAGGGAACTTTAGGGTTCTCTACTCCTAGGTGACCCTGAATCAACAGTATCACTGGCTTTTTGTATGGTCCACTTTTTTTTTTTAACTTAATCATGTCCTGGAGAGTGCTAAACTACAAAAACAATACAGGGTATTGTTCATTAAAGCAGGCTTATGACCAAATAAGTTTAGAAAACACTGAACACCTTTGATATACAAATGTGTATTATGAAGCTCTAAGAAAGACCTAAGGTGTGCAGGATTTCCTACATTTTTCCTCCAGGAAAGGGATGATTGTTGAATCCATTATTTTTCCCACAGAACACCTATTGGCATCTTGTGGAATCTCAGTATTCAGGGGAAAACTGAGAAATGCTCATATAATGCCATTTTCCTAGGACTTGTCAACGTTAGTAACAGTAACCCTTTGGGCTGGTCATTGAGGCAGTTTCCTCCCAACATCAGAGAAGCTTAATCACCACCCAGAGTTTCATGCCTTTTCTTTACTTTCTGCAGGTATTTTGCCTTTATACTAAACTTTCATTAAGCCAAGGGAACGTGTGTGTACGTGCACGCGCATGTATTTTATTCTTAGAGTGTGAGCCTCTGAGAATAATTGTCATCTCTTCTGCAGTGATGATTTTAGATTGAGCCTGTGTACGTGTTTGTATGTGGGTATACGTGTGCAGCAGTGCTGTTGTCATTTAATACTGGCACAGCCCTGTTACATAATAAAAATAATTTGCATCTGATTGAACATAGGGTTTGCATCTCACCTCGGCAGTGCCCAGGTACATAGAAATGCTTTCCCTTTTTCCACTGTTCCTCAGTGCAGAGACCCAGAGAATAGAATTTAACCAATGTTCTTGTTGCTCAGAGGCCCCTGTCTTGGCTGAAGCATTATTTGCATCAGCTGTTCCCCAGAACTGCTATCAACTCCTAAGTGGACATTGTCTCTGACTGTTAGGAGCTTGTTCTTTTTGGTCCTTGCCTCGTAGACCAGGCAGATAGAGATTTCAGAGGGCAGTGCCATAAAAACACATGGAGGTGGAAAAGCCTGCTCTGATGCCTTCATCTGAGGAGGACTGTGGGCTTTGGCATCAGACAGTGACCTGGCTTTGAAGCCAGGCTCTGGGATTTTCTAGCTGTATGATGTTGGTCATTGTGTTAACCTCTTGTAACCTCGGTTTCCCATCTTTAAAAATGTGGACAATACCTGCTTCTTACCACTGCTGTGAAACTTAAATGAGATGATGCATATACAGCTATTAACAGCATGGGAAGTCACAAACACATGGTGAAAATCATCCACTACAGTCATTCCTTCATCCATGGAAGTGGCTTCAGTGGGTTGTCAGAAACTGATCCCCAAAAGGCCATGCCAGAGTACAAACCTTGGAGGGAGGGCCTTGTAATCAACACATCTCTCTCACTAAGTGAAAGAGAGGATGGATCTCATGAAATGAAACCACTAGCCATCCCTCATCTCTGTGGTCCTTCTCCATTCTCTTGATCTTATATAGCATGGATCATTTTCTATTATTAAAAAAAAATCACTCACCTACTTGCCTGCATCTCCACCCTAGAATATATAAGTCCCATGTAGCTCAGGGACTGGGCCTGTGTTGTACTGTCCTGGATCCTCAGCGCTGAGAACAGTGATGGCAGTGAGTAGTTATCCTGCCATTTTTCATGGAATGAATGAGTTCAGTGATGGGATTGTTGAGAGAGACACACATACTCACATGGACACCTGTCACCAGGTCAAACCCTGACATTTAAGTACTTAGCATCCAGGATGTTTGAATTCCTGCCTTCTTTTTCAGGGTCTTCAGCAGGGAGATTCACCACTCACTGTTTAGTAGGCTCTTGTGGGGGGTTTTAAGCCCTGTTTAGCTGGTGTCATGCCCATGGCAACCCATCTTATTTGATTCTCATGGAATATTGAGACTGGTGTTTAAAATTCTTGGCATGGGTGGTCACGGTATGATGGTCTGTAGCCCATCCCCATGGGGCTCTCATGAGAACGGATCATCGGAAGCATTGCCAAATATGTTTATTTTCATCAGTCTTGTTCCCGTAATCCTTCACTAGTAAGGAAAATGACAGGGAAGTAGTAAGTTGTAATAGAAAGGTGGCTTTGAGAGAGGAAGACCTGGGTTTCACTCCTAGCTAATCTATCTTGGGCAAGTTGCTGCGTCTCATAGGGTCTCAGCTCCTCAGTTGTAAGATGGATGGAGTACTGCCTTGCATGGCTGAAGTGAGCTGTGTTTATGGTGCACAAAATGTGTATATCTTACTACCAGCCATACTGGTAAATACTGTCTGTGGTAGTGATGTCCTCACTGAAAAATGGTATGGGTGGGTAGGTGTGTGTGTATGTGAGTGAAAACCACATCACCAATTGGGAATATAGTGTTGGGTGAACCGTGGCTGAAATGGTGGTCTCCCTGGGCTAGATTGGCTAGAAGACTTTCTCTTAATTATGTCACCAAGAGCTTGGGATGTAGGAAATGGCAATGGAAAATAGCTTATTTACCACAGCTCGAGGCGGCTTCTTAAGCAGGTACAGTGTTTCATATTAAAGCAAAGGTATCTAAATTATTGTTTAGAAATCTCAAGCTGTGAACTAAAAAACAAAAAAACAAAAAATGCTCTATTTTCATAATAGAAACTGATAATGAGGACATATGAGAATTCATGTTGCAGGTTAGGGAATGTATATGGTGCTATCACACCAGCAAGGATTGACAACATAGACACACCATTTCCTGTTAATTTTTATTATGACTTCTGCAGTATGTCTAGCCCATTCTCATATCTATCTGCTTGAAATCCATAAATGTACATCTCGGTGTGTACGGTTCTCATTGTGTAAATACCGACTTATTATAAGTGTCTGTGTATTTATAATCCCATTTCCATACATTTTTTGCACATCTAGTAACACTTCAGTTAATCTGTAAGATGCATGGCAACTTTGACCTGAGATCACTTGAAAAGAGTCTAAAAATTCAACAGGCAGCAGCCACAAAATCATCTAGAAAGAACCAAAAATAGGAAGATAGCACACAATAAAGTTAAAGCCATTGACTGGCTTTGGTCGTGTAAGCTAGGACTTGCAGGTACCTAAGCTGAGAAGCATAGAGGAAATGAATGGAAAAAAAAAAAAAAAAAGAAATAAGACAAGCAGGGAGAAGCAAAAAAAAAAAAAAAGTAGGGGGCCCCTGGGTGGCGTAGCCTTTATGCATCTGCCTTCTGCTTGGTCATGATCCCAGGGTCCTGGGATCGAACCCCACATCGGGCTCCCTGCTCCGCGGGAAGCATGCTTCTCCCTGTCACACTCCCCTTGCTTGTGTTCCCTCTCTTGCTGTCTCTCTCTGTCAAATAAATAAATAAAATCTTAAAAAAAAAAAAAGTAGAAGCAAGAGATGAGAGAATGAAGTACGAGGAAGTCAATAATAATAGTTATGGAAATATGTAGTATCCTTGAGTAAAATGACAACAAGAGCAGGAAATAGAATTATGGATTTTTGAAGATTTCTTTTAGCTCATTAGGCTGAAATCCTTTTTTAATACATCGGGACCATGAAGGCGGTGGCAGGATGAATGTGTAAGCAGCCTAGCAGTCTCGTGCCCATCAATGAATGCACACCCTATGCATCCCCCTAGCCCAGCAGTCTCTCAGAGCAGCACCGTGTCAGTATCTTTCCATCAGACTGGGGCAGATTTATCAGGCCGCTCACCACACTTTCCGTAAGTGACAACTGCAACTTCATATCTCTAGAACTGCGCATGTGTTTTGCATAGAGATAGAAAAGGAGTGGTGAGTGCTCCTTAAGCTCAGTTGAGCTCCAAGATGTGGACTCCTCCTAAGACGTTCATGTAATTTCCTACTGCAACCCGTCAGCACCTACATATTTTTTCATTAGAGAAAAATGCCTCCAATTCACTAGCATAAGCCACTTTTGAACCACTCTTAGAACTTGGTACAAATTTGATTGTAAGTGTATTAAGATCTAGGCAAGTATCTCCCCCTCGCCCCCTGCATGAAAAGTTACCAACCTTAATATGATGTTCAAAATATGACAAGGTATCACTCTTAAAACCAACCATCAACTTTAGCTTTGAATTAACACGATTTCTAGCAATTTAGTTCTCACCAAATTGTTTCTCTGGTGAGCCCCGATTGCCTGCTTTACAGGAGGAGGAAAGGTTTTCCTAAGATGTTTTAGTTCTCACCTTCAGCTCGCCAAGTCCGTCCCTTTCCCTTAGTTTTCTGCTCCAAGATTTGGGTTTTCTTTCTCTTCAAATGAAAAATAAACATTGACTGTTGAGGAAATGCAAAACTTTTATTTGTGTCGGAACAGTCATGAGAAGGCACTTTCCTTCTTTATGTGTCTCCAAGGAAGCTGTGCAATCAACACTTGGGCCCCTTAGTGCAGTGGAATCCTGCTGACCTTCCAGATTCATCGGCATATCTGCAGTTACTCGGGGAGGGTGTCTCTAGAAATGTAAACGCTTCACCTACACGGTGCTTCAGATAACAAGCTCTTTAGAACACAACAGAACAGGCTGTTCGACAAGCATATGAAGTGAGTTTTATGGCAAGACTTTAGAGGCCGTCGCAACCGTAACACAGTATGCCAAAGAAGAACCACGAGCAGCAGTAACACAGGCTGCTAGTATGTGTAGTCAACCGGTGCACACAGCAGCAAGCTGGCTGAGGGGTAGGAGCAAGGCCGTCCTTGGCCGTCAGTGACGCTACCGGAAGACATACGGCCCAAGTAGGAGCCATGTGTGTGACGCTTCATGGAGGCCTGCATGTGACTGCAGAGAGCTCTGCTTTATCACTTAAATTCTCGTGCATCTCTGCCTTCTCTCCTGTTCTATTTTTGTCACTCCAGCCCAGGCTCTAATTGCTTAATACGTGAGTTATCACTGTGGCCTCTGATTACTTATTCTCGTTGAGAAAAAGAGTGTGTCTACATCATGATTTGCAAGACCCCTTATAATCTGGCCTGCCATTGTTGTGTGGCTTCATCTCTACCTCGTTTACGCCAACAACATGGGCTCCTCTGGGCCTCTTTAGACCTCCCAAGGCCCTCACGCCCTGGGCTTCACACTTGCTGTTGGTCTCTTTGCCCAGAATGCTTTCCCCTTAGATATCTGCAAGGCAAACTCCTACACTTCCTGCTGGTGTTTCTCAAAACCTATCTTCTCATTGAGACTTTCCTGGCCCATTTCAATCCCCTCTACTCTTGGTATTTCTCCCATTCCTTGTTCTCTTTTTAATTTTCCTCTTTATCACTTCTATCTATCAACATATTATACATTATATTTATATATCATGTTTATTATCTCTCTCTCCTAGGATAAAGTAATCTCCATGAGATTAAAAAAAAAAAAGTTTTGTTAATGTTTTGTTCACTGCTCTATCCCCAGTGCTTGGCACCTACTAGGTGCTTGGTATTCACTGATTGACTGAATTAATAAATTACTTTATCTCATCTCCTTTTGTCTTCCTTCTGCTTTCAGCTAGTGCCACAACATGCCACCAGATTAAATGATTATTTTTGGCCACATTCGTTTCAACAACTCTGTCAGTGTTCCATTGCTGATTAGATTAAAATTTGTATTTCTCAGCCTAGATTTAAGGACTGGTGCAGTCTTAGATTCACCTTTCTGGCCCAGTCAGCATCACCTAAGCAGGACTTCTATTTCGGAGGACTGGCCTACTTGCGGCCCCAATTTTGTCCAGCATGTTTCCTCCCCAGCCGCACAACCATTATCCAAGTACAGATTCCAATTTAACCAGCCTGTAGATACAGGTAACATAACACCAGCAGCAGTAACATAGACTTTTTGTTCTTAACTCCACCCACTTACGTAAGACCTCAGTCTCCTGTGCAGTAGCCTTCCAATCCAGTGTCCCCAAGGCTCCCTAGAAGTTGTCTCATTTGTGACACAAAAGTAGCACAGCTGTAATCACCATGAAGCCTCCACCTGTTTTCCTTCTGTGTGTAGAGGTCTTCTGTCCCTGTAAGGTACTTCATTTTCTCTTTTGGGGTTACCTACTGTGAGAATGCTTCTGTCCTACTGGAGGTTTTGTCTCATCATCCCAAAGCCACCAGTTCTCCAGATTGGGGCTGGGTTGGGGGTTTGAAAGGGAGAAAACCCTTCTCTGCAAATCCTTCTTTCCTCCCTCCCTTCCTTCCAGAATATCTACTAGGCTCTTGGTATGTGTCCGGCAGTGTACTTGGTGTTGGATTTTAGGAAAGACACAGAGGAATCTCCTTTTTGTAACTCTACAATTTTTAAAAAAAGATTTATTTATTTATTTTAGAGAAAGAACATGAGTGGGGAAGGAGCAGAGGGAGAGAGAGAGAGGGAGAGAGAGAGAGAGAGAGGCAGACTCCCCATTGAGCACAGAGCCTGATGTGGGGCTCAATCTCATGACCCTGAGTTCACAACCTGAGGCAGATGCTCAGTCAACTGAGCCACCCAGGTGCCCCTGTACCTCTACAGTTTTTAACCCTGGGACCTCTTGGGACTAGTTCTGCTTTGTCATTTGTCTTGCAGCCCCTCATGACCCAGCTCCTGTGGCTTCTTAACACAGCCATTGTTCCCAGTCCTCACCTCTATGCACGCCCTATCCCACCTGATCCTCCAACTGGCACACACATAGAAGTCTCCGTGATCCAAGTTGCAGCCCTGCACCCAAGAACTCATGCCGGTGGACACCTGTGAGTCCAGGGACTCTGTACCCCGCTGTACATGCCGAAGCCAGCCCTCGGCGATATCAGTGTCTGCTACATAATGAGATTTTGGATTGCTCTCCGCTGAAGTGTCCTCAATTTCTGAAATAAATACATCTTTTAAGGCCCAATTCAAGAATTTGCTTATCTGTTAGGTCCTTCTTACTGACTCAGCCTCTGAGGTCTTAATTCCTCTGAACGATGGCTTTCATTGTCTGAGCTGTTCATTTAGCATTTAGCCGTGTGTGGCCTTCTCTGTCAATGACCTTCCCCCTCCCCCCACCCCCAAGTCCTTCTTGTCTTCTCAAGTGGCTTGCCAGCTTTTCCTAGGAAGGACAGAAGCTCTTTCTTCTTTAATTCCTGCACTGCACTTAATATCTCCTCATCTTCACAGTGATGGCTAAAAGTATTTGTTGGCTCAATGTTTATAAATATGCTTTGGACAAGTCAGTGGCTAACAGATTGTTTCAGCCACATGGAAGACTCATTCACGTAAGGCACCTCACGCCACCATGGCTCCAGGGGACAAGCGCGCACGGGTTTAGGTGCATTGGTATGTGTCTGAGTACCATGAGGAAATTTGGGGCACTCATTTACCTGAGTCGCCCGCCCAACCTCCTGTTGTTCCTGCTCCTTTTACTTTCAGATACTCTGAGGTACATCAGGCATTTAGAATCTAGGGTGTCTATGGTGAGGAGCTATCTCAGAGGGGTTTAGCCCCCACCAAGCCCTTGTCTGTCCAGGGGACACGGGTACAAACACATAGGACCTTGGCAAATGAAGGTCGTGACCTTCCAACGTGGGCCAACTGTCCTCAGGCTGAGGGCTGGCCCCTTTACCACTGAGGGAGGTCTCCCTGCAGCAGACCCTGTGAGGCAGCTTTGGGATGACCCTTGAGCCACGCTCTCCTCCAGATGGGTGGTGTTTTTGCTCCTCAGTCTGGGATTTTGACATCCTGTTGTCATAGAGAGACTTACTGATGTAACGAAGAACCACAGTAGGGGTGCACGAGGACTTCAGCTAGCTGCCCTCCTGGCTTGTCCAAAGTGTCCTGTGTTCTGTTTGAGGGAAAGAGGAGCCAACGTGAGTGGCAACGGAGGCTGTGCTTGGCCCTGAAATCACATTAATGGAACTTCCAGATAATGTCGTTCTTCATTTTTCCTAATACCAATTTACAGATTGCAACCCAGGCTCCCCAGAGAAGCAGAACTTGCCAAGTATGCTTGTCATTTCTTCTAATTAGGTTTTTAAATAAATCAAAGAACTCTTGTTTTCATTTACCTTGGATTATACAGTGACAGTGTTCTTGTTCACGTTGCCCATAGAGGCAATCCCCACTGAAAGGACACGGAATTCCTGACACCCCAAAGGCTTAGGAGCTTTCCTCCTCTCCTCCTTACTGAGCATCTGTTCTCCCACCCTTGGAGAAGAAAAAAGGATGGCCTTACCTGTGCCCTATTGCCTCTCCTGGTTCCCCCTCCCACCAGCGTGCCCACTAGACTGAGCTCTGTGGGAGCAAAAAAGGAGGATACGATTCTTGCCTTCCTTGCTCTTTCCCCTTTGCCTGATTCCCAACCCCTCCTTAGTTTCTATTGCCTGGGATGATTCTTTGGATCTGGGATCAGCCAAGGGGCTAAGCAATCACTAGGAAGAAGACAGCTAGGCCAGAACTTGATGCCCATTCCCCCATTCTCCCCCCATCTTTTTCTGGCTCTGTGCTCCATCAGGTTTCTTCCCCAGACTGCCTTCTCTGCCTCCTTCCCTGCTCCCAGTATGACTGGGTTCCCACCCAGAGGAAACCTTCCCTTGCCATTCATCCTTTTATCACTGTAGCCTCATTGCAGAGATGGAGCTAATGGAAGCAGTGATTCCTTGCATTAAGTCTGTGAGCCCAAGCCTGGGAACTCCATCTGGGGAGAGATGCTGCAAGCCCAAACTGTGTTTGGCCAGCAGCTGGCTCTGGTCTCTAAGTTCTCCTGAGGCAGGGAGACCAAGAAAGTGTTGCCATGCCGGCTCTGAAGATTCTTGAGTATTTCCTCCTACTTCTCTACTTCTGATCTCTGGTGGTTAAAGCTGTGGATGTGTGTGGGGGTGAGGGTAGGGGCTGTATCCTTAATTATACAGCAGGAGAGAGAAAGTCAGCAGGCAAGATAATCTGCTCCAACTTCAGGGAGAAATAAGGTTTGGTATATGTCTTATTGGGAAGGAGGTACATGCTTGTGGTACATGCTTCTTGGGGGTCAAAGTCCAGACTATCAGGGGAAACAATTCATTTGCCTTGGACATGAAGAAGCCCCAGCGTTTTTATAAATCATAGGCCTGTGCAGTTGGGTCTTGCTTCCCTTCCCTCCTCCCTCCATCCTCTCTTTCTTCTTTCTATCAAACCCTATTAACTACCACCAGATATTCATTGCTAGTTAGGGAAAATCACATCTCTGGCTCAGAGGAAGAAAATAGAGCTTTCTTGGGTACGTATGGATCAGGGACTTATGACCAGAGGTGGTGGGTGGGTGGGAGGGCATTAGATCTTAAACTCTTTGTCAGGAACAATTACATTCTTTCTACCACTGCTGGCCTTGGATCCTTCTGTCCCAGCCCCAGCTCCAGTGATCTAAGGCTGTGATAAGTTTACTTCTGTGCTTGACAGGAGCTGAAGTTGGGTGAGATGTTCCTGCTTGGAACGCCAGGGTGTCTGCTGCATGGGGAAACAGAGGGCAGAGTCAGAACTTAGAATGTTTTCTCTTACGATCACTGTTAGTCTGCTAGTGGAATTATGCCCACTGACTGGAAGTAGAGCATATCATTGTGTTGTTGTTACACAAATAAATGTTGATCCTGGTGTGATAGGATATGGTCCATGTTATATCTTATATTGTCTAACTTTTCATAGATGTTACACACACACACACACACACACACACACACACACACAATTTACAACCTAATGGGTTTCCTTTGGATACTAACAAAATCAGAAAACTGATTAGTAAGAACTAGTAGGAACACTGAAGTTACTTTATTTGATATTTAGAACAGTAAGTCTAATTGGCCTGTAAATTCACTGAAGAGTGAGCTTTTAAAATTTTAAAATTTTAATCTGTAAACGTGAAATTAATGACATTTTTGATTCATCACTTTTCGTAGTGAAGGAAGCATTGGTTTAAATAAGAATTCGGTTGGGGTTTTTTGTTTGTTTTAAGAAAAGTAAATATTTACAGTCTAGATTCTGATATTTTAACTTTGTATTTAGTTTAAATCTTGCAACTAAAAACTGTAACATAACCAAGCACAAAAATTGTTCATTTTGAGCAATTTCTGCCCAGAGAAGCTTATCATCCAGCGATTTTGAATAACTTTGACCAACCGAAACATAGTCATAAACCAAGAAGTCAGCAGTTAAAATTTCTGATTCACTGGAACAGTTTTTATCAGTTGAGTAACTGAAATCCACGTATTTTATTACTATGGGAAAAGATCTTCATTCAGAATTTGCTTAATTTTGCATATGATCATAAACCTGAATCACCCAATTTCTTAGATTATAAACTGTTTAGAAGCTGTCATTAAAGAAATTGAAGGCAACAAAAGACAGGCACAACAACACCGAAAGGATATCTAGTCTGTTAGAAAGACAGAAAACAAAAATAACCGTTCTTTGTAGTAAAATGCATCGTGTTATAGGGTTTATGAAGAGAAATTCAGGTGATGGTCTATATATTCTCACTCTAAAGGCACAAAAACATACATGCTATGAGGGTCTTTTAAAATTTAATATTGTTTAAATAAAGTTGGTTTTATAACTTAAAGCACTTTACTTCATACGTTAACATCTGGAGAACATTGTCCTTGAATTATTCCCTATAAATGGTGTTGGCATATTTACACGCTGTCCAGGAAAGATGAGAGATAACATGTCTTAACCTTGTGGTTCTCAAACTCTTATTGTGAGCCCAGATCCCTTATTCAGGAGAGATTCTGACTTAGAATCCTGGGATGGAAAATAAGGCAAGGAAGAAGTATTCTGGGTCCCTGGGCCTGGTTGGTGCGCTTCCTACAATTCTCAGTGACATCTTAGGAGCCTCCCAGAGTCCCTGGAGCTCTGCAGGTGCAAAGCCAGACTGGAGCAGGAATTGTTGGTAAGGGAGGAGGCTTGTCCGGTGTGCTTACAAATCATAGCGCATCAGTGGTTGCCTACTGTGAGCAGAGCTGCTTTGTCTGTCTGCAGTGTAATCTACCCCGGGGCTTTGCGGATATTGACTAGACTGGAATGTACTCCAGTTTCCTTAGCATCACTGCAACTCGGATTGGCCACGTGACTCAAATGCCCCAAGCATTTTCTGCAGGTGGGGCTACCTCAGTGACCTCTACCAGGAGACCCGAAGGAAACAGGAGAGCAACCTGAATTTGCTTATGGGCAGTGTGCTCCTGAAAATTTGCAAACTAGAATCCTGTTATTGTTGCCCTGAGCGCTGCTGCTTCTGGTACTGCTACTCCTTGTTCTTCCCCCTCCCACCCCTCCTCCTCCTCCTCCTGTCTTTTCAGGAGTAGAGCTGAGACACTTTCCAGGCGTGTGGCTAGATGCTTGGGTTTCCCTTATCCTTTGTTCTTTGCAAAATCAATTGATTGTCAAACTTATTTAATGTTCCAGACCGTGTTCTTTCCTCAGGCAGAGGAGAGCCGTCTGCAAGCCGGTAACTAAACCTCAGTCAGCGGGTGTCTAGACTGCGAGTGGAGCTGCTGGAGGGCTCTGGGTGCCTCGTGGGAGGCAGATAGCACTGTGCATACCCCATGTTGAGCGCGGGGAACCGTCTGGGAGGGAGCAGGCTACAGCTGCGTTCCTGATACTGCCCCTTCCAAGGGGGTCCTTCTAATCTTCTTTGGTAGCAGCAATACCTCAGTTTTTGGCTCAAAAATTGTATCTCCACAGGGGAAGCCACACATCAGAAGAGGGCAGTGTGCCAGCAATCTATCCTAGCGCCTTTTCTAAGAATAAGGACTCAAGGCCTTTCACACTTGGATGCTTTGAGTCACTATTTCACAGATTAGCTTTGTTATATTAAGCTGCTTTCAGTGCTCAAGCCCCAAAGTTGCTCATGCGGACCTACCCTCTAGCCTGTGCCTCGTGGGGAGGCCTGAACATTCCTGGCAAGATTCCAGCTGTTCCTCTTTCACCCTGCTGCTCGGGTTTTGTTTTGTTGTATTTTGAATTTTTTTGGTTAGAGGAAAGCTACACCTCAAAAAGTTTTTTTTATTGTACATCGAAACTGGTACTGACCATCCGAGAGACCAAACTGTGTCATGTGGACAAGCGTGAGCTCGGAGCTAGACTCCTTGGCTCTCCTGTGGCCTCATTGTGAGATTCACGCACATCGCTTACTGCACCACAACCTTCTCACCTGTGCAATGGGAGTAAAAATACTACCGATTTCTTAGGGCTGTTGAAGGTTAAATGAGTTACTCTTTGTGAAGTGCTTGGGAATGCCTGACTCACAGCGAGTCCTGCACTCATGTTAGCTGCTTCTGCGCTATTATGACTCTTTATTGTTATTACCAGGTGGAAGAGTTAGGCTTGCCTTATTACTTTGCTGAAGATTTGGGGGAAGACCCAGGTCTTCCTGGGTAGAGATTCGTGCGTGGGGTAGAAGCCTAAAACGATTGGCCCCCTGGGATGTCGAGTCTTGGTGGTAGAGGAGGAGTGCCTGTTTTGAGCTTAGACCTCATTCTGCATGTTGGTTCTGCCGCTAAACTACTGGTGTAAAAAAGTATAAAGACAAAAACAAGCAAAAAACCATAAAAACGGATGTTACTAATGCCTACATTGTTAGGTTATAAAACTTAACAACGACAAAATAAAGAGTCTGGTTCATATTACGTGCTCAATATATAGCAGTTGGTGTAAGTATTATATTTTGGAGAGAAAAATCTAGCCGCCCTAAGTCATGGAGGTACGGAGTTAGGAGGTGGGTCAAAAGACTAAAGTTTGCCATGTTTTCAAATGCTTAAGATGATGTTTTAAATTTGCTTATGTTTTCCGTATTTATGTATACCCTCTTTAATGCCAGGGAACTTTTCAGAACAGACTGTTAATGTTTCTTCTTGTATTTTGAATTGGATGTTGTAGAAATCGGCCCTGAGGAGGAAGTGTGCGGTCTGTAAAATCGTCGTCCACACCGCCTGCATCGAACAGCTAGAAAAGGTGAGACAGCGCCACCTGCTGCACTGTTGGCCACATCGCAGGCATAGTGACCAGGTGTCTCTTCCTATTTCCAACTTTTTCAAAACCGTGCCCTTTTAAAAAAACGCAAGACCAACATTGTTACCAGATTAGTAATGGAAAACCAGTGCTTAAGGTTAATTTCCCCTATTGTTTGCTGAAGGATAATTCGATATCGTTTTATGTTGCCTCTTGGGAGGAGGACTGGTAAGGTTAGAGAGAAAAGCCGGGTACAAGAGAATTTTTTTTTTATAATGACAGACATTGTTATTCACCCCTAGATTTTTCTGCAAGATTTTTTTTTTCTTTTTTTTTTTTTTAATATTTTATTTATTTACTTGACAGAGATAGAGACAGCCAGTGAGAGAGGGAACACAAGCAGGGGGAGTGGGAGAGGAAGAAGCAGGCTCGTAGCAGAGGAGCCTGACGTGGGGCTCGATCCCACAACGCCGGGATCACGCCCTGAGCCGAAGGCAGACGCTTAACCGCTGTGCCACCCAGGCGCCCCAAGATTTTTTTTTTCTTAAAGAAAAAAATAAACTCTTTAAAATCATTGTACAGATTCGTCTGACCTTTGTGAGTTTCTTCTTCCTAAAGTGGCTGCAAGGAAGAGAGCCGGGCCAGATGGCAGCTCTCCTTCCTTTCTTGGGGCAGCATTCCGCTTGCACAGCACGAATGTGTGGGTGTGCTGGAGGCGACATCCCCGTGGTGTCTTGCCTCCAGAAGAGGTAGATTCTTTAGCGTCCATTGATCAGTCATTTGCGAGAAAGGGAAGGCTCCAGTCGTGAGTGTGTCGTCTGCCATCTTCCCTTTCTTGCCTCTCCTCTCTTTCCGCGCGTGAGTCTCTGTGTTATCTGTGTTCTTGAGCTGTCGTATGTGAATGTGTTGAATTGTTTTCATCCCCTGCAACGTCCATTATTTTCATGAACATGTTACCTATTGTTGCCAACTGCTGTTTTGTAGGGATGACTATTTATATATATATATATATATTTTTTTTTTTCTTTTTGCTCTTCCAACACCATTTACTTATGTCCTCCTTCATTTCTATACACCTTTCACTTATCAAGTAACTAAAGAAGATGTGCATGTTACCAGGAGACCTGCCTATCTAAAAGAAAGGCAATACTGAAGACTTAAAGAAAAATTTCTGTGTGTGAATCATCATCATCACATTAAATATTTCTCAAGTTTATGTTGTCCTACTTCTAAAATCTGAAACATAGCTGGGTGATTTCAGCTGCCTTACATGTTTTCTCTTACTCTTTATCTCTTTTTCTCAAGTTTACAGAGTAAGGGGATTACTGTTTAGAGATATGTTAATTTCATCAATGAGAATGAAGAGACATGGATTGGAGATGGAGGACCCCCTGTGTCTCTGTAGAATATCTAGGGTGATGATTTCAAGTGTTATACTTCATTCCTTACTCTTTGGGGTTTTTGTTTTGTAGTCTCTATACCTGTCACCATTGGCTTGTTTTGGTAAGTCAATCTAGTCTGGTGCTTATCCCTAATGTAATACACTTTTCTTTTTATATGACAGATTAATTTCAGATGTAAACCAACATTTCGAGAAGGGGGCTCCAGATCGCCAAGAGAAGTGAGTGTTTCAGAGCTCGACTTCAAATGCCACCTTTATTTCCCATTGATGCACTGGACTAACAGACATTCACCAGGGATTAAAAACCAAAGTCTAGCTCCCTCCATTCCACATCGGTTGCTTATCAATACATCAATAAATACCATGAGTAAAATCTCCCAGTTTCTTCAGCATGCGTATAACTGCCCTTTACTGTTCTCATGAAATGCATTGGGGAGCTAAGGTCTTAATGAGCAGGTAGGGAGGCAGTGGTAGAATTGAAGAGGTAAGAAGTAAATAACATTTTATTGTCTTACAGTCCATTTGAACTCCATTTTTCAATTTTGACTGCGTAGAAGCTATTCAGGGGGCAGCATAGTAACCAAGTATTTCCACACACACTGGAGCCAGATTGGTTTCCATACCCGTCTAGATGCTGTGTGATTTGAGGCATCTTACCTCGTCTTTCTGAATTGCAATGTTTTTATCTGTGAAGTCGGTATGTTCGTAGGTAGATGGAAGAACTACATTCAGCTCTCAGTCCTTGACCTCAGCCCAGTTGTGAAGACAAACAGGTAAACAGGAAATCACAAGGAGAGCAGTTGCTCTGTTAGTGGGAAGCAGTGGGGAGGACAGGAGGAGAGCTGCACTTTGTCAGATTTGTTCGTTTAGCTCTTTTTCGAGGAGATGGAGCACATGTGGAAAAGCTAGAGAAGGTGAGGTAGTTGGTAGAGAGTCTCAGCCCTCCTGTGTTATCCTAAATAGTCTAGCTCCAGGTCCCAAATTGCACTCCTCAGTTGGCAAAACAAAAGGCTGCAATGAATAGAACCCATCCTTCTTAGAACATAGTTTAGCCGCCCAGGTGTTACCATTGTGTATGGTGCTGTCCATAAGACAAAGTGTGGTTGTCATTTTTGTGAAATATACATTCTCCATTTCATTTACATTCCCAGTAAGATTATTTTCAGTTCCACATACAGATTTAGCCCCTTGGAAACCTTCCCAGCTGGTGCACTCCTCAAACTAGCTCTATGCACTGATGAATAGGCGAGGGAGGTAGGATACCAGAGAAAGGGCTTCCTGGAGGAGGCGGCAAGTAAACTGAGATCCAGAGGAGTTATCTAAGTGAAGGTGTGTGTAGCAGAAGGACAGTTAGGAGGTGACAGCCTCCTAGACAGAAAGACCACATGCTCCCAAGCACAAAAATGAGAGAGAACATAACAAGTACGTGAAATCCAAGAGATAAGCAGGGGCTAGGCCATGAAGGCCCTTGTACACTATGTTGCAAGTTGAGTGTTTTATCAACATTTTAAAAAATTAACAATTTTTTTAAAGTAATTTATTTATTTGAGAGAGAGAGAAAAAAAGGAGGGAGGGGGAGGGACGGAGGGAGAGGAAGAGAAACAGTCCCAAGCAGACTCCCCGCTGATGCAGGGCTCTATCTCACGGCAGTGAGATCATGACCTGAGCTGAAATCAAGAGTCGGATGCCCAACCGACTGAGCCACCTGGGGGCCCTGGAGCATTAGACTATTTTAAGTAGAATATATTATTCTGACTTCAGTGTGGAGGGAATACCATATAGTTCAAGAGCGGCCATATTGGAGTCATGGAGAAAATTTAAGGGACTCTTCTAGTGGTGATCTGAACTATCAGTAATGGTTCTAGTAATAGAATAGTAATATCTGTCTTCTCCTACTGTGTTTGGCCATTATGTCAGCAATAGGAAGGTGATGGGTCATACTTAGGGTGAGGAAAGTGCAAGAAAAATGATAGGCTTGTGGGTACCCTCAGTGCCGCCCAAGTGCACAATAGCATTGGCCAGAAGATAACTCAGAACCCTAATGAAGGGGAAAATTAGAAGGAATAGTTTTGTGTTTTTAAGATGAACTAAGTGAATTTTCAATGGGGGATCCATATGTCCACGTTTAGCTCCCTGTCTTTTAATTTCTCTCTTTCTCTCTAGACAGATAGTTGTGATTGTATGTGCCATGTTGTAATGCAAAGGGTTATATATATTTTTTTGTTTTTAGCAGCAGTATCACTGGGTAAAGCCACGCCCTCCTCCACAAGTGTTTGGAACACCTGCTCTTGTCTTTGTAACAAGAACTTGATAATTTCTACCATTCCTACATCTTCAACTCTCCACCCCTCCTATGGATTATTTCCATAACCATAAACATGGTCTGACATCTCCCCTCTTAAATATAAACAAACAAAAATATTTCCTAACCACCAACTGTGTTTTAACTGCTGTTCGATTCTCAGTTTTGCATTCATTGCTAAACTTCCAGAAAGTGCTGTCTATATCACTGTTCAGTATATCACCTCCCCATCATTTTAACCTGTCCTCATCTGGTTTCTACTCTGTCCATTCACTGAAATTGCTTTTTTCAATGTTGCCAGAATCTCGCAGATACCAAACCCATTAGATATTTTTCTGTGCTTATTTAGTCTCTCAAATAAACTCAAATTATTCAATGTTCCAGCCTTCTTAAATATCTCTCCTGTCCTGATGTCTTTCCTAATTTTCCTCTTATTTCTTTGGAGAATCCTTTGCATTGTTTCATCATTCACTCCCCCTGATTCATACAGAATTCTCTAGGCATGGTACTTGGCCGTATTTTCTCTCTGTCCACTCTTGCTCTCTTGTTGGGAGAGCTCATCCAATTTCTTGGCTTTAAACATCATGTCTGAGCTGATAACTCCTAACTTTACAGTTCCAGTCCACACTTCTTGGAGTTCCATTTGACATGTCCCTTGAATGCATCATTTCATCTCAAACCTAACACATTAAAACTAAATTCTTTATGAACATCACCATAAAAACTATTTTTTTAAAAATTCTTTCACACCTCAGAAAATGAGATGGCCCTTGATCCAGCTCCTCAGTCAAAAAGACTGGGGGATCATTGATTCCTTCTCATGTATTCCACACATCTAATTCATTTGGCAGCCCTATCGATTTTATTTATAAAATATATTTCAAATCATCTGCTCATCTCCATTTCTGTTGTCAAACAAGAAACCCTAGACTAAGCCACCATGATCTCTTTTGACTACTGCAGTAGCTTTTTCGTGATTCCTTCATTTTCCCCTTTAATCCATCAGGATTTAAGAGAGTGATTTTTTATTTTTTTTCAAGATTTTATTTATTTATTTGACAGAGATAAAGACAGCCAGTGAGAGAGGGAACACAAGCAGGGGGAGCGGGAGACAAAGAAGCAGACTTCCAGCGGAGGAGCCCGATGTGGGGCTCGATCCCAGGACTCTGGGATTATGCCCTGAGCCGAAGACAGATGCTTAATGACTGAGCCACCCAGGTGCCCCAAGAGAGTGATTTTTTAAAACAGAAGTCAGATCCTGTAATTTTTCAGCTTAAAATGCTCCATTAGTTTTCATAGCACTTAGAGTAAAACCCAAGTCTTCATCTCAGCATGAAAAGCCCTGCGTAGTCTTGCCCCAGCCTACCTCTCCAGACCCATCCAGCTGCCGCATGGACTTTCGATTCTTGAGACATGCATTCAGGTATTCCCCACCTTCAGATATTTATGTATTTCACTGTTGTCCTGGAAATCTCTTTATGGCTAACTATTTCTTAGAGTTAGGCCTCAGCTCATATATCACCCCCTCCAAGGTCTTCCTTGATGACTTCCTCTGAATAGGTTACACGTTGTTCTTTATCAAAGCACCTTGTTCTGCCCCTTTCAGAGCACTTTGTATGACATAATTACCTATGGGTATTACTCATTTGCTTGTTTGTTGTCCCCCTGAAGTGTAATCTTTAGGAAGTCACTCATGGAATTTGTCTCAAACTCACTGTACCTGGACATAGAGGATGTGACCTGTTGACTGGAAGCATTTATACAGAAGTCAATTTCTCCCCCAATGCCTAAGAACTCTTATTCTAAGAGGACAATTTGAAGGTGAAACTTATGGTAGGCTATGACTCACTTGAGATTCTTAATTAAGAGACCTTGCATAGTTTACTGAATGTCAGTGAAAGAACAGCCACCGTAGAAGTAGTTTGGCTGGGTTCAGATCATACCTCTGTTGCGTTTCCACTTAATGGCATTGCCAGTGTAGGGATCTAGAGCAGGGATTGTTAATCGTTGTACCTTGAGCTTTGTGGAATGTCTGACACGTGGAAGTTTGTTAATGAACATTGGTAGAGCTCCTCTAGGTGGAATCTTTCTGGACCTCAGTTTTCTTAGACATAAGCTATATAGATTGGGTTATAATTTCAAGATTCTTTCACGCACTCTATGAATAATATTAGGAATTGAAGTTGTTGTTTGAAAATAAGTGAGCAAGAGTGTTATGTATTTCTGAAAACAATACCGAGTATAAACCCTGAAATAATGTATCACTGAGATTTTAACACCCATAAGTAATAGCCCTTTCCTTGCCCAGTACTTGAAGATAGTATATGCATAATTCAGAGATTATTGATGAACAATAAAAAGATGTCATGGTGTTAGAAGCTTTGCTTTGCCATCTTTAACAGCAGTGTGTCAACACTCACGTTTGCAGTGTAAGGATCCCGAGTCTAATTTCAGCTCCATAACTTTGGAGATGTGAATAATAGGAAAGAGTGTGAAAAATGAAAGTGCTTGAGAGTAAGGATTAGAAAACAGCAGTGAATTTACAGAAATTGGGTTTTTCCCCCTGGCTGATATGGCAACTGATGATCCCCCAAAGTGATAAGTACCTGAGTTGATCATCAAAAAAAATTAGGTTGAGAATTCCATTCCACTCGACACGCATTTATTTGGATGTTTGTTCGAACTGTTAAAGCAGTGATAGAAGGAATTTCTATTAGGCCTAAGAAGATCTTTTCATAGTAATGAATCATGGAACTTTACATCAAAAACTAGGGATGTACTGTATGGTGACTAACAAAACATTAAAAAAATTATTAAAAAAAAAAAAAAAGAAGGATGCTTGACCTCTCATATCAGAGCTCCACATGGGATGCAGTTACTCAGTTTCTTCTCAAGGAGTGCTTTTGTTTCAGTTACTTTCTCCATGCCTTAATTTGTGACCCAATTTCTAGGAAGAATGATATTCAAAATATTTAACAACTTCCTGAGTCATATAGTAATATTTAAGTAAACAATTTAAAAGTGTTCCCTTATATTCCCTTAACAGATTAAACTACATGGTATTATAAATCTGCTTACCAAATGACACATGCTGCAACCTAAATGATTCATTAAGGCAGTCTTATAATTTCTAAATAATTGTTGATTTCTGGAAATTGTTGGTTTAATCTTTTGATTAGATCTGTCACTAGTGAAATAACCCCATGAGTCAGCCCTGATTTCGTAGGCAATTGCATCAAATTCTTCCAACATTTCCCTCCTTAAATTGATAGTCATTAGGTGATTTATAATCTCCATAAGCAGAGAATTTCCCTTATCATCAATGACATTGTTCATTTTCCCACAGCTTTTGCTAAACTAACAGCAATTACAGTAAATTTTTCTCTCTTACAGTATTGTCTGACATTCTTGTATATTCAATATTTCTACTACTGACTGTCATTGAAATCATTTCCTGAAGGAGCTTGATCCCGAGCTCTCAGAGCAGAGGAAAAGCATAGCGACACAGGGGTTCAGAGTGTAGGCTCCGTCTCCAGACTGCCTGGGTTTGAATCCTTGCTCTGACCCTTGAATCTCAAGTCACCACTAAATACCTTTGTTTTGTGATCTCTAAAAGGAGGACCATAATGATAATTCAAACAGAACCCTCCGATAAAGTGCCCTACAACGTTGTGAATTGAGACATGGTGCAGTTGGCAGCTGGCCCAGTCCTCCCAGCCCTCTTCTTAAGGCAGCAGTGGGCTAGAATTTTCATCACCTGAGTGGATGGAAGGCTGAGGGGATCAGCCTCACCTGTGAGGCAGAGCGGTGCAGGGTCCAGCAGGTGGTATGGACCCATATAACTGGACAGGTTCCTGACTTGCTCACTGTTCTGAGGGCCACAGCCAGCCATGGGCCCCAACATTGTATGATATTGAAACTTGCACAGCCCAGTCTTCTGAGTGTGCTGGGTTCGGGCGGGGTGGGGGAGGGATCCTCGTGGCATTGCTCAAGCAGCATGATTTGTTTTCGAAAGAGAGCTCATTGGAACAGAATCCCAGAGACCTGCCAAAAATGAACATTCTAGCTGCTTAATAATGAGGGGGTAGAAGTGATTTTCAATGTTGAGGGGGTGGGGTGGGGTGGGGTACTATGGCAGTTAAGGAGGAGCCAAGAGGATGGTAGGGGAACTAAACTAATTTATCAACCAGTACAGAAATATTTCAGTATTTTAACGACTCATGGGATTTTTCTGGTACATACCGACTGAATAGCACCTCTACTTATAAAAATTCTCATGAAAACTAAAATAATTATTACATTTAAAGCGTTTTTTAAAAGTGGCTGACACACAGTTAGTACTCAAAAATATTATTATTAGCTTCTTTCTGAGAACAATATAAGAATTGTGTCCTTGTTTTATTAAACTGCCTCAGTGGGAAAAGCAAGACAAAATTTAGACTAATTAGTGGGACCATTATGCTTCTTTATATCTTGTTGTAGTTAAAAGACCATTATTCCTCCAGGATCTTTGTTTAGTTTTAACTTGAATTGATTTGACATTAGAAAGAGAAATGGAGGTGGCATTTTAGATAATGCTCATGTTTGTTAGAGGTATTTTTGTCACTCTGAGTTTCATGTGTCGATAGAACTTTCTTTTTTCGTCAACACTGATCTATTTCCTGTATACCTAAAACAGGTAGGTTTTATACATGTATACCTAAAACTGGCAGGCAGTAGGCATCTAGTAAGTACTTGCTGAATGACTGGATATATATTAAAGGGCCTTTGAAAGGGAAAATATAGGCTGTGGCCTGATGATAGACATGTCAGTGTCAGGTAAAATGTGTTTTCTCAGAAAAGAGCAAGAGAAAAAAAAGGAAATATTTTATGTATATCGGTCTAACAAGGATGAGTTGTATGTAAGTTTATTTGTGCCATTGGGCCTAAAGACAGCTTTCTCTCCTATAGTATATCCTAACAGCAGTGGTAATGGGGCTCCTAACTCCCTGCCCGAGGAGGGATTGTCTATTTGGGAGGAAAAGGAAGTTCTGTGTTTCCTGTGGCCCAAGATGAGAATAGACTTTGAAAGCTGATCTAGTTTCTAGAACCCAAGGACAGTTTAAACACAATGTCATTGTACAAACATCACGATGGGCCCACAACCCTTGCCTCAGTCATCTTTCCCCTTTAGCTTTTCTTTCCCTTCGCTTTCACTAGTGAAAAATTCTCCTCCTGGATGTCCTGAATGAGGAGATCTGTTTCTTTCTGAGAACCTAATTTCTTGAAGTTCTTTCTAACACGGATGTTTGGTGTGGTGCCTGCCTGGGGTATATAACACATTAAATACATATTTGTTTTTAAAAATGGATATTGCTGCTTTATCTTATCTCCCTCACTGTTTTACGTCTCTGAGGGGATTTCAGTGACCTCCCACTCTGCACAGCGTTTTTCTGGGAAGGAAGCAGAGTAAGAGCATTATGGTGTGGCCATGAGGAGCACGTGGAGGGAGGGCACAATGAATGGCTTCTGCAAATACGAAAGATCACTGGGCATGGGAATGGTTTCAGTTTTCCAAGAGGAATCATGTTTATTGTTAAATCACACATACACATATTTGGTTTTGTGCTAATAGGGGCTTAGGTTATGATTTATGGGAATCTATATGCTTAAAATATTAAAAAAAAAACAACTAATAACGGGGTTGGCAAATTTAAACGCACTCATTTAATTTTGTTTTCCCACAGAACTTTGTGCGTCATCACTGGGTGCACAGGCGTCGGCAGGAGGGAAAATGTAAGCAGTGTGGTAAGGTAAGGGGCCCAGCACCCCACAGCCATCGCGGGAGGCTCCCCAGGCCTTCACAAGCACCCGAGGTAGATGAGTCCTCTCACCCGAATCCAGTGCTCAGTACGTCTCTTCCTTTCTGAAAGGCCTTATTTCTCCAGGTCCCTTTCCTCAAGAGGTGTTTTAGTGGTAGAACTCACTGCAAGAGGCAGGGGTCTTAATCCAGGTATTAGCACATTTTAAGAGCAATGGATACACTTTCATGGTGAATTTCATTGTCAATGGTTAAAAAAATAACGCTTCTTATTTTGCTAAAACCCCCTCCTGAGGACCACTGGCCTGTCACACTCCTGGCTCAGCAGGAGCAAATCCGTGGCTTGTTGAGAAGCACAACTTCTGTTGACACAGTATTGCGGTTGAGCAGAACTCAATAGAGGAAGGACCACACAGAAGCAAGAAATGTGTTGCTCTCTTAGGACGCTCTCACGTTCCTGGAAAGAGATGGCCTCCTCACTTTGTGGCTGATTATGTCTACTCTCTCTCTCAGTGTGACCGGAGAAAGGGCTCTTGGGGTAAAAGGCCCCTGGGAAAAGGAAGGGGGGAAAGGGTGGGTCCTCAGGCCACATGCTATGAAAATCTCCATAGATTCTGCATGTTATTGACCCCAACAGATTTGGGTTATGGCTTTTTTCATTGTACAAAGGTCTACTTTCGGAATGTAAGGACCCTGTGGGAAGGTTAAACTGGTGGTGAATCACACTACAAAGATTTTTTATTTTTTTTAAATCAATAGTAAGCTGGACTCAGTAAAGGGAAGTTTTGATTTGGTGAAATAAGACAATTTGGAAGACTATATTCCTCATGAGCTAATTCCTAATTTATTTATTCATATGACTTTTTTGGCTGGAGCACTGGAATGAGCTGACCAGCATAGCATTTTTGACAATAGAGGGATGCAAGGAAATGTTGGCTATCTGAGGTAGGAGTGTTGAGTGAGTGAGACTTGGAAAAAGTTTCATGAATTTTGCTGTGTTGACCAATGCTGGAAAGAAAATATCATATTGTAGCATCAGTTACCAACTTTTTATTTGGAAGGCTACCTATCTCTGCTTCAAGGGTATGGCCTTCCATTGTAACTGGTATTATCGCCTCAGTTCACAGTGACCTTTAGCTGGTTCCTTTCTAGCCTGTAAAGAGGACAGATATGAAATAGGTTTAAAGGGGAAGGAGGTAAAAGGAAGATGAGGAGGAAGAGGAAGGGGAAGTGGAACAATTCTTACTAGCATTTTACATGGTGAGGGAGAAGGAAGTCAGCCCTCTCCTCTTATATGGCCTTCTTTCATTGGGTTCACCTACCCTACTCTTTCTGGTGTTGCCCTGGGGCTTGTGGACTTTCCCTTGCTTAGTAGATTGTAGACTATCTTCAACTTTCTCATGAGAGAGAGAGAGTGTGTGTTTGTGTGTATGATAGAAGAAACAGGTATTTAGGCATAGCCAGCTTTGAAGTTAGAGATGGGAAGTGTAGGAAGGGTCTGGACAACAAGCTCTTTGTCTTGCAAACATATCTTCACTGGATAGCCTGGCAGCTGGCACTCCCCCAGTAACTTTTAAGCCATAATAGAATTGGAGGAATTTTATTAAAAGAAAATCAATAAACATATTTTGTGACAGGTATCCCCTAGAGTCACATTATGCTCCCTTTCCTGGCCTTGTCTTCTGTTGGCATGGTCAACCAAATGGGGGGAAAACTGGACTCCTCTTACCTGCGTTGCTGTGACCATGTCTCCTTTGGTTCCTCTGTTCTCAGGCAGCAGTCTTGGAGTGCTCCCAGCTCTCTGCACATCATAGCTATTAGCTGAGAAGTCAGTGATCCCAACTTTTCACATAATGTTCCCCTAATAAATGTATTACTATATTCATCCCCTGCATATAATCCAGTTGCTCACGGCTTCTCAGAGACTCAAGCAGTTATGGGATGGGATGGTCTTAGACCTGTGTCTCCCACTGGACAGTAAATAATCCTTCTTTGGATCCTGGCTTGTACTCTGGATTAGAGGAAAGCTAGTGGCTCTGTTTCCATTTTATAGATTAAGTGATTGGAAATTCATTTCAAGCTTTGCTGCTATGCTTAATTTTCATCAGTAGGGTTGTACATTCTTACATATTCAGAGATTCTAAACCATCACACCCCCCCCCAAACAAACACATATACACATGTCCCGTATGCATTATTCATAATTTACCCATTGGGATGGGCTGAAAAATAATCATTTCACTTAGCAAAACTTTTTTTTCCAACTGATGGTTTGCAAACTTTTGGGTTGTTAGGGAGTGTTTATAGTTAAAGATGTTGTGGGTTCAATTTCTACTTTTAAAAATCAGAATAAAGTAAACATTTGGACTGATTTTCTCTTGAGCCTTGAATATGTGTTTGGCTGTGTGTGTGTGGCACTTGATAGATATCGGATGAGAGAGCTCATGATTCAGTTGCTCAGTTGCTTTAACATTTGCTGACTAACACAGGCTGCCATGTTTTATGAACATTATATAATTTCATTCATAGTCTTGTTTTCATTCATAGTCTTGTATTACATAAGAGTTAGGATTTAGGCGGAAAAGAGGTAGCATGCTCAAACTTAAATAATGTATTTGATGAGTGTTTAATAGAATATTTAAAATGTGTGAGCAGAGTGTGGAGAAACTACAAGGGATAGTCAAGAACTCAGCAGGAGCCATGGTCAAGTCAAGTCTGAAGAAATGCGGAGTTGGAGAGAACTCCTTCACAGGAGCTGTAGCTTTTAGTCACAAGACAGCCAGTCCAGGTGACCTACCAGCTGAGGGGATAAATACCCCAGCTTCACTTACCTTCAGTACCTCCAGTGACCAAATCTAGTAGAAACCAGAGCACAAGGGGCGCTGTTGAGGTAACCCATGAAAGTGAACTTCTTACAATGAGATGTGGGCTAAAGAAAGATAGTGGATCTGGAGAGGCAGTGGATTGATCTAGCACATATTGTTTGGTGTAAAGCTATATTCAGTCAGTGGTTAAAGGAAGGATGCATACTTACTCCGCAAACCTATCTATACATTCATTCAATCAAAGTTCACTCAACACTGAGTTACTTTGCCCTGGTTGTGTTACCCACTCTAGTGGGTACTTTGTACTTTAGTACTTTAAAAAATCAATATGCAAAGAAAAAATATACTCATGATTCTGGCTAATTTGACCTTTCATTTTTGAAGGAACCAAGGCTCCAAACCCAGCAATATGGTAATTGTGAAAATATACTTGTAAATAATAATTCGAGGTCTTATATTTTATTTCTTCATTTAGAAACACATATCAAAGTCCTAAAAATAAATGAGCTAGCTTTTTGAAACTCAGAATTCTTAACTTTCAAACACCACATCTTGAAAGCAGTTTTTAATATAGCAATATATTAAACTTTGAATGACTAAGTTTAACTTAAACTTTGGTCTGCATTTTTTGATACCTTCCAGTTTCCTAACCAAACATGCTACATCATTTTAGATTATTTGTCTGTAAATCATATATAATATCATATATAGTTTAAGTAAATTAAAGAGCATATCACTAATTAAATGGGAAAATGTCAAAACTACTCTTCGCTATAAAGAATATTGTTAAAAACTAATTTAAAATGAACTTATGGGGACGCTTGGATGGCACAGCGGTTAAGCGTCTGCCTTCGGTTCAGGGCGTGATCCCGGCATTATGGGATCGAGCCCCACATCAGGCTCCTCCGCTATGAGCCTGCTTCTTCCTCTCCCACTCCCTCTGCTTGTGTTCCCTCTCTCGCTGGCTGTCTCTATGTCTGTCAAATAAATTAATAAAATCTTTAAAAAAAATAAAATAAAATGAACTTATGGTACAGTATTTAAAATGTATACATTTAAGGGAAGTATACTTAATAACAGTTTTTATTGCAAAAAGGACAAAATGGTTAAAACCATTCCATGGGGTATTGTTGAGGTATTCTATGAATAGTGAAAGAGATTAGAGGAAAAAAATGGAGGTAAAATAAAAATAATGGAAAATACTGACCTGGGACTATGAGAGATGTTCCCTTACCACCTTAAAGCACCATTCTCCACTAACCTGTAAATTGTGCCCTGGGGGTCAACTGTCAAGACACCCTGCAAGGTTAGGAACAAGGAATGGAAGTTCAAGAGTGAGGATCTATGCACTGGTTAGGCAGGTTTGGTTATTTGCCTGTGTGTTTACTATAACAGTGGAATCTTTTGCCTTTAACCTCGGGAGGATCAATGAGGAGGTGTAGAGTGGGTAACACAACCAGGGCAAAGAAATCAAGCCTCTCCAATAAGCCCCTGCCAACATAGCTGCTGGGAGCCTGGCTTTTCTTTCTGTCCTTGGCTGAGTATCAAGAAAGGAGAAAAGGACAATCAGTATTCTGCTCTCTGCTTCTATGCATTTGACTGTTTTTGATTCCTCATATAAGTGGTATCATATAGTATTTGTCTTCCTGTGTCTGGCTTATTTCACTGACATAATGCCCTTCAGATTCATCCAAGGAAGGGGAAATGGGGAAGTGATAGTCAAAGGGTACAGAGTTTCAGTTGTGCAGGATGAACGAAACCTTGAGATCTGTACAACATAGTGCCTGTAGTGAGCAACACTATCGTAGACTTAAAATGCTGCTGAGGAGGTAGATACCATGTTAAGTGTTCTAATAACTACTAATGAGGACAGGAAGAAACGTTTGAAGGTGATGGATGTGTTTATGGCATAGATTATGCTGATGGTTTCATAAGTATGTACTTATCTCCAGACTCATCAAGTTGTACACATTTAATATGTACAGCTTTTTGTATGTCAGTCCTACCTCAATAAAGTGGTTTTTAAAAAAAAGGAAACAAGGGCTGAGGGCTCAGAAGCAGTGCTCTGCAGTCCCCAGGGGTTGAGTCATTCAGTTCTCACTCAGGTCGGTAGAGCCATTCTGCTATGGCCACATTTCCCTGGTTTTTGGCGCGGTCAGTGTCCTGGTAGTTACAGCTACGGTGGTGCTCTGATCATCTGACCCCTGCTGCTCTCTCTTCAGAAGTGCTTTCACTGTGAAGGTACTAGGATGGTGCAGAGGGAGGAGTTGAACTGCAGAAAGGATGCCCCAGTGGTAATCTGGGTGCCAGATATACTCTGCTTGCTTGTCAAATAACAACTATAGCCCCATCTAACAATCGGGAGCAATTACTCCTGCCAAGATGGTGTGACTCCTTCCTGTGTCTGTCCTGTCTTGACACAGAGATCCCAAAGTAACCGGCTGTGTGGTTGTTTAAGGGTTAAGGGCCTTCTGTGATGTCCCATGGTGGAGCTGTTCCCCATCTGGGATTCAGACCCTCAGAGCCCAGAGTTCTGGGGACGGGAAACACGAATTCCCCAAGTGGGCCAATGGGAATGATGACAGGCAGTGCTGCTCCCCCTCCTCCTTGGGTTCTGCATGCACGTGTTTTACCCTAGAAGCAACAGCCCCGTGAAGGGATCATGGGTTTAGTGAGCATGCTGAGCTTGGAGGATAGTGCTCATAGGGTATCCTCTGAAAGCTAGAGTCTATTAACACCTCCCAAAGCCATTCCCACTCTCTGCTAGGCTGCGGCTCCTGGGTGGTGTGGGATGTGATAGGACGCGTATATTTCATGGCTGTATGCTCACTTCTGCACCTCCATTGTTGTAAAATAGTTTCTCCAGTCTGACACAGTGTCATACAGTACCCAGTGTGGGTGGGTCACATACTCAGTAAGCCTTTGCATAGTGGTGCCAACCAAAACCCAGCAGCAGGGAAAGGTGAGCCCATAGCCAGAATGTGTTGATTCCAGTCGAGATAAGTTGCTGTCCCTTCCACACTGGAAAGGATTCAGTGCGATCAATTTACCATCAAGTAGCTGGTTATTCCCTTTGAGGGATGGTGCCATGTTGGGTGCCCAGCCTTGGTATCTTTTGCTGGCAGGTTAGACATTCAGCAGGGGCAGTAGCCAGCTCAGTTTTGGTGAGTGAAATCCCTTGCTGTTGAACCCAAACAACATTTGCCACTCCTATCATGGCGACTCGACAGGAGTGTGGATGGTTCATGACAGTGTGAAGTCCGCGTGACTATGTCTAAGTTTTCAGTTCTTATAAAGTGAGTGCTCCCTGGTGGACGTTAATATGCAATACAATGATCTTCACTCCTTGTACTTACTCTCATATGTTCATTCACATGCCTCTTCCCCACACGTCCCTGTTTCCTTCCAAGCCTTTGATCAACTAGCCAAGCCATTCACCATTGCCTGTAAGTCATTATGTATTCATACATCAGGCTACCTGTCTTTTCACAAAAAGTGTATGACCAGCTGCCCTACCTGAAGTTATGTTCATGGGGAAGATTTCTTCCTACTCATATTTCTCTGGGCCATTCCCGAGTAGGCTTTAGCGAAGTAGTAGCCCACCTTTGACCTGGACTCACATGCTGAGTTGACCCAGCTATAAACCAATCTCAGCTTTTTCCTCCTCCATCAGATGGTCAGTAAGGACCCCGTATTTCCATAGGTGTGAGTCAAAGGAGAGGCCTGGTACTATAAGTAAGAGTGGATGGTATGGGGAGTCTGAATTACCTACTCAGACACTTACTTGTAGTCTTTGGAACTGCTCCTGCCAAATCCCAGATGGTCCCAGTTAAATATAATGATGAATTGCAGCTGGACCCACCTAACCTTCTGGCTTAGTGATCTGACAGAACCCAGGTCATGACCTCCTGGTGATTTGTCCTCAGGTATTCTTTCAGCAGCACAGAGTAGCATAGACGCAGTCTTTTGAAAGATCTGTGGTTCTCTCCTGCAGATGGCACAACCTTGTTTCAGAATCCAGTCTATGTTGTTATTCTCCCATTGGTGCTTGCTATAAACCCCACGGGGTGTCTTTTCTCCTCCCCAATATCTCTAGTAGCATGGAGTCATCTTAGTTGTATGACCCAAGTGATAAGGATACTTTATTTGCAGACTGGCCCTGCGTACAGAGCTGTTTTCTGCTCTGGGCTCTAGTCTAAGCTGGAAGCATTTAATGTCATCCAATAAATGGGTCAGGACAGTATTCCTCAGCGTAGGGTATGCTGCCTCCAGAACCCAAAGAGGCCTACACAGTGCTGTGCTTCATTGCTAGTAGTCAAATTGTGAAATCTAATCCTCTTTCCTTTAGATTGGACAGGATGTTCTTGCATGCCCTCGACCACTACACCCTAGAAGCTTCACTGACGTGTGGGACCTCTGTTTTTTAGTAGTGCTTATCTCCCCACCTTCTGTCTTATTATGACCTGCAACTTACTTGCCATTTCTTGCCATCCATTTAGACATGATGGCATTGATAGAGTACACCAAGTGGTGTTCTGCAGAATGTTCATATGGTTCAGGTCCCTTTGCACTACATTTGGATAGGGTTCAGAGAAGTTAAAAGCCCTGTTAATTCTACCAAGTGAATGTAAACAGTTTTTGATTCTCTTTTCAGAAAGCGATGGAAAATAATTCATTTGCCAAATCAATGGCCCTATGTCATACACTCAAGTTCAGAGGATCTCTGCATTTAGATACAGTGGGTTGAATTTGTGGTAATCCAGCATTATTCTCCTGTATCATGTCTGGTTTTGTAGGAGCTCAGCTTGTGAATTAAATGGGGATATTTTGGGGACCACTACCACGGCTTCTTGTAGTCCTTAAGGATGGCATGTAAAGGGGTAATAATTTTAAAAAAACATAAACACAATACCATTGTCATAACTTAAAAGTTAATCATTTAATATCATCTAGTACCCATTACTTCTGAGAACGTGACATTGGTTTTGATTTAGATATGACTGGGAGGGTGGGTTATGGTTTCACTTGGGCTTCCTTCCTATGCCAGTTCATGTACAACAGGCCAAGAAACCAATAATTGGAGTTCTGCCGAATATACCAGATACATTCACTCCAATTACACAATTAGGAATCAGGGAAATTAATCCTGGTGGATTTGTGGAGCCAGTAGACTCTCTGTGACCCAGTCCTGGCCCAGGACTTTATTTTTTTAATTTATTTTTTAACATCCCTACTCTAACAGGTCACCAAAATATTGCTTCATACCCAGGTCCTAGAGTATGCATATCAACTTGGACTCCTGTCCAGTAGTCTTTAGAATATTTGGACATTTCTGCCTCCCTAGTGTACAGCTACGCAAGTAAATGTCTGTAGATCCTTTTAGTTAGAGGCTGGGAAAATGTTGCTATAGACCTTTGCTAAGATGTTGCAGGATTTTTCTCCTGTGGACTTGCTCTCTCTAATCAGTGAGTTTTATCTTTGGAAACTGGCATAAGTCTAGAAATGAGGCAAAAGATTATGACTCTGTGGGAGCATTTGTCCTCATATCTCTTGATCCTCCATTCTTGATTTCTTGTCATTGTATGGATTGAGCAATACCCATTTAATCTGATAATGCATCTTGACTCTAGGGAGGTCATGCTGTATTACCCATTTGATAGGTCTCTGTGGGTCACGCCCCTCGGCTGAAACTTCAGTCTTGCAGTAATTGTACCCACCTTGCTTCAATGGTTAAGTGCTGCTGTATGGTCCCTATTATTTTGGGATTCTGTAATCCCAGTTGCTGTCAGAATGCTCATTCTATAAGGCATTTCCTGCCATCAGACCTAACCTACAGAGCAGGGCTTCTCAACAATGATGGTGTCCTTCTTACCAGGTTTTCACTGCTTTTATAAGGGGAATATTCTTTGCATCCTCTTGCAGAACAGAGTCAACTAACGGATTTTCCAGCTGTACCTAATACAGCAACTCTATCATGCCTATTTCTGAGAGATTTTGATCACTTCTTCTATCACAGCAATTCTACAATTTCTACTCTGCTTAACATTAACCTTCTTTATTCAAGTTTTCAGAGTGCATGGAGTGGTAGCATCATCTTCTGGGGTTCCTGATTATGTGCTAAATGTACTATTATAGAGGAGTGCCCCCACACTGAGAGACTCCTTTACCCAACTTGAAGCCCCCTTTTATTCTGAACCTTCAGGATGCAGTCCCATATATCCTTTCCCATCTGAGCTGGTGCATACGGGTTACGTCCTGCAGCCGGATCTTTTGGGATGCAGTCTGTTCTTTCTTAGTGCCTATATACCACCCTGGCTGCGCACATTGATATGAAAGGTTGTTAGGCCATTTGAAATACTACCAGGAAGAGTAATGTAACATTAGATGGTGTTTGAAAATTTGAACAACAACAACAACAACAAAAAAAACAGTCCTCATTCAGTCGAGTAGAAATGCCAGAATTGCTGTGATAGAGGAAGAGACAATCAGAATCTCATAGAAATAGTGGCTCTATTAGGTAGAGCTGAAAAATCCATCAGCTGACTATTACACCCTTAAAATGAAGTCAAAACTATTTCTAGACAGCAGAAGACTTTCTCTAAAGTCATGCATTATATGGTGATATTACTTTGACATAAATCATGAAACCAGGAGGGGCGCAATCTGAGCAATTTTGGCAAATTTTGTAAGTCTCCTTCTCAGCTGTCTGGGGACTGTTAGAGCAAAATAGCCTAACTTTGCACAAAAAGAAAATGTAGTTAGTTCTGCCAGCAAAAGAGCATTTTCCTCAATTAGTTAAGGGTAAAAGTACCGGCCAATTATCTCCTGGAATGTCATACTGTCAGCAAGATTATGGATTAAATGGCTTCTCTGAAAAGCTGTAGTGGTTTGTGTTTGGTAACTGTAGGAACATCAATCCTGTCTTTGGGAAAAGTTGCTTTTAAACAGAATGACCTTCTTGGTGAATATCAGTGTTATAATTTTATCGGTAAGTATCAATCATGGGACAATCAGATGAAGTTAATTTTCATGGATGATCATTATCATAATTGTAGCTGGTTGTATCATTAAGAAAATACTTTCATAGAAGGAACTTCCCTGGTATTCTAGGACAAAGACACAAACCCAATAGTTAATGTTTTATATGCAGTTTGGGCCGTATTGAGTATAACACTAGGTATCTGTATAAAACATTTTAGTCCTAGAATCTGGATAGTCATAAAAATATGAAGTATAAATATCACAGTCAAAAATAGTTAACATGTACATTAAAATGTAAATCAGTAGCCATTGTTATAAGTTTAATCCTAATTATTCCTTAATTGCAAGGTCCTGGGTTGCAAGCTGTCTGCTTCCATGAAGTCATCTGTCTCTGAAATGACTAAGTTCTGGAAATCACGTCTTAGACTCTCCATACAGTCTGACAAGTTCATAGTAGCAGTGTTAACTTTACTAAGATGACTGTGCCCCAAATTTTGCTCTCTCAATTTATGATCTGTAGTTTATAGTGGGGCCTTCAGATAAATTAATGGAAAAAGCAAAAGCAATGAGGATAGTAAGACTGACTAGGTCTGATTAATGCATCGTAATTACTGGCAACATTAGAATGGAAGGATGCAGAATGTTTTATTGAAAAATAATAAAGTGTCAATCTGTGTGTGTAAGTCAGCAGTTATCCTGGAGCAAGAGCATATTATGGACAATAAAGGCATTGATAAATTTTCAGAGCCTTTAATTAATGCTGTAAAGTGTATTATAATTAAACCCAAGAGACAAGAATTTAAGATTTTTCTAAGATAATTCTAATAAAGTCACTGTAGAGTCATAATTTGCAACACTGTCAAAAGTTATAAAAACATTGCTTTCTACAATTCCATTTATAAAGACATTTATTATAATTCATTTTAGGTGACCACATAGACTTAGATTTTAAATATCGTGAGCATTCATACAAATTTTAGCTTAAGACTAGTAAAATCTGTATAGGAAATTTATGAAGTTCAAGTAAAGTAGATTTTCCATGAGTAAATAAACTCTAATTTTGCATAAAATAGAATATTAATGTTGCCATTTTTTTCTGTATTTTTTTGTTTTCTTATTGAAGTACAGTTGACAAAATGTTATATTTATTTCAGGCATACAACATAGTGGTTTGACAAGTCTATATGCTCTGCTATGACCACAAGTATAGCTTTCATCTGTTACCATACAACACTATGACAAATCATTGACTATATTCCCTATGCTATACCTTCTATTCCTGTGACTTATTCCCTAATTGGAAGCCTGTGCCTCCCACTCCCCTTTACCTATTTTGCCCATCCACCCACACCCCTGTCCTTTGGCAACCACCTGTTCTCTGTATTTATGGGTCTGTTCCTGTTTTTTGTTTGTTCATTTGTTTTGTTTTTTAGATTCCCCAGAAGGTGAAATGATATGGGTATTTGGCATTCCCTGACTTATTTCACTTAGCATAATACCCTCTAGGTCCATCCATGTTATCTCAGTGGCAACTTTTTTTTATGGCTGAGTAATATTCCATATTCTTTTTTTACAGTTGAGTTCCTTTTTCTGACTGAGTAGGGGTGTGTGTGTGTGTGTTGTGTACATCTTCATCCATCAGTGGACACTTAGGTTGCTTCCGTATCTTCACTATCATAAAGCTGCAGTGGCCATAAGCGTGCATGTATCAATGCTACTAAATTTTCACTGTGAGAAGACCAAGGAAAAAGGCATATTATAAAAATAGCTTAATATCTACTGATTCACATTATCAGGCAAGACTGGAAGACTGGACTGAATAGTTTGTTGAGGGGAAAAAGTCAACAGCTCGCATGTTGGTGGTGGTTTATGGTGGTTTTGTTAATTAAAGAGTAAAGGTTGTACTCTGGATAGGGCAGAATTAGTCCATGAGTCTATAGGTAGTTGCTAAAACAAGTGTCATTTTTTATTAGTCGGGAAAAGGTTTTGGATTGGTTAGATTAGATTGGTGTGGGTTTGTGCCTGGGTCACTCAAACGTCAAACAAACACCATTTTTTATTGGCTAAAAAGATGTTTTCAATTAGGTTGGTGTGGGTCTACTCTGGGGTCACTCAAAGGTCTTAGTTATTCATCAGCTTCAGCTGGTGGTGCTCAAATGTCACGGTTGTTTGTGAGCATGAGCTGGTTAAAAGCCTTTGCACTGAGACAACACAACCAGTTTGAGATCTTTAGTGAGGTTCTGCTCTGATTGGAAACATTCCTTTTTCATTGTATTAAATCGCTGTGGTATTTATGTTCCATTGGATAAGCTTACAAGAGTGGTATAACAGTTTTAAAATTTCATTTTTATTTTTCTAGAAATAATGAACTTGCATCTGATGAACATTATAGATATTAAATATAAAATGTGTAAAAGTATATATTTTTTTCAAAAATTATAGAAAGCACTTGAGAAAAAATGCTTCAAGTTCTCTGTCTGGAGATAAATATTGACTTAGTCTTATAATTCCCTTGGGTTTGCCTTTTGCAATACTTTGTGAATCTTGGACATGGGAGTGGATATGCGGAGGTTTATTTTGTTTTTGTTGTTTAAAGTTTTGGAGGCAAAAGCAGTATCAACAATTCTGTTGGATAAAATGAAGTCAAACAGAGAATCAGGCGGTGGTCAGGAGATTCCCTTATCCAAACCTCAGTTAAATACCTAAACAGTAAAATCATTTGTTTGTTTCAAGTAAAGCCCCCCCCTTTTTTTTCTGGTTTAAGCCAAGGCTATAGAACTGAGGGCCATTTGGCGTATGCCCTAGATTGCAGAAGAAAAAGATACAGCAAAGCTTTAGCTACTCAGAATAAATGTTGTTTAAATTTTATTCCAAGGACTCAATTTCATTAAAAAACTCAACCAAAAAAAAAAATGACCTTATCTCTCAGGGTTCATGGCATTTATAATTCTGAAGTCAGATCCAAAGCATCTGACCTCACATTCCTGTTTTACTCTTTGATAGTGATGAACAAAATTGTCCTTAAAAATCATAGTCAGCTGAAATTCAGTAAGGGCATCTGTCAGTAACATAATATTAGATTTGGGCCAACATTTAAAAAAGAGTAATTAGGAATCTGGCTCTTTTTGCTGTACTGAGATCCCGGCCAAAATCTCCCCATTGCAGGTGGTCTGTGGGAACTGGGTTCATGAAGGCTTTGATGTGGTTCTATTTATGTCTCTATGTTAGACAATAACCCTGAAGCCATGGCTGCTGTGACTCTGCCAGCCTAGCATCCAAAACAAAGCACAGACCTCGTTTCCAGGGGACACCACAATTCTGTGTGAGCACAGTGCCCAGAGCCCTAGTTGTGGATGGCCTTCTTGTTTGTTTCTGCTATCAGTCTGGCCGTCGGGATGACAGTGGACTGTGTCTGTTTCTCCCTGAAGCCAGAAGGCGAGTATTCAGTAGAGGCTCATTACACACACTCTGCACCGTCAAATAGAGTATCGCTAGTCCTAGACTTCATTGGCAAGGTGGTGGGACAGGCTCCTGTTGATAGATCCTAGCAATGAAAGTATTCCTTCATTTATAGTTACGGAGTTATAAAGATCTCTCCAGTATATTGCTTCATTTTATACTTGAAACTATTTTATGGCATAGGAGAAGTTTGTATTTTTATTCTCACTTTCAGGTGAAGGGAGAAATTGAAAGGGTTAAATGATTTGCCTCCGTTCACCAGGCCAATAATTAGAAGATACAAGAACTATTCCCAGCTGTGTCATCTCTCCATCAGCTTCTATTTGATCTTCAATCCCCTGCTGTATGAATTGATAGAATAGTGGCTGTGTGATCGCATTTAAGACTCTGGTGACCAGTACGTCTGACCCAGCAGCATTCAGACTTCTAGTTGTGGCTACTGCTGTGACGTCGCCAATTCTACCATACTGATCATCAGCCATGCAGCATGTCAAGGTCACAGACTTAAAAAATGCAAATTAGAATTCTACTATGCTTGCCCTGTCTATAGCGGTTAGAGGAAGGTGCAGTAAGGGACATATTTTCAGGTGGTGTGTTTTAAGGTCTGGAGAGCATAAAATTTATAACTGGATCACGATGTGGTAGCAGTGACTTTCTTGTTCAATTAGAAAATATACTATGACTGTGATTTTCAAAAAACTATTTTGAATTGTAGAGATCCATTAAGAAATACTAAAGGGTGCCTGGGTGGCTCAGTTGGTTAAGCATCCGACTCTTGATATCAGCTCAGGTCTTGATCTCAGGGTCGTGAGTTCAAGCTATGTGTTGGGCTCCACACTAGGCATGGAGCCTACTTTAAAAAAAAAAAAAAAGAAATATTACAAGGACTTCTTTCCAAGAGCTCGTAATTCCGTTGGAGAGAGAATTCGTGTGCACAAAAAATAACCCGTAACTTAGGGCAGCTGTTCATTAATGCTAAGGTGAAGATCAGGTAAGAAAGCTTGTAATCTAGCAGGAGCATCACGGTGAATTGAGGTGATCATAGAAGACTTGGATTTTCATAGTGAAAGTAAAAGTCAGATGCTGTATGTGAAATAGTGGTAGGCGTTCTAGATGATCCTTTCGGGATAACAGAAAAAAAATGGGCAAAAACATGGAAATAGATAAAGCATGTTGGAAATATAATTAAATCCATCCCACTAAACATAAGCATTTATAATAGTGAGGGGTGAGAGATTGATGTGCAAAAACTGATGGCTCCAAATGCCAGTATGAATAGTTGATTATGTAATCTTGAGGAAAGTAGTTATTTGGGTATTTTGAGATAGACACTGATATGTAAGAAGTAGCATTTTCCCTGGTAGCTGTGCCCAGGATGGAATGAAGAACACGAGGGAAACAGACTATCCAGGGAGAAAAAGTCGGCAAATGGAGCAGATGTCCCGATGTGAAGAGACCCATCAGTGGAGCCTGATGGCTGCTGGCTGGGAGGAGCAGGCTGGACCTGGTCGTGCCACCAGCGCTGGCCTCAGGGGGTCCCTGTGCAGACACTGCACCCGCTTCAGAATCCTTGCTCTTGGCTACAGCTTTCTTCCTCACACAGTCACAAATTGTTGCTATGGCTCTAAGGAGAAGTTTTATTCATCTCTCTTTCACCCAGTCCATCAAGAGTGGCCCGAGAGATGATGGCGAACTTGGCAAACACCTCCCATGTGAATTCATTCCTTTGTACTTAGTGCCATCTTATACCACATTGACTTATATTGAATCGAATTATATCACATTGAATTGAAAGGACCTGCCTACCTAACCCTTCGCCCCCTGACTTTGTGTCCTCTCTGTGAGCCGTTTCTCTCAGGCAGTTCTCACTCTCAGGGCTGGGGATATGTGGGTTGTTGCTGGCCACACAGCAGCAAACACCACACCTATCCTAGTAATTCAGCCCATGTGCGTTTTACAAACTACGTCCTTTCTGTGGAAAATGATAGTATCGTTGACAGAAGGAGCCGTTGTCTGGGGAGAGGTGAGCGTATTAGGGTCTCCAAGACCACCTATTTTGAAGATTTGCTAGGATTACTCCTAGGGCTCAGTAAGTATTACAGCTGTGATTTATTATGATGAAAGGCTACAAAGCAAAATCAGCAAAGAGACAGGCACATAGGGCAAAGTCTGGAGGAAACCAGGTGCAACCTTCAGAAAGTCCTCTTCTAACACAGCCACAGAAGATGTGCTTAATTCCTCTGATACGAGTTGTGACAGCACGTGTGAACTATAGTCTACCAGTCTCATTAGAGGCTCAGTGCCCAGTTTTTACTGGGGGCTGGTTACGTAAGCACCTTCTGCACGGCACACACCCAAATCCCAGACTTGCAAAAGGAAAGCAGGTGTTCAGCATAAACCACATTGTTTTTACCCACATTTTAGGTGCAATGAGCTGCTCTTAACTGTTTGAGGGAATTGGGGAACCCTCTTGAAATGCAAGTTTCTAGATGCCAGCCGAGGGCCAACCTTGTAAGCAGGCCTTGTAAGGAGAGCGGTCTGCTACTGCGTTAACTGCTCTCCACTTGGAATGATTGTTAGCACTTCAGTTGCTGAGAAAGGGGTATTGATGGAGAAATGTTTCAAAATCCAGGAGAGTTTGATGTTAAGTCATGTTTCTGGAAGTGAGATTTGAGTTTGGGACAAAAGAGAAGGATTCGAGGAGGAATCACAGAGCCCAGAGGGCTGAAAGCAGTCTTGGTCTTCTGTCACAAGCAGAAGACGAGAGAAGCGGATGGAGAACATGAATGTGTTTTAGGAACCCAAGAGAAGGGAGAGGCTCAAATTGGAGAAAGTACTCCATGGTACAATGCTGCAGATTGGTAGGAATTCTGGGGACTACAACAAAGTGCCATCAGGAATTCTTAGAATAATGTGTAAATTGATTTTTTTTTTCTTAAAATGATCTGTACACATTAAAGCAAGACTTTCAGCCAGCACCTTAATAGCTTCCCTGCCCATTGCATCTTTCTGTTTTCTTTTGATCACTTTACAAAATCCCCTTTTCAATCTTTTTTTGTCATTGCCTTGCATTAGTTTATTTGGGTTTAAATGTCACAGACAGATAGAAATGGATGAGCTTTGGGAAGGCTAAACAAAATTCTTTGAGCATTACTGCCTGCTTCTCTCTGGTAATTATTTAAGGGACAAGCAGCCGCCAAAAAGCATCTCTTTCGTTCTTGATGGAAAAGTAATTCTGTTTGTTCATTTAAGAGGATTGTGTTTGCTATTCCATTAATCTCATTGCTACTTGCTAGTGAAGAATAAAAATTGAAAGCTGCTTGTTTTGAGTCCCAAGGGGATGGTGAAATTGTTTGAATTTCCGACGACACCCTTGGACGCTTCCCAGACCTTGACTTCCAGGTCCTAACTCTGATACTTAATTTCTCTCTTTGTCGGCTCTCAGATGTTGAGGTTGGGCAGCCCCTCTGAGATGGATGCCCATCGTTACAAAGAGCCACATGACCCAATGGTGGCTTTTCTTTTGCTTATAATAAAAACCTGCCTGAACCACATTTATTTGGGGAAAAGAAACAACTCTTTTTGTGGCTGACTTTGAGTAGTCAGTGGCACAGCAAATACTGGGGCCTCCTCTCACACTCTAGCTGATTCAGGAGGGCGAAGTTCTTGGATGGCAGAGGGTGGAGGACATAAGTGCTGAATGTAGCCTTTGCAGTCCCTTGAGACACCTTGAGTGATAGGGCCACTTTTGGCCTTCCTTCATTGGACTTCAGGAGGGCAAACGCGTGCTGTGATTGAAGTGGTTTTAAATTCTCTATCTCTTGTCCTAAAATCCCAGGGCTTCCAGCAAAAATTCTCCTTCCACAGTAAAGAGATTGTGGCTATCAGCTGTTCCTGGTGCAAGCAGGCGGTAAGTTTGGGGACAAAATGAAACAAAATGGGCTTATGTTTTATCTCAGTAGACTTACGTCGTTACTTGAGTTGCTGTCTGTAAGTGGAAGGTTATTCTAATTTATTATCTCTCTCACATAGGATCCTTGAAGGAAGAAAGATTAAAACTATAGAACTATAGCTTATATGACCTGGGAGAAATGATAGAGATCAATTAAGCCTTTCATTTATATACACTGAAGCCCAGGATCAGAGACTGGGAGAACCTCCCCAGGTTCTTACCCTGGGTCTAGAAGCAAGGACTTCTCGCCCCTAGACTGTATTTCTTCCACTACACCAGATTGTTGATTACTCCTCTATGGTTGGAAGTTGCAACGTTAGATAACCCCTCTAACACCAGAATCTGGCCATGTTGGTTCTTCTGTTTTTGACGTGGGTGACTTTCTTCTGGGGTAGTGTTGGGTTAAGGAGTAGTCTCATACCCTTCTTTAGGCTTGGTTTTTGTTACAGCTGTGTGTATGCTCATTGAAATGTAACTCTTCTTTACATTTGAGCATATATATTCATTAGGATCCAATGGTAGTTTCCCTGTTTTCCTCTTTTCTCTATCCTTTTTCCATTTTTAACAACTCTGTTTCAGCCAGATGGTTCATTTTCTTGTTTTCTTATGAAACTCTTCCTTTTTTAACCAGACAATCTTAACTCATGGGTTGGCAGACTATGGCCCATAGACCAAGTCTGACTGCTGCCTATTCTTATAAATAACATTTTATTGGAACACAGCCATGCCCATACATTTATATATTGTCTATGGCTTCTTTCATGTCACAACAGCAGAGTTGAGTAGTTGCAACATGGACAATACAGCCCCCTTAAAGCTCATCTACTTACTATGTGGGCCTTTTATAGAAAAAGTTTGTGGACCCCTGCTCTAATCTCTCATTTCATCTACTTTGTTGAATAACTGTATAATTGGGACATAGAGCCCACTCATTGCACAGACAACCTGAAAAGAAAGGGCTGCAGTGTTCCAGGTAAGTTAAGGGTTTATATGAAGACTTCAGCCCTCTACACACACCACATTTAACTAACCAAACAAGCCCACAGGGCAAGAACAGATGCATTTAGTTGAAACACATAAAATTGACATCTTTGTGGGTCAAAAACTTTTGAAATTTGAGAATTTTATAAAGTTTGACCTAATCTCTCTAGCATAACTTCCCTAGGTCCCCAAGTATCAGGAGACCCTACTGTTGCTAGGTAGTGATGCATTGGTCTGAAAATCTCAGTGCTCACTGTATCCCTATCATCAACATTTTCTAGGCATTTCCATCTCCTTTCAGTTAATTTTTACACAAATAATCTTTGTGCTTCTGTTCAAGAACATGCTGACAAATGTAAGGTCATCCTAGTCCTCGAATGAAACTATACTATCAAGACAGTGTGCCCACCTAGAGAGAAAGAAGCTCATTCAGGTTCCAGGTGTCCCTGACAATATCTGTGCTGCCGGTTTCCCTGACCTGTTGAGGCCCCATGTGTGGGAGAGCATCACTGGTAGTTTGAGCTCCTATAGACAGTGTCCACTCCACCCCTGTAGCTACCAGCCTATGGGTAGATGGTTTATCCAGGGTCCACTAATTTGGGAACTCAGTCCCACTTTACGTGGTATGTATGTTCTCTTGTCGTTAATTTATAGTCCAGTTGAATCTGATTGTAGGTGATTTTGCAAGAAGTAAAGATGCAAAACATTTTAAGACAAATTACCTTGGTGATATATTTTAACCCTACAGGTAATCCCTTCTAGGAGATCTGATGTCCAACAAGTGCTGTCTATAGGCCCTTTCTGCAGCAAGAAAAAAAACAAAACCAAAAAACTGGGTTCAAGAGCTGTTTTGGGGGGGTTTAGTCTCTGACTCCCCCTTGTAAAAGTTAGGCACTTCTGGACAAAGCTCTTTGTCTGTCTACATTGGCTATTACTCAGGTATAAGTTGAGAGTTGAAATAGGTCATCTCAGAAATCTTGAGCATTTTAGAAAAGCAGTGGGCATACATTTAGGGATTTATTTGAATTGCTAAAAGAAAATCAATTTTTGAAGAAAGTATTCAGATAATATTTACTAGTATATCCCTGTTTGCAGATCACAAATAACTGGTTGTAGGGGAAATTACTAACTTATTTTGCATTCATACTTAATTAGTAATTTGCTACAGGATCATGTAAGGATAGGTAGAAATGAAAACAAATTCCCTCTGTGACATAATTGGGGTGGCCATATTTGCCAGGTTTCCTGAGACAGTTCTAATTTATGTTTGTTGTTCCAACATAATTATTAGCAGTGTTCCCTTTCATTCTTAAAATTGTTCACGTTAAGATGACAAAATATGGTTCCATTAAGTATAATACAGTAGAAACAGATGTTAAAGTTCTTAAAAATCACTGATTAAAGCTTTAAGGCCCACAACTATTGTATAATGTGGATTTTGTTTATTAGGCAAAAAATTGTTACTGCGCATCATTATCACTTTACACACAAAAGATGATGGTCACTCAGTCCGTTGGTACAGAGTTAAACCACTAGCCCTGCAGTATTGTTATGATCATCAGTCTATATTTACTTTCTTCCTTTCAAAAACAGGAAGCCTTTTAGACTTACCAAGTGTAGTTAGGGTCATTGTATTTTTTTAGCAACCCCAGACAAACCCAGAAGAGGCAATCTCTTTGTTTTCTCTTGGATTAAGAACTCTCTAGAAAAGACCTCTTGCTTCTTTCCTGGGTTTCCAAAACTAGAAGGACTACCCAAGAGAGATTTGCACCTATGATTAGAAAAAAGAGAGGCAGGTGGGAGAACCTTTCCGCTTGCCTTCGTTGCCTCCCCCGCGTTATCCCACAACAAGTCTGTGACGGGCACAAGTTAAGTGCAACAAAATTATATCCCAGGCTAGAATTAATAGAACCCTCTGAGACCTCGGTATATAAATATCCTATTAGAAGCTTATAAAGTTTTAGCTGGCCTTGACCTACAAGACTGATTTCTTTATCAGTTTGTAAAGTGGAATGAGCTCCCGATCTGGTCCCTCAGTTCCGGGGCTGTTTGGGTGGTGATAAGGAGCATGTGTCTTCAGGGTCCGCGAGGCTGGGTGAGTGCCTGCACGCGTGTTCGTATTCCTTCTTGCTTTAGCAGTGCCCTTCGCCCAGGATTGTTTATTGGCCTATTTTTCTCCCCAGTTTCACAATAAGGTGACCTGCTTCATGCTGCATCACATTGAGGAACCCTGCTCCCTGGGGGCTCACGCTGCTGTTATTGTCCCGCCCACCTGGATCATTAAGGTGAAGAAACCTCAGGTAACTTCTGGGACCCTGGTGCTGCTGGCCCAGTGCAGAGGAAAAGGAACTGCTGCTTCTTGCTTTTCGTGCCCTGACTCTTTTTTGGAGGTTCCGAAAATCTCTGCTCACTCCTCCCCACAGCCCCATGCTTAACTTCCCTAGTTCATTCCATTAGCCCACCACTTTACTGCAGTTGGGCTCGCTCCTGCAACCAGCCTCCCCTTCCTGAAGAAATCCAAGTTCCACAGCAGGAATGGTTCCTTCCCATTCATGTGCTAATGATATTCTCTTTGGGTGTTCTCCTGAGTTCATTAAATACCAGTGGTGGGTGCAGCTAATTCTTACACAACTCTCTTCTCTTCCAGCCTGGGCATCCCCAGGGAGTGAATGTGAGGGCAAACTGTGCAGGCTTCATTGTTTGGTTGAGATTACCACCACTTCCAACCTGAACGGCAGACTGTGGGTCATGACCTTCCTAAATACACAAGGCCTGCTCAGAGAGCAACACTCTTTTCTTAAGGCAAAGTAGAATTTATCCTCTTAATACCTAATCTCATTCTGTATTCAATTCTTGTTGTACATTCTGTCCTAGAGCGTCTCTGCAATATTCCGGGAAACCTTAGCGGTTTCTCAACAAGGTCGTAATCTTTGATAGCGAAACTTCTACCTTCGTACAGTACATCTTAGACCACGAGCTCCAAGTTACGGGATGGCAGACTACGGGGAAAGAGGATACCTCTCCTAGGGATGCAGGCACCTTAGGATGTCCTATTGAATGTAATATCTGTAAAAGAGAAGGCAGTCCCACGTTTAACGGTCTTCAAAATCATCATGCAGTTTATTCTCATTGACTCAGTTTTATTTCAAAAACTGGCAGATCAAGGACACTGTTTTGCTTTGTGTGTTTTACATAAAGTTCAGCTTCTGTGGGCGAGCAACATTTAGTAAAAATCTTTCCTAGTTAGAGTCCACGAAAGCCCATGGGAAATCTCTTCCAGAGGCAAGTGCAATATCTATACGTTAAAAAATGGGGAGCCTAGCTTTTTCATCTTACATTTTAGAGCTGTTAAATGAGTGGCCCAAGGTGATAGCAAGTGTAGTACTGTGTTTGAAATTCAAGTACTATTTCCAATTTACTGTTAATTTAAAATCTCTAACTTTTTGCTTCTTTGGTTCCCCAATCCCTAAAATTCAGTAATCTCTCTAAGAGTTTTATATTAAATATTCAGTTAAATCAACATGTTTTCATTGAAAACCTTGATGGTATTAAGAAAGCTCGTAGGCATTTTTATGTAATGCATGATCCTTGCTTTGGAGAAATGCGTGGTTTTCTCAAGGAAAGATCGGGGAGAGTCTCATGAAGGAGCTGAGTCTTATTCTACCTCTTTAAAGATAGGTGGGATTTAGATCGATGGAGAAGAGAGGAAATAGCAGGCAGGAGAACGGTATGAGCAAGGGTGCTGTGTCCAAAATTATATTCATGAGGCTGTGAGACTACATGGGTGGTGGTATATTTCTGTGATGTTGCTTTCAAAAGAACAGGATTTCAGATTGTTCACTCTTAATTCTAAGACTGATCAGTGAGTTCGGGAACTATGATTCTAATCCACTATCATAAAGCTGTCCATCAGCCTTTCACCATTTTATCCATTAAGGATTATTACCTAAATCTATTATATTAGAGGTTACCAAGGGGTGGTTTTTCCAATTTTTACTCTTATTTATTTTCCTGATGGTAATAAGGGAACTAAAAAGTAAAGCTAATACATAACAGATGCTTGAGTGTTTACCTTTATTTATAAATTTTCAGAATAATAAGTTAGCACCTTAGCAATGTTATTAGTTGGCTAAGGGTGGTGGTGGTGGTTTTTGGAGAATATCATTATGAATTATCAACTTACCTCATGTGATATATATATAAAATGTGATATATATAAAGTATACAATGTCTTAATCCATTGGCATCATTTTTTTATATTCATATTGTTTTATATTTGACCAGTTAGACCCCCTTCCAGATGGCTCTTGTCTCCATTTTTCATGAGTCTTGAGGGTTTTGATGCCTTCCTTGGTTTCAGGAATCATATCTTGTTCCAGGATCGTCTTATGCATTTCCTGCCCATACCGGGAAGCAGCCATTTCTCCGAGGAATCTTGGATACTTTTAATGGCGGATGGTATTACAGCTTACAGTCTGGTTGCTAAAGTCCAGATTGTTTTCATCACACACCTTTTTATTGTCCTTCTGTGATTCAGAAAAGTGTAATAATAAGAAAAACTAACATGTACTGAATGCTTTTGTATGTATTAGGAAATATTTTAAGTACTTCACATTCGGTATCTCATTTTACCATCAAGTACTCTATGAGGCAGGGATCCTATTCCCATGTTGTAGCTGAGGAAAGTGAGGAATTAAAAGTTAAATAAATTATCCAGAGCCATGTAGTTATTTAATAGTTTGAGGTAACATCTGAACCCAGGAATTGTGATTCTGGAAACCAAGCTCTTAATGATATGCCATGCTGTTTCACTGTCTTATTATATCAAGCCTTGCTGAGTCACATATCTTTAAAAGTTTTGTAGTCCCTCCTCCTATGGGCCCCAAAAAGAACTTAATGAATTAACCAAATTCCATTTGAAAGCCAGTGTGTGATGAGTGTGGGGGACAATACAGTAGTGGTTAAGAGCTCTAGCTTATGATCCAGACTGCCTAGATTCATAAACTTGCTCTGCTGTTTAATAACTTGTGTAATCTCAAAGAATTTAAACTCTTTGACTTCTCATCTGCAAAGTGTAAATAATACTTGTACCCAACTACAGGGTTTTCATGAGGACTAATGAGCTAAAAAATAAAAATAAAATACCTAGAACAGCACCTAGCTCATTGTAAGACTTAATAAATGTTAGCTCTTGTTACTTTCCTTATTGAGCACAGGGTATCAAATGAAGTTCTACATCAACAGATAAAAACCAATAACAGAAGTTATTGGTCCCTGAGCCATCTGTATTACACTGAGAGACAAAGGGAAGAGAAGGATTCTCATGGGGACAGAGGCAGAGTAGGGGGCCAGAGTCTGGTGTCTGGTGTGCTCTCGAGTGTACCCTGAGATGCCACTGAAACTATTGTATGTTACACTGTAGTGGGATTGTGTGTCCACTAGCATGATCCTTATCCCATGGGAGAGAGTTAAGAGCTATTCATTTACTGAACTGAAGAACTGAAGAAGACCAGGTGAGTATCCACAACCACAGAGTGAAAGGAGGAGGAGAATCCCGCAGAATAGGGGGTGACCTATCATAGCACAGGGTTTCATTATGAAAATGGAAAGAAAAACAGGACAGTCGTCAGTGTTAAATTCTGTAGGCATTAAAAAATAACGAGGATTGAGAAGAGTCTTTGTGTTTGGCTCTAGATCAGTGATGACCATCAAAACTATAGTTTGTAGAGTGTGGGTGGCAAGCTGTTACTGATGGTGTGGAAGCAGTGAGATAAAAGAATTCACTGGAAACATTGAGAAATGCTAAAAAAGAATTTGGAAATTAAATGGAGAGCAGCAGACAAAATGTTTTTCCTACTTGTAGAATTTATTTATATTTTGGTCTGTATATTTCTGTATGCAAGGACACTGCTTAAAAACAAGAAGATATTCTTAACTGAGTGAAGTAGACATTTAACTCCATTCACAGATGCCATTATATGGAGCGGGAGGTCCACAGATGAAACAGATGTTCATCTGATGTCCACAAAGTGTATCCTCCCTAGGTGAGAAAATTGATACAACAAACTAAATCTCTGGACAGGGAGTTTGTAGATTCTGGAAAAGGAATTCAGCCACATATAAATCCCTAATAAAAAGAGTGGTCTTCATCTATCTGGAAAGTTTGCCTTGGTCATCAGCATGCATCTTTTAGGACAGATATACACAGGGTGGTGAGAGGAGGATGCCCCACAGGCTGGTTGAACCAGCCATGGTCTGTGAGAGGCCAACACGTCTAAGGCATTGAGTGGTAAGCGTGACCCAAGATATAGCAATGAGGTAGAAATATGAAGAACTGTGTGATTTTGGTTGTGGAGATTGCTGGAGGCTAAACAGAAAATGCTGTTTGTGCTTGGTCTTGAAGGATGTAAGGGGCCTCACTGGGAAAAAGGACGAAGAAGGACAACACAAGTTTATAGAACATTCTGAGAACAACTGTTAGGGTGGATCACCAAATAAAGTCTGCTTTATTTGTGAAGCTTATGTCTAAAAAATGACTCTAGAGAGAAAGAAACCTACTTGAGTGTATAATGGTCAGGCAAAGCAGGTTGTAAAGAGGTAGAATTAAGTTGTATATTTTCCATCTCTGTTAAAAGATGGCTGGCTCTGAGTAGATCATCGCTCTGGGACCAGCTGTGTGAAGCTTGGACGGTAAGGGGAACAAGGGCTGGTCTGGCTGATTTGCTGGGTTTCATCACCAAATTATTTGGACGGACCTATAAAATAAAAGATGTTGGAATTTAGATGACAGTCCAGAAATAAAAGAGAACCAAATTTTAAGAATCAAGCACAAATCTGTTCATATATTTAAAGGCAAAGTTATATTTAAAGTTACAGATGTCAGTGTTTCTCCTCTGGACTGAAAATGTTAGAGGATAATATTTTGACTTGATAAACAAGTTAAAGATGTTGAAATACTAGTGCGAGTGCTTGGAGCTGATGGAGAAAGACCCACGATATGTGAATTTTTGTGGGGTCAAGTCTAAATGTGTGTTTTTAATAAATGACATCATCCTACACATAGTATTTTAAAACTTGGCTTTCCTAATTTAAAAAAAAAATCTTGGGGAAAATCTGTATTAATACATCTAGATTTAACTCCTTTTTAAACTGCTATATATATTCCATATTATAAATATACTACAGTTTATTTAGCCAACTCCCTGCTGGTGAAGATTTGTATTGTTTCTAATGGTCTACTTATAAAAAGTGCTGTAAGCACCTCCTTCCTAGCCCATATGGCTCTCTTCATGTTAGTCCTTATTCCTTATGATTGGATAATGTGAAAATGCTAGAGACCCAGGACATGTAATAGCCAGGATCAACCATCTCTCTCAGAATTGCTCCAGCCATTTCTTTTGGTCAGTTTTGAAGGTTAGGCGATACTTGTTGCGATTTAACCAAACATGCCTGAGAAATGGCATAGAACCTGTCCTTACCTTTTGGAATTCATTTTATTTCTCTGCTTGCCCATCCTCAGAACAACTTTTTTTTTTTTTTAAAGATTTTATTTATTTATTTGACAGAGAGAGAGACAGCCAGCAAGGGAGGGAATAAAAGTAGGGGGAGTGGGAGAAGGAGAAGCAGGCTCCCAGCGGAGGAGCCTGATGTGGGGCTCGATCCCAGGACTCCGGGATCACACCCTGAGCCGAAGGCAGATGCTCAACGACTGAGCCACCCAGGCGCCCCCTCAGAACAACTTTTGTCCCAGCGGTGCAGCCAGAGCAGGGCAGCTTGAGAACACTCCTAGTAGATGAAGTCCATGCCTCTCCTACCACCCATCAGAGGTGTGTCCAGCATGTGATGGGAGAAGACTTCATTTGGGATGATGAAGTGTGAGATATCTTCTCTTTAGAGTTATTATAGCCAGTCCTTTGGGATCCCATAATGTGGGGAAAGCCCTGAAGACTATGAAGAAGTAGTTAAGTTTTATTCCCAGTTGAGTGATTTACCCATAGGCATTTTTTTAAACAGCCTGGGAAGGGGTCCTGACTATGATAGAGACTTGTGGTAGGATTATTTCTGTAGTAAAGTAGTACTGCCCCAATACCTGGTCTAAAAAAACAGAAGCCCTTATCTATTCTTAGGACTTGAACACAACAGTGGGCACAGAATGTACAGGGGAAAATGCTGTTAGAGTCTGAAAAATGCAAAAATCCACACGAGGGTACAGCATTTCACTGTTGGGGTGCTGTTCAGCTTGCCAAGTGAACCCTTTGTATTACTGAGTTAGCTGCCCTTGAGAACAGGGATGTTCTGTTGTAGAACACAGCGCAAGCATTAATGGTTTCTTGAACAATCCCACCAGCAAGTCTACAAAATAACTTTTTGGAATAATTTTTATGTTCTTGAAAAGCATGTTATTTTAACTCTCACAACAAGACTGACCCAGGCAGGGTGAGCAATATCTTAGACTAGCAAGACTAGCTGACTCGTCTTGTCATGGCTGAAACACAACCCAAATCTGCTTCCACATCCATCTGTTCCTCATTGGATGATGACACCTTCTAAAAGAAGTTCTGTGTTGAGACCGAGATGCATATTTACACATGAACAGAAGGAAGCCTCGGGAATTTTGAGGTGTGCTGTGAAATCCCATACTGCTTATTTTTTGCTATTTGACTATCCATAGGGCTGTAAGCTTACTCTGAGCTCACATAGAAGCATCCAGGTACTGTAAGTCAACCACTGTGCTTCATCTGGGCCCCCTTCTTGTTCTGTGAGATGAGAAAGACCTCACGTGCCTTTGGCTCCATGAGGCTCAGAGGCATTCGTAATTGCTGCATCTGTGTGGAAAAGGCCATATTGTATGTCTGTTCCTTATTAGAGTTGAGTTCCTTGCCTGCTCTGTTTTCAGACATCCCTTCTTTTGATGTGTTTTTCTAACTCTGTTTCCTAAACATGCTTGATCAGCAGAATCACCTGAAGAACTATGATTTCGGTGATCAGGCAAGTTTAGGAAACAATTTTAGCCTGATCCATGAGACTCTTCTCTCAGAGCTTAGTTATTGAGCCCTGCCAGGAACCGAGGCCTATAGTGTGGTTTTTTTTTTTTTTAATTTATTTTTTTATTTTTAATNCCCCCCTCCCCTCTGAAGTCCTCAGTTTGTTTCTCATAGTCCATAGTCTCTCATGTTTCATTCCCCCTTCTGATTACCCCCCTTTTCTTTATCCCTTTCTTCCCCTACCGATCATCCTAGTTCTTATATTCCATAGATGAGAGAAATCATATGAGTGTGTTTCTGAAAGCACTTGGCTCCCTGCATTGCTCTTGGCAATAAATGAACTAAAACAACAAAGGAATTAGGAGACAAGCATTCACTTCCGAAAGATTGTTTCCAAAATCAGGAAGGACTCAGTAAGTGTTGTGAATTATAATATTGATTCATTTCAACAATGATTTGAGTGCATACTATGGGCCAGGCATTGGTGTTCGGTGCTGGGGATATGCAGCTGTGAACGAGGCAACTAACATTTATGGAAGCGCTTAACATGGGCCGAGACCAGGCTAACTGCTTCACATACCTTTTCTCCTTTTAACTTCACAACTGTCCTGTGAGGTAGGTATTACCACTTTCGTTTTAAAACTAAGAAACTGTTATTTGAAAAGCTTGACTGACTTGGCCAAGGTCACAGATCTCGTAACCGGAAGACCCAGAATTACTACCCAATGTGTCCGATTCCACAGCTCATGACCCTTATCCTATTGATATGATGCGTTAGTGCCATATATATGTCTCCTCACTTTTCCCTTTTACTTCAGAGGTTCTCAACTCTGGCTGCAGACTAGAATTGCCTGGGGAGCTTTTAAAAAGTATCTTGACCTGGGCCTCACTCCAAATAAAGAGTACTTGGAGGTCCACACATCTGCATTTTTAAAAGAACTCTGGGTGAGGCCTGTGTGCAGTGATGGGTTGAGAACCACTCAGTATCATTAATTGTCATCCTAAGAGTTTCTAGCATTCTTCTTGGGACATTTGGCTGATTGTTTATACTTTCCAGGTAGTTTTTCTTCCCATTTAAACAAAGTAATTAACATGTAGGAAATACTTTAATAATGCAAACGTTTCCCCAAAGTGGAACATGGTAATTGATCAATTTAAATGGGTCTAGAGCACCCATGAGCTTCTGGGTCTCTCTCTCCTGGTGAGACTCAGAATCTGAGAAGTCTTTTAACCTGATGGGGGAAGAAAGCTTTGGGACAAATGGTGGTTCAAGAAAGTTTCCTTCATCCTTAATGAGCACTGGCTACAGAGCAACATATTTTTTTATGGTCCAAATGAAAATAAAATAAAAAGTTAAGTAGTTTCAATCTTGGAATTTGAATGTGTTCATATACATACTCGAGACTAAAGTTTGAGTGTGGTAAGAAAAAAATACCCAGGAACCTAAAAGAATAGATATCTAAGTTTCTTGAAGCTGTTTGAAAGTTTTATCTGCTCAAGCTATGAATGTGTATATGCTTCTATAAACTTTAAAGTTAAGAATTCTTTGTTTCAGGCTTTCAACACTTTGTTAAACATCTATGATGTGATAGTAACATCTTGCCTTTGTGAAGACGGCAATCTAATTATTGACTCTCCACTAATTAAACCAGTGAGATGTGACTGTCCCCTAAGAGAGGTTCTTCTCAAAGCTTTTGTATCATATATTAAGAGTAAATGGTTAGTTGAAGTAATCACAAAGTTGTGGTCCATAAAATTCCTAGAAAGAGAAAAATGGGGAAAGTAAATTTAGGGTCACTGTATTCTGTAAGTTGGAGGCACGTCTATGAGAAGAACAAATCAAGGCTACTGGGGGAGGGAAGACTTTTTAAACCAATAGGTCTTTAGAGAAAGAGGGAGCAGTGATTGCCACTCTACTAATATAAGTGACTTAAGGTGAGTCTTACCTCTACATTTTAAAACCTAGCCATTAGTGCTGAGAGGAGAGTTGGATCGTAATGTTCCACAGGGCTCGAGTCACTTTATTACTACAAAGGTCATTACCAAAAAAAGTAAACAGAAAAAAAGAAAAGAAAAAAGAAAAACATGAAAAATGGCCTCCTTTTTTACATTTCCACATAGGTGATCTCCATTGCAGGAGATGAACTTGAACTTGGTTGGGCGGGAGACGGACCTGGTTGGGCGGGAGACTGGAGCCCCTCAGAGAATTTGGGATTCTTCCATTTTTACTGGGAGGGTTGGCAGGTATAACTTGTGTTGTTATGTGAGTCCATGAGAGCCTCCAGGGTTCTAACTCCCTGCCTCTCCGTGTGGTGGGGAGTCGGTCGCTCACTCTGAAGCACTCGACTGGTTTCTGTCTGTGGCTGACCCATACCAGTGGCTTGGAAGTGTCGAAGCATGAGAAGCATGCAGTGGAACAGCATGCGCTGCCCTCCTCTCCTACATGGCTCTGCATGGGGAGCTCGGGGGCCATCTGCCTCTGAGCTCAGCTGTTTCCTTCTTTCCCTACAGAACTCCTTGAAGGCTTCAAATCGGAAGAAGAAGAGGACAAGCTTTAAAAGAAAAGCCAGTAAAAGAGGAACTGAAGTAAGTGTTTCAGGACTCCGTCCCAGGGAGCTACATCCACCTCACCGTAGCCACCTCTGTCTTCCCACCACATGTGATCTGGCCCGAAATTCTTTCTCTGACAAATTTTCGACCCTCCTTCCCTCCTTCACTACACTCAAACCACACACTGGAATTCCTTTCTCTTTCTGGAAAATGTGTATATGTATAACCTCCGGCTACTTCAGGATCAGAGCGTTTGCACTCGTCCATGGACGTATTATTCCAAAGATGATGAAGATTGAGAACTCACATTTCTAGAATGTACAGAGCATACAGAATAAAATCAAAAACATGGCTTATTCTCAAGGGCAAATTATATCTTGAGATCCTTTCTTCTAAGCTTTATATGGACTATCTTTTAAAGATATAGCTTTTTTATTTGGGGGGATCAGGGTTAACAGTGGTGGGATACTGGTAGTTTCTCCTTTCCATTGCTTTTGGGCTACCCATCCAAGTCATGGATGAATGTCTCAATCGTGTTGCTTTCTTTCTTTAGCAGGAAAACAAAGGTCGTCCTTTTGTGATAAAACCTATCTCTTCTCCTCTCATGAAACCCTTGCTTGTGTTTGTGAACCCCAAGAGTGGAGGCAACCAGGTGAGTCATCTTTCATGAGTTTAACTTGGAAGCCTCAGTGCTTTCTTGCAAACAGTTCCCAACACCAATTAAAATAGCACCACTTAGAACCCCAAGCATTGGAAAACAGCCAGTTTCTCAGGGACAGTGTTATTGATGTAGGGCATAGTCTTACACACTGCAGGGTTAGGCAGAACCTAGAGGTCCTATGAGTTATGCCCCAGCTTCCAAGTAAGACTATACCAGTGGCACTCCAAAAATGCTGACATTTTCCTTACAGATTTTCGAGAAAGGTCATTCCAAAATATCTTGGTTAATGTTTCAGAGTTTCTTAACTCTTACCGTTAGGAAGACTTTATGGACTTCTCTTTATGGCTTCCTCTTGTAAGTTAGACGTGACTACTTTCATCCCTATCCTCAGAAGAAAGCGAGAACAATGACATCATTCTCAGTGATCATTAACAACAAATGCCACCAACACTATCAAAAATGTCACCTTCTAAAGGTTTGTTTGGTCTGTGCTCAAATCTTGTAGCATAATTAATAATCACTACCTCATTTGAGCAGAAAGTAATAGCCTAAGAATGCGAAAGTGTACTGACATACCTGAAGTGACGCAGCTCTTTAAAGGATAGAATTTGTTCTAGAATCTAGGTCTTTGTCTCCTCATACACTTCTCTTCCTACTCTGAGGCTTCTTATCAGTACTCTTCTTTGGCTTTGATTTTTCTCTATCTTCATGTGAGAATAAATGAAAATATTTTCTCTGTCCACTAAGTGCACATTTTACATTTTGAGGTGAGATTCCTTGAAGTTTCACACTTAACAATTAAAGATTTGAAACTGTCTAGTTAACTCCATGTAAGGAGAGGAGTCATATAATTAGGGTTGATGTTCTTACTACTAAGGATACTGGGCATTTTTCCAGAATGGATCAATTACCAATAAAGCTTTTCTTATGAGAGCTTGTGATTTAAAGAAAATATTTTTTCTCCATTTCTTTCTTTACTTTAAAATTCTCGATAACTTGCTGTGTTAAAAATCTTTGACATTGAAGAGAACAGGGAAAAGAAATGTGTCTTGAGGGAAAATCTATTTTCAGCATCCTGCTTTTTTAAGTTGGTGAGTGAGGATCTCCATATTTTAATGATGGCGATCCTAAGACCGTTACCAGAGGAGATTTTCAGGAGTGGGGCTTGGTGTGCCCTGAACCATAGTCACACCCTAGGTCTGGTCTCCCTAGAGCCTAATGAGGGTTGGAGGTGTATTTGGGAACCATGGAACAGAGCAAAGCTGATGTAATGAACTCCATGATTTTGACCACTTGAGTATCACATGCTAATTCCCAATATATTTTATCACAGGAGTCATTCTAGAAGATGCACTCATTAAATCAAGAGCCTTTTTCCTAGGGCATTTAGAAACTTGTAGGTTTCAAGAGCAGATAGGCCAGTAAAGATGGAGCCCATTTTTGTTGGGATTTCTGTATAAATTAGTAATGCCAGCCACTTCAGAGTTGATCTGATGTTATTTTCTATTTCACTAAATAGAAAACAAGAAAGCTTATATAAATTTTCTAAGGACATCTTATTAATGACACCAAAGGGGCAAATGGGAAAAATAATTCAAGCAACATTAACTATATGTGAGTTCTTTTTTTTTTTAATGTTATGTTAGTCACCATACAGTACATCATTAGTTTTTAATGTAATGTTCCATGATTCATTAATTGCCTATAACACCCAGTGCTCCATGCAATACGGGCCCTCCTTAATACCCATCACCGGGTTAACCTATCCCCCCCACCCCCATCCCCTCTAAAACCCTCAGTCTGTTTCCCAGAGTCCATAGTCTCTCATGGTTCTTCTCCCCCTCTGTTTTCCCTCCCTTCATTTTTCCCTTCCTTCTGCTAATGTCCTCCACCTTATTCCTTATGTTCCACAAATAAGTGAAACAATATGAAAATTGTCTTTCTCTGCTTATGTCTCTTAGCATAATCTCCTCCAGTTCTATCCATGTTAATTCAAATGTTGGGTAATCATCCTTTCTGAAGGCTGAGTAATAGTCCGTTGTATTTATGGACCACATCTGTATCCACTCATCTGTTGAAGGGCTTCTCGGCTCCTTCCATAGTTTGGCCATTGTGAACATTGCTGCTATGAACATTGGGGTGCATATGGCCCTTCTTTTCACTACCTCTGTATCTTTGGGGTAAATACCCAGTAGTGCAATTGCTAGTGTAGCTCTATTTTTAACTATATGTGAGTTCTAAATTGAGTGGGTCAAACAAGGAGTGCTCTGGAATTTCAGAGCAGTGACTTGGGAGTGGTAATAAGGTGGTGTCATGAAAATGGCTGAGTTGAAGGTGGACACCACTTATACAGAGAGAGAAAGCTGGGGGAGCAGTGCCCTTTTCATTCTTTCTCATTGGCAAACTCCCATTCATCCTTTATGGCTTAGAACCATTTCTCAAAATGAATCACCTATCCACTGTGCTCCCATAGTCCTTGGCACAAACCTGTATTTTGTGAATTGCACCGTAAGTGCTCTGCGTGTGTTCTGCTAAAATACAGGCTCCATAACGCCTGGGGCTGCACCTTTCAACCTGTGATTTCTAGCCCGTGGGCTATAGAAGTGAACAAGTAATTGTATAATAAGCAATCAGGGTTTTACAGCAGATGATCTGGACAGTAGCTTTGTTACTGATGAGAATTCAGGAAAGGGAAGAATTATTTTGGAAAAAAAGTTGAGATGTGTTTGAGGAACTGGAATTGAGCGTGAGGTATTCAAATAAAAAATGCCCAGTTATTAGAGACAAAAGACTTAAATGATTTGCTCTCATTTTATGCATTTTGGCTTATGAGATTACTTCTAGAATATCTAGGATTCTCCAAAGTATGGCTAACCAAATCTAAATGAATATTGTATAACTTTACATTTCTATATACTTTCTTTATAAAATAGAATTATTTACTAAGCCTAATAAATGTAAAAAGCATTGCTTCTAAGCACAGTGTGAAATGTTGAGAAAGCTTTAAAGACATCCAAATACCTATGTACAATTGCAATCATTCAAACAGATCTCCGTCTTCAGTCTTAGGAAGACACAGTTTGATTCCCAGGTATAGTGAGTCCGGAAGCGTCCTGGTCCTAAATGATCTAATTCTTCTGTTAGGGGCCCCCTTTTCCTGCCCTGCAGAGGTCCTATGCCCTTAACATTGCAGACGAGGGGAGAGTCTGTGTGATGGGGGGTCAGAGGATGAACGGTGAAAGTTTCTCACTCCTTGGATCCCTTGAATCTTGTTTCCTCCACAATTTTGCCTGCCCCCTCAACCTTTGTTGAGACTAAAGGATCAAAAGAGGACTAAGGATGGCAGTGAAAACAGGGAAAGCGAACCCCTGGACGGTGGCCCTGAGATTCTGCTTTTCTAGAAAGCTCCCAGGTGAGTATTGTGGCACTCAAAGACCACACTCTGATTAGCAAGAGCTGACTAGAAACACTTCCCTGCTGTTGTTGTTCAATCCTCTTTTTTGCCTTTTAATGACTGATTTATTTTGCTTACCTGTTTGTAGATAGAAAGCCCTCCCTCTTTGAAGCTTAGGCTTCTACCTTTTATTTAAACTTGCTTGGGCGTCTCTTAAGTAGATAACTAGACTGTATCGCCATCTTCTGGCAAGAAAAGTACCTACTGCTTTTTAATTTTTTTTTCTTTTTTTTTTATTATATTATGTTAATCACCATACAGTACATCCCCAGATTCCGATGTAA
>NC_048218.1:196779742-196910358 GCF_002007445.2 Ailuropoda melanoleuca | reverse complement strand
CCTATCCAGCTCAACTCAGGGGACCGGCTGAAAAAGGGGTCCCCTACTCCTCCGCCATCTTAACCTCCAAAGTACCTACTGCTTTTTAAAACGTGGTATTTTTTATGCGTGCAGAAATTTCCTAACACTTTGCAGGAATACATTGAGATAAACACATTTGGGATTGCTTCAATGTCCTTTTTAAACAATAATCTGTCTTCAATGGTTATTTCATGATATTTGTCTCTTTTTCCATCACTTAAGTTGGAGAGGATTGTGGGTGTTTTGAAAGTTTTAGAGGTTGACAGCACTGTTTTTGGGGGAACAGGGACTGGAATCTGGGGCCACAGGTCAACTTTGAGTGTCTCCTCCTGTGGAGAAGATGTAATGCCTGGGAGATAAAGTTGACACCAGCACAGTCCCCTCCTCTGTGTTTGAAAACCGGAGGACTCGAGGGACAGCCCCCCTCCCTTATTCTTACCTCCGCTCTGACTTCAGAACTTAGTGTTTTTCTTGGATGTGCCTGACTTGTTAGCATCTTTCTCCCTGAGTCTTACAGACACTTCTGATATCTCTCGATGTTTCCTGCTTTCACACGATCTCTCCTGGAGGCTCCCTCTCAGGACTTCATTTCCAGTGACTTAGGTTATATGGCCAGGCTTAAACAGGTGTTCTGACCCTGAGAGTGATTCTACCTTGTCAGTCCCGACACTGGGGGCATCCGGACCCTGGCTTCTCACACTGTTCAATGTGAAATCCCAGAGTGGAGGGACAGCATGAGTTGCATTCGACTTCCAGGGACCTTATCAGTAGATGGCAAGAGGAAGGGGGTGTCCAATTTGTGGGCAGGCTCATGCTGAGTCCACCACCATCACACGGCTGAATCTACGCACCGTCACCCAAGGGCCACCCCTCCTAAGTTAGGGACAAGTCAACCAAGGTGGAAGAAGGAGACAAAAGTCAATAACTTCAAATGTTGAAGTTCCAAACTTCCTAAATACTTGACCAACCAACCTCAATTCTGTTCTTTGATGTACAACCATAAACCACGCTGTTTGCATGAAGTCTTAGGCTCCTAATGCTTAGAATAGGCTAGGAAAAGGGCAGAGGTAGTCAGTAGATGACTACACATGTCAAAATCCAAGCTCAAGATCTTCTTGTCAAGTTAGCCTCAACAGGTGGAATTAAAACAACGAAACGATAAATCTGTAGGAAGTCTCTTTTCCCAGTTACAATACCTGTGGAAGTGTGGGGACAGCTGTCTTACTCTACTCAGGCTGCTCTAACTGAATACCAGAGACTAGATGGTTTAGTAACAGGACTTTATTTCTGACAGTTCTGGGGGCTGGGAAGCCCACGATCAAGGCACCAGCAGATACGGGAGCTGGTAAGGTTCCACTTCCTGGTTCGCGGAGCACCGTCCTCTCGCGGTGTCCCCTTGCTATGTTTTCACATGGCAGAAGGGATGAGGGAGCTCTTTGGGGTCCATTTTATAAGGGCACTAATCCCATTCATGAGGGCTCCACTTCCCCCAAGGCCCCATCTCCTTTGATAGGTTGAGGGCCTGCCTGGCTGTCTAGCTTCTTAGTTTATAGCCAGACTGATACATCAAAATGTCAGTCTGGCTCCCCTGATTAAAACATTTCAGTGACTCTCATTTCCTATAAAATAAAGCCAAGCTTCTTAGCAACTTAACGTACAACTCACTCAGTTTCGTCTCCCACCACTCCTGCCTCACCGTTCAGAGACAGACATGTCCCCACAGCCTGTCTTGTGTCTTCATTTTTCTCTTCCTCACATGTAAGGAAATGGCTCACTTTACTCGTCTTTCAAGAAGCAGTTCAGATATCATACATAGGATGCTTTCTTCCAATCCCCAAATTGGGGCTCAGAGAGTCTCCTCTGGCCTCTCCTACTTCTCCATAGGCATCTCCGCAATAGCGTCAACCATCTTTAGTGGACTTTTATCTTGTCTTTGCCTCTTTCTGAGCTTCCCGTGTGTGCACGTGTGCACACAGTAGGAGCCCAATATGTGTTTTTTAAGTAAATGAGGTATTCTTTTGGGGTTGTTTGAAGCCAGTTTGAAATAATTATTTCTTTTTTTTTTTTTTTTTAAGATTTTATTTATTTATGTGACAGAGAGACAGCCAGCGAGAGAGGGAACACAAGCAGGGGGAGTGGGAGAGGAAGAAGCAGGCTCCCAGCGGAGGAGCCCGATATGGGACTCGATCCCGGAACCCCGGGATCACGCCCTGAGCCGAAGGCAGATGCTCAACGACTGCGCTACCCAGGCGCCCCTGAAATAATTATTTCTTAATCTCTTCCTTCCACTAGCTTTTATTTTCCTCGGGACTTTCCTAGTAGCTTCTGCTGTGATCTAGATAATACCTCCGTGAGGTAAACCAAGGCTTGCTCAGTAATCTACCAGCATGTTACAGGCAATAGAAGAGTTACAAGGCTCTGATGAAGATTGATAAGCTAGTTGACTGATCCATTCTTAATATACACTCCATACCCCCAAGTCATTATTGTATTTTATGAATAATGCATAGAACTTCCTCTGGAGAGCAGGAGCTTCCCTGTTTTGTCCATCTCTCTCTCTTCCCACCCAAAACTGTGTCTGGCACCTAGTAGGTGAGTTGCTGAATCCTGTTTATTTCCTTCTAGAACAATCTACGTGTTTTCTGGAAAGTCATTCTCTCTTCTTCCAGCCTGTTCCCCAACACTTGGAGCCAGAAAGAACCTATTTATCACTTCACAGGAATCCCCAATCTCACAATATCTTAACAGTTTCAACGGTCAATGAGGTGATAGAGCTGCAACCGTGTGTTTGAGAACCCTCCCAGAGTGTGTTAGAATTGACATGCAACCTACTTTTTCCATTTAGAGAAAAGTAAAAAAGTTGCAGAAAAGTTGCAACTTTTTTCAAGAATAAAACAAAACCCTGAGTAACCTATATTTGAGGTTGACAAAAACCCAAGGTTGAAAGTTCTAGCCCATGGACCCTGCACCTCCTTTCCTGCTCACTAGCCATAGGACCTTAACATGAAAGCAATTGAGGACTCTGTGTTCCATGTTCTCAAACATTGTGTCTTTCCTTCCTCCTAAATCTTGCTGAACTCTAAGACAGTAATGTCCTTTATCTTTGTAGCCCCGGGGGCATGCTCTTTGCCTGCCCAGAGAGGGAGTGAAAGGGAAGAGGAGAGGCAGGTGTATGAAAGGGGGCAGGGAGGAAGAAAGAGTAGGAAGAAACAAACTGACACNAAAAAAACCAAAAAAAAAAAAAAAAAAAAAAAAAAAAGTGCAGCTTTTGGAGTTGGCATGTGGCCTGTGACAACTACAAGCATGTTTGGGACTCATTAGTGAAGGCAGTTGTGTAAATGTCTGAGTCGGTTTAATCTTGTCAGTGAGAAAGAAATGACTCTTTTCCTGGTGAGTTAGCATTTCTCAAGCCATTCCATTCTATTGAATAAATTAACCTAAGTCCTGAAGTACCTCATCCTAGAGGTCACAGCAGAGGTAAGAGAACTGACTTCAATATGTTGGACCTTTTCTTTCTCTACCCGCCATGATGGATTTAAAACAATGGAGTATTTTTCAGAAACTTGCCGTTTTTGCTAATGCATATATTTTAGAAAGACTACTTTTAAAAGAAAGAATTCTATCACACCTGAATGTAACCTCTGATTGGGTTGACAGGTATGGTTCTGCAGGTTATCCCTGCACAGCTCCGAGGGCATTCTTCCAATAGGCTGCGGTGTTCGTGGTGCCTCCCTGCTATGGTGCAGCGTGGAACTCACCAGCCTGAACTCCCCTTCCTCCAAAGGATAAATGTAGATAATTAGGCATCACCACGAACGCACACTTAAAAGGAGCAAAACCAAAATGGTGTGGTCACTCAAACCTTTTGGAGAAATTTTAGTTTAAGAAAAACCACCTCTAAATGCCTTTTATTTTATTTTTGAAAAGTGTTCATTACCTGATATTATAGGCGTAATAGAAGCTGAAATTGAGATGAGCACTCTGCCGTGGCCAGAAGTGGAAAGGCGTAATTAACGTTAACTATTTATGTGGCTCTAGGAATTTAAAACAGAAAAATTAATTTTCGAGCAAGTCAGCGGGAAATTTTTTATAAACCAGTCATTAAAATGACGCTGGTGTTACCAATTACGCATCAAAGATCACTTGAGATAATTCCCAGCTGACTTGATAACAAGGCGCAGTATGGGAAGAGAGAATGATCCAGTATTTAGTTAGTATTATGTATCCAAATGTATGTCTGGATTTTATAGGAAGCAAAATATGTCATTTGGTGAAATTGAAGGATTAGTTGTAATAATTAAGGATAGAATGTTATTCCTAAAATTATAGCAAGCACATGATAAAGCAGAACTTTTAAATTGTACGTTTGGATGAAATGGGGAACAAAAGACCTGCATTGGCCCCTGTAAAAACCAGCATAACAATGTGATAATTACAAGCTACACTTTAGCCCTCACGCCCTCAAGTGCAATTTACTGAATAGATTAACAAGGAGCAACAAAGAAAGGGACTAACCTTTATAAAGGCCTATTTTGTGCCACATACTGTGTTAGATCCATAACTATTACTGATTCATTTAATTCTCATTATCCCCCTGGAAAGTAGATATTGCCCTCCTATTTAATATGCTGGATTTCTGCAGGATTATAAATGCTTACGATCACCTAATGAGAACACCCAAGTTATTCCTGATTCAAATACCATGCTATTTCTGCTGTCCTAGAATGACTCTCAGATACAGCATAGTAGGTGCCCAAACTTCGGAATACTTTAAGGAAAAGCAGTCGTGATAGCTAATAAAGGAACTATAATTATCAGCAACAAGCACTGCCCAACTGATCCCATGTTATTTGCTGCAGCTGATAATGACCTAAAATGGGGCACCCCACGCAGTTTTAAAGCTCTTTTGATGCTGCTTAATGAAATGATCCTTCTTTCATTTCTTCTTTGCTCAATTCACTGTTAAGAAATGACCCCCAGAACTGCGTTGTGTTTTCCATAATGATCAGTTCTACAAATGCCAATTATAAATTACTTAAAACATTCCAAAAATGTTCATGTGAGAACTCTTTGACTTACAGACACGGAAATAGAAACAAAGTCAAAGTAAGTCAAAGTAAGCTGTAACTAGAGAAGTTACATGTGTATATCCTAAATAATGAGGAACCTGTGAGTCTTTCACTTCAGTGAAGAGAAATTATTTCAGTAAAATCACACTTAGCTCCTACGGTCTATCTTCATATTATGCAAAGATAAAAGTAATCTTCTCAATGAAGTAAAAATTAATGTTAAGCGACATGGACTGACAAATAACTTCCCTGCATGGATTTCTCTGTTGAATGATGATAAAACCAGTAGATACTGTTCAGTTAGCACTTAATTGCATGCCAACCACTGTGACGTGCTCCTCAAACATGATTGCATTTAATCCTTGCAACAAGCCTGTGAACTAGGTATTCTTCTCTCCACATTCAAAAGAAGGAAGTTGGGCTTGCTGAAATGGAAGAACTTGGCTAGAGTTACAGGGTTGGACACAAGCCTCCTGTGGACATTCAGCCTGTATATCAGTGGCCGAAGCCCGTGATTGTAACTACTGCTTCATGCTATTTATAATTAGGTGGTATTTTAGATAAAAGGATTTATTTTTATTTTATAAGAGAGCAGCAAATATTTGGAAATCTCTTCTTATTGTCTTTTTAATTTTTTTTTTTCTTACAGGGAACCAAAGTCCTACAGATGTTCATGTGGTACCTGAATCCACGGCAGGTGTTCGATCTTTCTCAGGAAGGGCCCAAAGATGCGTAAGTCTGGAGATAACCCACGTGGTCCATGCTGGTTTAGGCAAGTGAGAAGGACTTCGGCTGTGAAGTCAAGCTTCATTATTAAATTACCTTGTGAAATATTTTCTAACCATCGCTCATTGACTTTCTCAACTGTAGTCACCTCCCTTAAATCTTCACCTGATGTTTCTCCTCCTACTCTTCCGGCCAATTCCCTTCCAAACCGGCTACGAAGTTGTTAACTCAGGGCACACTGCTAGTGTGTTTGCTGCTCATGTGCGTGCAACTGTAGATTATTTACAAGTCTGCATTGAGAAAGGGTTTGTCATTTTATACTTATGCATGTACAACTTGGGAGATGTACATTAGTGAGAATGTAAGTACATATTTGGAGAGTGGCCATATTTATTTATGAATATGTTCGTGTATTTGGATGAGAGGTTTGTGTGTGCACCTGTGTCCATTTGAGACAGATAAATGGATTATGCATATGGATTCCACACTGGAATGGGAAGATGTTTTATTTCCTGCTCAATCTGTTTATCTGAACTCCTCAGAAGTTTCATTCTGTTTTCGTTAGAAGTGTTGAAGATAAAGTTTAGATGTAGGTGACGTATATCCTGTATCTTCCCTTTGCTGGTGGTAGTCCTGAACGTGGTGGGAAAGAGCAGGACTATTTCTGCTACTGTCTGATTCCCTATTCTATTTACTAGTATTTTAGTAAAAATATTAATTATTTTTAAATAAGTAACAGTATCAGAGGCAAAGTAACTTGTTCAGATAATTTCTAGAGAAATAATATTCCTTTATGAAATGGATAAGTCGTATATTTGAAGCATTCAGGAGAACGTTATATATAAAAATTAATTTCTGCTATTCTTTAAATCTATGAACTTCTTCACCACTAGAGGTCGCTACAAAACTTCTATTTTTTTTTTCTTTATTTGAACGGACTAAGTCAAATCTGCTACCCTAGCTTTTGCCCTTTTAGATGCTTTTCTTAAAATCTTATCACTTTGGTTAGACTTTAGGCAGAGCCTTCATAGCTCATCCTAAAGAATGTGGCCAGATAGGAGATGTTTCCAGAAAAAAAATACTTGCTTTAGAAGATGATGTTTTTTAGAACAGAGGCATTGACAGCTTCACTTAAGGAAATGTTTTAGCAGGGGTGTTATAATTGTGTTTTTTCGAGAGCCAACATGAAAAATGATGTAATTTTAAGCAGACAAATTTTAAATAAAGAAAAATCAGTAAATCTTCCCTCTTTGGGCTGAGGAGTATAAATTTGGTTCGAGTGTTAGTGAATGAGCGGAGAGAGAGCTAGAATTGTAGGTATGGTGGTAATGCTGTGGGCATCCTCCCACCACCCTGTCTCTCAAAAAAGGTTTGCTGGGATTAAGAGAAGAAAGTATAAGTTTCCAAAGCAAATCCAGGAAAAGCTGACAAATAAGGAGGAGACATGTAATGACTACTGACTACCGATTAATGAGGATTTTCTTTGAGAAAGGAGGAAGGGGTATGATGGGAAAAGAAAAGGAAGTCGAAACTAATTAGGAAAAGCATGTGAGTTGATTCATTAATAGGGATTAATAGTTTTATTCTGGGAAATAAAACTCTGGGACATCTTGAAATCCCATTCCAATGTTGGCCATTTAAAAATGATTTTTGCTACCAACCTCTGATCCAGTTGTTGGGGTCCGTCCCCTCGTGATGACTTGGTAACTAGTTTTGATGACATCATTAACCTCATGATTATACATTTTCTCCAGTAGACATCCTCTCCTCTTTTTTTGCCCTGTGTTTTCTCTCTGTGGTGGCCACTGATGTGCTCTTTTGTTTATTTCATGTTGTTTTTCCCCTATAGGCTTGAGTTGTATAGGAAAGTACCAAATCTGCGAATTCTGGCCTGTGGCGGGGATGGAACGGTAGGTCCTTGAAATAGAATCAAGCTCCCTCCTTATTTCTTCCATCTTTCTTTTGTTTTCCTTATGACGATTCTCTTTATTCATTCCCCCCTCGCCTCTTTCCAGTCCCCTAAGACCTAGGTCTCTATCATGCAAATCATAGCCCATAAAGGGTTAGAAGGGATGTGGTTATTGTCCTCATGGATTCATATTTGGTCTTCCTAAATTATGTTCTACTCCCTCAGCTATACTATCTCCCTTCCTGCTCTACAAGGTAAGAATGTGGTCGGATCATTAGAATGAAAGTTATAGATGACTAAATTCTTTAAAAAAAAAAAAAAGAACAACTTATTTCCTTTAGTTCTTAATAATTGGTCACAATCAATAAGAAGTATATGGGCAAAATTATTGCATTTGTTCTTTTATGAGTGGAGATAAAACTTAAAATACTGACATTGGTTTGCCTTAAAGATCATTTTTTTCTATTTATTTTGTTTTATTATTTTATTTTTTTAATATTTTTTTACTATGTTATTCACCATACAGTACATCCCTGGTTTTTTATGTAAAGTTCGATGATTCATTAGTTGCGTATAACACCCAGTGCACCATGCAATATGTGCCTATCCCATTCCTCCACCCTCCTCCCCTCCGAAGCCCTCAGTTTGTTTCTCAGAGTCCATAGTCTCTCATGCCTTAAAGATCATTGATTGGTCTCTTTTGTATTCATTTTTAAAGAAAAGATGGAATTGGGCTGAACTTTAATATTATGGGTACATTTTCCTTTATTTGTCTCATCTGTTTCTCCATTTGCTCTCTACTTATGTTGGTGTATTTAGCAAAGGCAAAGAATTGAATAACATGACATTTAGACTCTGCTGCCTGGTGTCTTTTTCTTCTGTATTTAGAGTCTGCTCTCATAGGATCTAGAATATTATTATGAACCATCTTTGGCTTTTCTCTAATCTCCCTAATTAGAATGTTTAATTCTCAAAGGTAGCAACAAAATCTTTTAACTGTCTCTCATAGCACTTAATGCAGCATTGGATACACATTATATACCAATAAATGCAACTGGAAAAAAAAATAGAACAGTGTTTCCACTGGTCCCTTAAGTTACTCCCTGAAGATGAAAACATTTTTTAGTTGGGAAAATAGTGTTTACGTTTGTCAAGATTCACAATATACATTATTAGCTTATAAGATTCAGTATAAAATCTTAAAGCTGAGAAGCCGAACCTGTCTCACTTTATTTAATCCAGTGTTTTCCAAAGCTGTTTGACCATGGAATGTTTTCTTTACAATACCAATTAAAGTTCAATCAGTTGTAGTGTTGTAGGAGATAGGCTGAGGGATGGGCTGGTTTGAAATTTTCACAACATTTTTTAGTAGAATTATATCCAAACAAATCCTCTGGGGATATATATGTATTTAATATATAGTATGTGTGTGTGTGTGTGTCTGTGTGTGTGTGTCTGTGTATACACACACATATATATGTATATTGTGTGCATATATAAATATATTAAATATGTATTAGTATATTTATTATGTTTTACGTAATACACAGTGTTCTTCTTAGCTCAGCTGTCCCCAGATTAGTTATCTTAAGATATAAACTTATTGTGACCTTTCCCATAATTCTTTTCCTTATTTTAGAATCTCCTTATCTTTCTACATGACTTCAGTATTTGCTCCCATCTTTCCTCCTTCTCTAAATCTCAGTGACAGCAGCAGAGAAGTTGAGATTATGTCTGCTATCCTGAATTCATAGTTTTTACTCTTTCTCAACCGAAGTGACCATGACCTCAAACCCATGTCCACTTCCCATTCCATCTCCACATCTTGGGCTTCACCACTGATTGAGTGCTGCCCCTTCCAGATTTCTCCCTTCACCCCGGAGCCTCCTGGCAGCTTGCTCTCACTTCTCCTTTCTTCTTCCTTTCCTCTCCTCAGTGGGTATGTGTAGGATGCACATTCTAGGGTACGTGGTTTTGAGGCATTCTCTGCAATTACAGAAGTATTTGAAAACCCAGGGTTTTAAAGCTTGAAGGCCAAAGAGAAGAGAGTGGAGTCTGGAGGCTTGTGACACAGCTGCAATTAGGGAGTCCAGGCCAAGGTTCCAGAGGAAAATGAAAAGATTGAAGTAGAAAGGACCACTCATAGTCTATTCTGTCAAGAAAAAAACAAAAACAAAACACAAAGGCATTTCAAGAAGGAGGCAGTGGTTATAACCTGAAGGAGAGACTGGAGAATTATCGTTGATTTTGGAGATTAGGAGGTAACTAGTGGTTTTCAAGAAAACCATCTCAATAGCGTGTCTGGGACAAGACCCAGAATGACAAGCAAGTGAGACTTGGCAAATAGCTAATGAATCCTAAAGACCAGACCCAATTACAGTGTTGGATATCTGCGAATGCGCCCTGGTGTCATTAATAAGACCTTTTTGGCACGATGACTACCTAGTTCTCCTACTTAGCCGGTCTTTTCCAGCCTCCTTTCTTTAAATACACCATAATTAATAGGTACTCCGCAAGGCTGGGTATTACTCTTCTTTTATGTTCTAGGTGGTTTTTTCTCTTAGGGACTGTATCTGTGTTCCTGGCTTCAGTTTTCATACCCTTCCACATAATTCACAAATGCACTAGACACTTATACTCAGGTCCCTTGCCACAGGCATGCCCCGAAGGAAAGTAGTTGGTTTACCCGAGGGTTGGTGCATAATTTTGTACTAATTATTTTTTCATTGGTAATCTTTGTAGTTTAATCACTCAGAATCAAGACTTGGCTTATCTTGTACCTTATATAAAACCAGGTTTTATTTTATTTTATTTTACTTTACTTGGTTAAAATGGATGTTTTGTGAAAGAGACCTGGAGTTTATGCAATGTTTTTCTAGGTAAGTGATTGATATTTTTAATCTGATTAGTTTAGAATAAGAAACTTTTAGTTTTGAGTAGGGGCAGAGTTTCTATAAAGGCGAGGCTTCCTGTTGGATTTATGAAGAAAGCTTGCTGGCTCGAGGCAAGTGAAGAGTAATTCCTGAGAGTGTCACGTATACATTTGACATAAGGCATTCAGCCTTTACTCAGTGAGCGTATCCATCACCATAGAAGCTGTCAGAATTCTGACAGTAGAGTGACAAGGTCCCAGGGAGAATCAGGAATGGGATTTTTTTGTTGTTTTATTTTGACTGATTAGGAGGAGGCTATATTAACCCTTAACTGCATTAGTTTATGCAGGAAGTATTATTTCACGTATAGTGTCTTGGGCTTCGTTGCTAGTTTTGTGTCACTCTGCTTCCTCGCACTTTTAAATACCCCATCTCCCAGCCCTGCACTTGTCGGCAGAAGAGCTGGTTGGCTGCCTTTGTTTCTGCCTTTCAGCAGGTTTCTTACCCTCCTTTGAGACCTTCTAAGTCTGCAAAGGGATACATTTGCCCCTAAGGGTGTTCATAGTTGCAACATTATAGTAGTATAGACCATTGCTATTCAAGAGAACTATAATACAAACCACACTTTTAAGTTTTCTAGAAGTCACAAAATCAGAAGCAGGTGAAATTAATTTTACGATACATTTTATTGAACCTGATATATTCAAAAGATCATCATTTCAACATGTGATCATAGAAAAACCACTAATGAGATAGTTTGTGTTCAGTGTGTGCTGTCTTCAAAATCCAGCATCTGTTTTTACTTGCAGCACCTGCAGTTTGCATTAGACACAGTCCAGTGCTCAGTTGCCGCCTGTGGCCAGTGGATGCTGCAGCGGACAGTGCAGGTGTGGTCTCTTTGTAACTGGTTAGCACAGTCCTAAGGTGGTCACATAGTTGCGGCTATTGGATGGGCTTGTCTCACCTGTGATCTCCAGGCTGAAAGAAAACTCCCCCAATTCAAGAATGATCTCAGACCTTCATGTTGATAAACTAGTTCCTTTTCGGTCATGTGGCAAATGTACATTCTTTCCCTTCCTTGGCCACATCTCTACCTGCCCAGCTCCCCATAGTTGTCACTCTGCTTAAATATTGAAGGACATGTGAACCAAGACCCCAGAGGTACATACACCCTCCCCTCCTGATGGCTCCTCATGGTGTAATATGATGCCTACCTCTCTGGCTCCTGACCTTGATAACTGGGCTGGACCTGCCGGTCCGCCTTTAACCATATTAATGTCTTTCTAAAGGCCTGGAGTTAAACTATTTGGCCACCCACTTCATGCTTATTTCTTGATCACTTGGCTTCCCTAGATGAGGATGCACCCCAAACAGTAGGGACCCCCATGCCCTGGCTTATTACAGCCACTGCCAGGAAGAAAGTGATATTTCCCTTTAACTGAGGGTGGCAAGCACATCATTCCAAGCCCCTTTCCTCCCAAAGCCTCAGCTTATCTCTCTCTCTCTCTCTTTCCACCCCCTCACCTCTCTCACCTATCTTGATTTCTTTAGGACTGACTTTAAACATTTCTTTTAACACACAGTGACTTATAAACTATGAAATACAAACATAAATTAAAATATCAAAAGGAAGAATCAGAGTGTACGCGTTCGAAAGGGACACCCAGGCATTAAATGCTATCTTGACCTTTTGGCTCAGAAATGTTGGCCTTGTTTCCTTTTGATTTCTCAATATGCCCATCCTTCACTCTTTGCCAGCATATAAGGTAATGCAACATGTATCCCCTCTGTTCAGAGAAAGTATCAATTCACGGTTCTTCCCAGCCCTCAGCCACCTCCCATGTTAGTACATCGCAGAATGAACATACTGCTCAGAACATTGAGCCATAGCTAAGGTGCCGCCTGGACAGGTGGGGGCAGCACCGACCAGCAGCTGGCAGTGCTCACTGCAGGGCTGCTCTGCTCAGGGACAAAGCCCAGGACCCTGGCCTTTCAGATCGGGCAGCCCTGCTCCACCTAACACAAGAGCAGCAAAGAACGTTGCAAACTGGGAAATGATGTCACCCAGTCTGGATCGTTTTTTTCAGTTGTAGGAAATATGCCGAGGGCTGTGTTTTGCAGTTAATGACATTTAACTGAAGGAGTGCTGATGGTGGGGACGATTTGGGTAAATGTGAAAGCCTAGCTAACACAATCCCCACCACGAACCTGAAGCCCAGGCTTCCAGAAGGAACAGGTTCCTGGTAAGGGAGGGAGAGGCCCCGGTAACAGCCTTGGGCCTGAAGATCTTTTATATAGTTTTACTTTTATAAGGACAAATATAGATTATTACTCAAGATCTTTTATGTCTCCTGCTATTGTAGATGTATTTGTTTACATTTTCTCTCTCTCTCTGTAGCACTTTTCTGTTTCAGTGCAGCTTGGCTTTTCTGTTGTGGGTAATCTCTGGAAGACTTGTGATTGATGGCAGCCAAACGTGGCATTGATTTGTGACCCTGAGGTTCAGCTTTTAAGTGGAGAGACAGGAAGAGGGCGTTTTGCTTCTAGGAAACTGGACCTTGACCTTCCTAGAGGAAGTGAAGAGGAAGAAAAATAAAGCTTAATCATAGCGACTAATGCTAGTTAAGCATTTCTTTCCTGTTGTGAGGCACATGCTAAGTAATGTCCACATGTCATTTAACTGATACCATAACCCTAAGAGTCTTGGGAACTTGGAGAGATGGAGTGGCTTACCTAGCTTGCCCCGCCAGCATGTGATGAGCTCCGTTTCTCCCTTCAGACCTACATTCTGTTGCCTTCTGAGGAAGCTGGTGTTGGGTCCTGTAGCTCTTGGATGAGAAAAACTATTAAAGGACTGTGCAAAGCAAAGATAGAGACCCAGCTCTGCTAACACTGATGGCACTTGAGAGAATTTCATGACGCATCTTGGCTATGAAAGGCAGGCGACATCTGATATCTCAAGGGCTATGTAATGATGGAATACTAAACCTATCTGATTGTATTGGGGGGGAAATGGAATATTTGGCCATTGGAAGAAGAAGGTAGAATATATTTATGCAGTTCTTAAATCAGTTGCTTAAAAGGGGAAGACCCTTTCATTCAAATCAGTTATACATTTTCCTTTTCTGCTTAGGCCAAGTGTGGGAGAAAGAGAGAGGGTGAGAAGTCCAAGTGTCCTGGGGGTTCCCTCCTTTCTGAGGAACCACAGCACAGGATCACATGGATTCTTGGCTACTTTCTTTGAGAAAACAGTAACTTCATTCAGAAAGTCTGAATAAAGGCTATTATACCAATTAAATAATTATTGGAAGATACCCCATCAATCCATGGGAGTTACACGACACTCATTTCAGTCATTGGAAAAATATGTTTATTTCATGTTCTGTGGACTAATCCCCTAACCTTCCCATCCATCTTGGTATTAGTGTTTTTCCTATTATTTGGAATTTTTCTTTGCAGGCTTCTCTTCAGAGGAAGTTATTTTGTTCTGTTTTGTCTTTCCCGTTTCTTTGTCTCCCTCCTTTCACTATTCCTTCCTAGTCATTTGCATGGTTTCCAGGACTCTGAGACACAAGCGGGATTTCTGTAGGTGACTCAGGCATCCACCCTGGGATGTCCCATGTTGGAGGTCTGTCAGTAAGCCAGTGGGAAGGTGGGCCCACCAAGAGGATTTCTCCCTCCAGCTTCAATGGTCTCCACTGTCTTTGGGCTATGGCCTCAGGCAGGGGTCCTTCACGCTCTTTTCCAGCTTCTCTCCTACTGGCCAAGAGGGGGCCACATTCATACATGTCCTCCTGCCGGGGGCGGGGGGTGACCTCTTACTCCCTATTATCAGACAGAAGCTGAATTCCTGGCTTCATCGGCTTGCCATTTTGTGTTTGGGTTGCTTCTGGTCCCTGAAGATTTACTTTTCCTGTCATTGTGCCTAGAGTGCAGTGGGTATTGGAAATGTGAACACATGACATTATCTTTACCAGGAAAAGAGAGACCTGTTTCACCTGAGCATAAGAAAAAAATTTCTAATTTAAATGTACCTGAAAGAAAGTAGACTGACTTGTGAGTACAACTTGTAAGGGGGTGTCTGAGTGTTCACCTTTCGGAGATGTTCTAAAGAGACTGCCTTCTTTACAGGGGGTGTTGGATTCGATTTCCACTGAGTTCCATTGCATCTCTGAGCATCTCTGGGTCTACTCAGGGCTGTTTTCATCTGTAGTCAGTGATCCCTGATTGCTGGGATTTCTGAGTTTTCCTGTCTTGTCGTAGTTTATTAGAGGGATCTGCTTCTGCTGTGTGTGGTTTGTGCCTTTAGCCTCACAGACACAGTAGCTAGCAGGGGCTTCAGAACTATTTAGCATCTGACCTACACTTCAACAGCAAGCTTTGTTAATACCGTCTGTAAAAGAACTGAGAACATGTGCGGTCAGAATCTAAGGAGTCACCTAGGAGTGACTTGCCCAGTTTGAGAGGATGGAGGGACTTCTGGATACTTCTTTAGATCTGGATTTTTAGTTCGTCATATTGGGTGAACATGGTGGTATGCCTTTCTAGAAGGTAAACACAATTTTAGGCTTCCTGAGGGACAGGCAAGTTTTACATCCTGGGAAGAAATACTGTGGTGGAGAAACGAAGGAATCTCTAGAAGACGGAATCAAGAGACCCGATATGATTCTGACGCTGACACTCCTAATTATTTAGTCTTGAGCAAATTGCATCACTTCTTTGCACCACAGTTAATAATTCTACAAATTGACTGAATTTGATAGAGCAGTTCCTGAGGTTTCTCCAGGACGCCAAAGATTCCAAAAGTACATGCCACTGTCTCCAGCATGGTCAGGCCATATCCAGAATGGGATCTAGGTCTTCATTTAAAGGCTCCCTGCACCAGAGCAGCTAAGAGGTTAGCTTGGTGTTTGGCATACCTGATATTGGAAACCAGCTGTACTGCATAAAACATAGGATATTAAGGAAGTCATTGAATCTTCCAAGTTTTGGCTTCCTTATCTATAAAATGGAGATGAGAATTATTCCTACCTTACAGAATTGTTTTGAACTTTAATAATAAAATTACAGAACTTTGTTCAGGGATCAGCACCTAGAAAGCAATGGTATGTCCCTCTCTTTGTTCATTGTAAGCTCCTTGAGAGCAGCCATCTACCTTACTTATCTTAGCCCAGCTCATTCATCTTATTTCATTTGCTTAATTCTGTGTTTTATATAGTAGTGTTCAATAAATGTACTGTTAAAGTACATTTAAAAAAAAAGATTTTAAATAGGACTCATACAAATATAGAATAAATGATGTCAAATTTATTTAGCTCTTTAATGAAGGAACCAGCAAGACCGTAAAGTTGATTTATTGGAGAAGTAAAGGAAAAGGATTATGTAGTTTATACAAAAATAATTTTTCTATATTTGAGACACAGCTGTTTTATGGCCTTATGGGGGAATAAAACCAAACCTTTAACATAATCTTCTGTTGTCGACATTTGTACCCCCACAGGGCAGAAATCTTCCCATTGACCTACAGTCATGAAGTTTCTAGGCCTGTGAAACCCTACTTTAGTATGATATTGTGAGGACATGCAAGTTCTTTTTGCTATTTCCAAGTTTGGGGTAATTATTCTAAATAGTTACAAGACCAAACCTAAAGTATTATTTATCTTGGAAAAAGATTAAATGGGAATATGATTCTAGTATATAAGTATCTATTTTCTGCCTAAACTTATAATAAGTACTAGGACCATCCATAATTATGTTTTCATAATGTTTCATTAAGAAGAATATAGGGATATTTAGGAAAATGCTACTAATTTCTACGATGATGCTTTGGAGGGTAACCACTTAATGAGTGCTTACATGGACCATATCAAGGGCTTTATATACATTTTAGTTTAATCCGTAAACAATCTTGTGAGGTAGGCATTATCTCCATTTTGAAAATCAGGTAAATAAATCTCAGTGAGGTTAAATAATTTAATCACGATTATGTAGCCAATATGAGCCAGAACTGAAATTCAGTCTGATTCTGAGTCTTGTATTGTCTCCAGTGCCTATGTTATAAACCTCCCTAAAATTTTAAACTGTTCTAAATTTTAAGGTCGATCTCAAGTTAAACATACAGATGAGTGGGTCTGATTTTGCTTATATGACAGCATGTACAAAATGGTCCTTCTAATAAGAGACTTGCCATTTTGAAACCTTTTAGATAAGTGGTCTGTTTCCTGGCCACCAGATTAAAATATATATGTTTTAAAGGAAAATAAAACCATTTCATTTGCTTTTTAAAGCTTTCTTCTCAGGTTGTCTTTGTCACTTACCTATCTTTCTTATATCTCTTCTGGCCCCCGAAATGTCTGTAGGTGGGCTGGATCCTTTCTATTCTGGATGAACTGCAGCTGAGCCCTCAGCCTCCTGTTGGGGTCCTTCCTTTGGGGACTGGGAACGACCTGGCTCGGACTCTCAACTGGGGAGGGGTAAGAACTGCTCTCAGGAGCTGCCCATGCCATCAGGCAGGAGGGACCTCGAATCCATGGGTGTTCTAATGGAAGGGGAATATGCTACTGTTGTCCAAAGAGTAAGTTAGAATTGAGAATCAGGGTGCCCACACATGGGACCTTCTTCAGTTTAAACTTATAAACATCTAGAGAAGAAAATGTGGTATAAAAATGGGGGTTAGTACATAGGCTGGGGCTTCTTGAGGTATCCACTGAAGGCCAGTTGGCTGGGTTGGCCTTCACCGGAGAATTATGGCTTTTTTGGAGCATTTTGTTTCTCTGGTTGGTGTCATCATGGCTTTGTTGTACAGGTAGCCAACTGTCCTTTCCACCAGACAGCCAACGTTAGGCAAACTCAGTGGAAAACGTTTACCTGTCACTAACCAGCCATTTTGTTAAATTTTTTGCAGTGTTAAAATAGTAAGAAAGCACAGTTTGCTAACATAAGCAGCTCTGCCAGCTTTTTATCTACTCGTAGGAGAGATTGGGCTGGGCTCCATGAAAATTATCTTCAGATATTAGCAGATATTAATTTGACCTTTGTGTGAATTTTCCTCCCGTGGGTGATAATTATCTTTGGATATTAGTAGATATTCATTCAGTATTGGGTGAATTAACCTCCTACAGGTGTTTTTAGTTTTTCATAGTAGAAATAATAATACATTAGTTGCTTCTTGTAAATATGTTTATCACTGTTAACTCCTCTGATCCACATCCGTGACTTGACTATCCTTCATAATCATGCTGCCAATAACTCATGCTCAAGGAGTAAGTGGTTGCTTAGTAGGGCTGTGCCTCAGACAGACTCGCCTTAGGTCATGGAAGAGACAGTGTCCCACTACAAAGTTAGAGAGAAGTGAATGAGGTGGAAGGTTAATAGAAAAAGTGGTCTATCATATGCCACCTTGATTCTTTTCCTCCTCTTCCATACACACCTGTTCTACCTATCTCTCAAATTCCTCTCGTAGGAGGCCTGGGGAGTCCTGTTTTCATTTTGACAGAAGTGACCGTCTAGCACGGGCTTGAAATGCCTGCCAGTGACTATTGGTTCTTGATGTTGGCAAAAATTACTCCATAACTCAAACCAGTTAGAACAGTATTTCTATGCATGTTACCTGTGACTGTCTTAGGTTTTAAGTGCTTCAAGGAACTGGTTTACTTTCCCAGCCTTAATGATTGCAAAATAAACAGAGAGCTATAGCAGAAGGGCTCTTGTGTGCATGAAATGCCCTTGGTTATGCTGTTCACTGCTCTAGGCGGCAACGGGTATATTCTTTGATTCCTTAGGGCTACACTGATGAACCTGTTTCTAAGATCCTTTGCCAAGTAGAAGATGGGACAATTGTACAGCTAGATCGCTGGAACCTGCATGTGGAAAGAAACCCAGACTTGCCTCCAGAAGAACTTGAAGATGGCGTCTGTAAGGTGAGAGAGTTCTTTCTGCTGCAGAAGGGAAGCCTGGAGCATGAACTTGAGCCACAGAAAATACACTCCTGGCTGGAGAATCATTTGCTGATTCCTCCCTTTGAGATCACAGGCTGATGTTTGAGTTTATGGCTACTAGGCTTACGAGTACAACACTACTCTGTGATTCTGCCCCACAGACATCTAAAGACTGAGATTTCCTACCTGCTTCCAGAGCTCAGGGAACTGTTCTGTCCTCAACTTCCACACCGGAAAGAATGTATTCGTTTTCTAATCTTCCAAGCATTGCAAACTCATCACCTGTGAGAAGGTGGAAAATATTAATGTTTTGAAGCAGTAAGCATATGGTTTTTCAATGGAAAGATAACCTCCTGAGATTTGTAGTCTCCTGCTAAATATCTCCTATGTGTAGGAAGTGTAACTAAGTCGGTTTCATCACTTGGTTGGGACTTGAAGATGCCTGAATAAATATTTTGACTTAGTATTTTGCCTTCAGTGATTGAGCTTTCATTTCCACCCAAGACAAACCAAGAGACACAATTGTACAGATGTTAGTGCAGAGCTTCAGCAGAACATTTGGTTCTAAGTTCTGGCCTCAGTTTCAGATAGATCTGACAGGTTGCCAAGTAGCCACTTCTGGCATATTACTTTCCACTTTTCTTCTTTGATCATGTAGTCAAAGTTTTGCATGCATAAGAACCTCCAGGTGCATCGGTTAAAAATGCAGATTATGGGGCCGAATCCCCATTAATTCTGATTAAGTAAATTCAGGGTTAAGGCTCTGGATCTGTACTTTAAATGGCATCCCTGCTTTATTAGATTATGCCAACATTGTCATGGGTATTTCCACTTAAAAATAAATTTCAAACCAAACCAAAACCTAGTTATTCATTAGCACCATGATCCTGACCAATTAACGATAAACATGCAAGTTTATTATTTGGCTAAAATAGGGTAAAATATGTTTTATCTTGTCTTCACATTCTTCCCCCTAACCCATGATCCAGAAATTATAAGGTTTCTATTAGATAACATGACTGCTTAGTAGATATGCATTCATAATGTCACAATGTTGTTTGAAACTACAGATATCATCTTGGGATATGATACTTCTTTTTGATGGGTTCAACCTACAGAAACTGGGTGGAAAATAGCCAGAGTGAAAAGAATTATGCCATATGGAAATTTTAAGGTCCTTTCCCCACCAAACTTAGAATGCTTAGGCCCTCAGTAGAAATCTCTATTTAAATCTCCTCCCAACAGCTTAAGATAGGGAAAGACTCCTTGGTACAGCCAGGGAACATTAATCCAGATAATTAAAGGGCTTTGAAAAGTTGGATTTTTGAGGAGATGTGTAGGAAATTGAGGCAATTTTTCCTGGAAAATATGAATAAGGACTTAATAACATACTAAATTGGGATATTATTTAGGGGATGGTGACCAGATGTTCTCTTAAAGCTATCAGTGATTGCTAAGACATGGGTTAGAATTGTAGCCAAGAAAACATAAATGGTAGGGATGAACATATCTGTGCTTTTGGCAAGATCACCAACCCTTGCTGTCATTACTAAGGCTTGGTATTTTGTTTAAGTGCAGGAACTGGACATTCTCAAATATGAAGCCAGGAGAATGAGACATGATTCTGGCATTGTTCTGTGTTTAGTTTCTCCCCTGTTCTCCAGTCAGTTGTAAACATTTCTAAAGGGGCTGAATTGACCTCCAAATATATGATAAGCTCTGACTCAGAGCCTTCCATGGGGGGTTCATTCTTTATTTCCATTGGAGACCAAGGCTATCCATTTTCTTTTCTTCTGTATTAATATCTCTCTTTCTGTTACTGTCCCTCTCATTTCATTTATCTCTTAATGGGACAAGGTCCTCACTCTAGTCAAACAAAATCTTGCTGATTAAGGGGCATATGAAACCCTGTAATAAACTTACTTTTGAAATCTTGAGGGTTAAACACTTCTAACAGAAGAGAAGTGTATTTCTATCTGGAGGCTAAACCTGATAATTATCTGAAAACACTATCCAAGCTGAGATGAAATTGCTTCTCTATTTAGTTTAACATTTACCTTCTACTCTGAGTTGTAAAGGGAAAGTGGAAGAGCCACAGTTTCCTTTCTAGCATTTTCCATGTGCTTTTCTCATTGTTCTAACATTGAAGCCTTAAAAGCACATGAATTTTGCCGTTACGATGAAGGATTTTAGGTTACATAGTCCCCTCCTTTACTAAGCTTGTAGTGGTAACAGCAAGACACCCAGAGGACTTTAGGAAGGCTTGTGTGTGTACCCGCATCTGTGTCTGCATATTTCATGTCATATTAAAGATACAAGGTCTGATAGACTAAGTCAAAATCTGAATAATACTGACAAATGTGTATATACACATCTATTTTTTTCCCTGTAGATCAGGGGTACCTGAATGTTTCCCACTGCCTTATTGCTTATGACTTATGTCAAAAATATATTTTTAAAAAGTGGAAGGGTAAGCATATTAAATATAAATCATTTGAAGTTGCAGTATTAATATGCTGGATGTGAGGTCTCAGAAAGTACATCCACTGACTGGCTTACACATGATCCTTCCATTCCAGTTGACTTCCTAAGTTTGCTTAGTGAGTCATTCTTTGTAACTATTGGACATATGCTTCCCTCAGCTTAATTGGGCTCTCTTATTAACGTCCACAAGAATAGTTCCCATTTAATAATTTGTATTTGCATCACTTGTTTCCTATACCACTTAAAATTCTGGGGAGTGTTACTTGATTTGAGCTTTCACTAATGAATTAAAAAATCCCCTGTTCCTTCTATGCAAACACCTTCTACCTTGGGCTGTGACTTCACTCTTTCCCAGGGACTGTCCAGAGACACGTGTCTGGCGTTAGGCTTTATTTTACTCTTTCTGCCTGGTTACGCACCACTTCACCTCTACTTTGTTCACCATTGCAGCTTCCTCTGAATGTTTTCAATAATTACTTCAGCCTTGGATTTGATGCCCACGTCACACTGGAGTTCCATGAATCCAGAGGTGAGGACAACGTCCCATTTGCATCTCCCAGGGAGGAAGTTTCCAGCAGGTGTTTTGCATGTTCCCTTCCGTTTGCATATCACTTAAATATTGGCAGTGTGCATCAGTGTTGTTCATTTTAACTTTCCTGATGACCCTGGGAGCTAGACAAGATAGGAACTTGTTACAGATAGGACCCTGCGACCCAGTTGTTGAGGGTCTCAGAGATGTAAAGGACGACACCAGATGGATGTTCCAGGTCTCAGACTGCTAATTTTTAAGTTTGACTAGAAACTTTGAGGTTAGTGAACTACTAGGAAGTGATAAAGATTCTTTCATTCGAGTCATTAGGATATTCACAGCTTCTTGAACCACCCGCATCTGTGTCTGTTAAAGACCAACACTCTGTAACCCAGGGCCATCAAAATCTGGCAGCAAAAACATACACGTCCTCTCTGTGTGCAGAAAAGAGACAACAGGCATCATAGAACAGTAGGGGAGCTGATCGGTGGTTTAGGTAGAAAGAAAGGGTAGTGATTGGATTGGTGGTAGAGGTGCTGGGAATGCCCATCGGACAAGCTAGAGCGGTGAATGAGAGCCCGTGGTAATTTCAAAGGCTAAAAGAGATGGGGGCAAGATTAGGGAACAAAACCGTTTTTGAAAGAGAAATAAGATTAAATAATGGCATGCAGTTAAAAACTAAGATTAAATAATGGCATGCAGTTAAAAACTTCACCAAAAAATTTCTTATGCCATTCAAAGCCGAGAAAGTTTAGGATTTGGGCTTATGTTTTGAAGCCCCAGTCTTCCGTGCTCATGCTCACTCACCTGGTGTCTCTTCATCTCTCAAAATCTCTTATTAATGTACCTATGTACCTCTGTGTCTTTGCCTGTATCTATATCTGTACCTAGCCTCTTGGGAGTGTGTTAATATATACCCAAAATCATGCCAGGCGGTAGGTTAGAGGGTATGTCGTGAGATAAAAGGCATACATGAGAGGATTATTTTACTTCTTTTCCTTCAGATTCTTCAAGAGCATCAGTGCTTTTAACTCCTAGAATTTGAAATACAAGAGACCTAAAAGCTAGAATTCAAATGTTCAGATTCTAGTAATAACACAGAGGAAATTCTGATAACATTCGTATGCACTAAAGGTCAAGAGTGGAGTTGTAGGATTAAGGGTGTTAGAATACAAAATATAAGTGAAGTCCAAACCTGTAATTCTCTTACTGAGATCAGCAATTTTGGTAGGCTTTGCCTTCCTGCTTTCATGAGGCTTTTAGGGTCAAATGCTGTGTCAAATAAAAGCAATACTCAGCATAATACCCTCCGCCTCCATCCATGTTGATGGAAATGGTATGCTGGCTAATTGAATTTAAATTAAATAATACAATAAAATAAAATATAAAATAAAAACAATGCTGATCGAAGAGAAAGCCATAGTTTGACTTTTCTCTCTGATAGGTTGGTTGATAACAGAACCACAAATATCAAATACCCAGAGAAACACCACTGCCCTCCCATCTCCCTGCCATAGACAGCTCTTGGAGATAGATATTCAGGGAGTCCTACTTCAGGGCCCGCATTTATAGTCTGTTGGTCTCCCTGTATTTAAGGAGACTTAATTTGGGGAAGTAAATGGAGATTACTTTCCTCATATCTTAACCCATTTTTCTCCCTCATATTCTTCAGGAGACTCTGGCTCTGGCTTCCTAATAAAAATCCTTCAGTTTCTTAACAGTATTTATAACATAATTATCACCAATGCATAAATCTTCCAAAATAGACCTCCTGGCATGAAAAGAGGCCTAAATGAGTAAGTGGTAGACAATGAGCTCATTTAAGGGAGCCTAATATTTTGTCTAATTAATCTGACAATCTCCTAATGATACATTTCCTTGTACTATGACGAAACTTCCATGTCTCAGAGTGAAGGGAGCAGAGAGAGACATCAAGGGGGAAAGACCAGGCTTAAAAGAGAATTCTTAAAGGAAAGTAATTTTTTTCAGAGCTGTGGGACTATTTCATTTGAGAAAGGAATATGCAAACTGTGGTGTGTATGTATATATACATAGTTTAATATATAGGTGATTATAAAACAATTGGTTGAAAGATGCAAAGCATTAGTCTTTGAGTAGATTGTTATTGAGGCTTAGTGTAAGTGCTTTCAAACAGTGTGAAATAGAATTGCAGACATTTGCCCTGCAGGTAAACTAGAGCCCGTGAGGAAAACCAGCCACTGAAGACCGAGCGGGTAAGGGAGAATTGATGTGGACTGAGACTAACAGCCACAATATTCATGAAGACCGTGTAGAGATAAATACCTACAAAATGTTGGAAACAGGTTTGGTCGATATACCCATACCGAGGTGTGGACTTCTTAGTACCTGTTAATCTATTCACTTTGCATGAGTTAAAAATCATTAATTTATGATGAAACGTATCATTACCCAAGCTATTTTTTTTTTTTTTTAGTTTTTTTTTTTTTTTTTTTTTTTTTTTTTACTATTTTCTGTTTCTTTGGATTTTCCCATGTTTTTTACCTGGGTAATCAAGAAATCTCAAGCTCACTTGCGAAAGGAAAAAAAGATAGTATGGGTACATTTTCAATAGGGGCAGACTTACTTATTTCTTTTGGTATTAAGTGGCTATTCTCAAGCCAAGAACACTAATAGCTGAGACTTCAAGCTGTTCTCAAATGCAGACGCTCACAGTTTGAGACATCATGACAAAACTTGTATCACTTGCCATGAAATACTTGGAGGGTGACTCAAAGCCTCATGAGAGCCATTATAAAAAAAATGAGCTTGGATAGAATAACCTATTAGGTATTAATAAAAGATGTGTGTGTGTACACGTACGTACTTGGGATTTATACTAATCTATCTACATGAAATGGGGAACAAATACAAATCTCAACTAAGGCAGAATCTTTAAAAATGTAATTGTAGAAGCAATTTTTGGCATAGATGTGAAATAGCCCATCAAATAAAGGGGGTAATTAAAGACATTTGAGATAGTTTATTGGTGGTATTACTGTGTAAATGCTTTTAGAATTGACAATAGAAAATCAAGCAAGGAGCAAAGGTAGTCTTAACATTTTCATTGACTTTGTATAAAAAGAATGCAAACATTTGAATAATCTGGGTTTCTATATTTGATCAAAAAGTAGGTTTAGTTCATTTGATTGGAAAATAGAGATGCTTTCTTATTAAAGTGGTTAAACCATGCATGGTTGAACTGTTGCTTGCATATCAGAAAGTGCAGTCTTTTGGAACAGGATTTGGAGACGTAACAGAATTGGCCATTTAATTTTCAACTGGAGTCTTGCCCAGAACTTTAATGATTATTGCATTATAACAGTGCTTGAGCAAGTACATTGAAAATATTCCCATCTATTAATGTATAGCCATGTTAACAATGATCATGGTTATCGGGTGGCAAAGTTAGGTCTCACTTTGCCGCTGTATGAATTAGATTGTCATTTTTTTTGGACATGAAGAATATTAAGCACCTCAAACTTTTAGCCTGAGATTGGATGCTTAAATTTTACTGCCTCACTGAAATTACTTATTCAGAGGAGTTGAACCTTACGCTACAAGGTCAGGGAAATACAATTCTGACTTTAGAGGAGGCAGTATTTAAATTTGATTTAAAATTTACTATTTTCACTGAATATACAGAGACATGCAGATCAGCATGTTTCCAAGGATTATGAATGTTTCATGATTCATGTGGAGAATGAACAGATTTCTTTAAAAAGACATTTCAATGGCTTGTTAAATTTCATCATCACCATCACTGCAAAGGACACACTACCAGTCTTATGTCTAGGTACTGAGACTCAAGCATGATTTGCCCTTGAGAAACTCTCACTGTCCAGGATTCTCTGTTTGTAACCTTCTTTTCCATTTTGAACCTCTGCATGTCACCTACCCTTCATTCAAGATTCAAGTGTACCTTCCTCTGGAACACTTTTGATCATTCCCTTTATGTATGACTCTCACTTCATCTGACATAGGCATTTTGTATGGCATATACAAAATGATGTTTTACTTTACTTTTCAAATCTATCTCCTCTACTCTAAACTCACGTGGGCAAAAAAGCATATCTTCTTATATTCCCTGTGCCAAGTCCATGGCTATCCCAATAAGTGTTTGTTACAGAAATGGAAAGTGTAATCAGAATATAGGCCCTATATATAATATAAAAGGTAACAGTAGAAAGGAATATATAGTAGGGATAAGATTAGTTGTATAGGCAGTAAATAATACAGGAATTTGGCAGGGAAAAGGTATCAGGGGAAAAGTTCCAGAAAGAGTAAGAGGGAGCTGAGAGATAAAGGAGGAGTGTGGAATATGTAGAAAAGAAGTGAAATGGGTAAGGGCATTTCAGACAGCAAAATACAGAGGGACAAATGATCTTGTAGTAAACATGGGATGTCCAATTAATAAATGATGAAAGATTTTTGCAACAGTGTTAGAAAAGTGGATAACGTTGGTAAAACTATTTGTCCTTAATGGGAGATGATGTTGGAAGACAAGAATTTTTTGGATATATACAATCTGAATTGAAGTGGCATCGTTGCTGTAGGCATAGATTTTGGGATAATGTATGTATAGATAACTGAAGTCTAAAGATTGGGTACATATCTAATGCAGAGAATATGGAAAATATGAGTTCTGTGCAGTTCAAATTACTTACTGATTTTTATAAACATAGAGTTGAACTTGTATTTATGAATATCTCCCCTAATATGCCAGACAAATTACAGACAGAAGTAGGGTTTAGGGTCCTATTTTGATGGCACAGATGTTATTGTGTTGTAGATAAAAATAGGATTAATATAGTAAATCAATGGAATGGAATTTACCCAGAATCTTATTATCATCATAACTGAATTATATCTAGAGCCAAAGCACTTATGTGATTTAGATGATAAGATTTGGGAAGTTTGAGCTAAGAAGATGTAGGTGAGATTTTTGGGTTTTGAGTTGATACCCTAATGGCAGTGAGACCTTTGGGGACCTTGAAGGGAATGAATATTTTTCTCATGGGAAGGATGTGAATCACGGGGGCCAGATGGTGGGCGACGGTAGGTAGAATTTTGGCCCTTATGACCTTTGCTATTTGGTATCATGCTTGTTGGTTAGGTTAGTTTACCTGGCAAAAAGACTTTTTTAATGTTATTGAGGTCAATAATTAGCTGGCTTTATACAGGAAGATAATTCTGGGTTATCTGCATGGGCCCAATGTGATACCATGAGCCCTTCAAAGCATAAGTGGAAAGTTAAGTAGGAAGTCAAAGAGATGTGGTAGAAGGGGAGTCAGATAGATTTGAAGTGTCAAAAGCACTTGGTGTGCCCCTACTGGCTTTGACGGTGGAGGGGATCCCAAGCCAAGGACTCCAGGAGAGCTATAGAAGTTGAGAATGAATCCTGGCCAACAGCCAGCAAGAAACAAGAGCTTCACTTCTCCAACTGTAAGGAAATAGGTTTTGCCAACTATCTGAATAAACTTTGAAGTGAATCCTTTTTTTTTTTTTTAAAGATTTTATTTGTTTATTTATTTATTTAGAAAGCATGTGTGAGTGGGGGGAGGGGCAGAGGAAGAGGGAGAGAGAGAATTGCAAACAGACCCTGCTGGGTGTGGAACCCAATGCAGGGCTTGATCTCATGACCCTGAGATCACGACCTGAGAGGAAATCAAAAGTTGGAAGCTTACCCGACTGAGCCAAGTAGGCACCCATGAAAGCGAATCATTTTTAGAGCCCCCAGAGAAGAGCCCTGCAGGCTGACACCTTGGTTTTGGCTTTGGAAGACCCTAAGTAGAGGACTCAGGAGAGCCCACTCCAGATTTTGGCCTAGGGAATAAGAAAATAAATGGATGTTTTAAGCTACCAAGTTTTCAGGAATTGAAAACTAACACAATTAATGTTGGTGTCCAATCAGTTTATAAATAGGCTATGGCCTAGACATACACAGTGAGCATTTTGATCTCACTTGGTTACACCCGGTCCTTGTGGAAGAGGAAGATGGGCAATCGAGGAACTGCAGCAATAAGCTGTGGATGCTTCCACTACTGGGGATGCTCTTGGGATGCTTTGAATATTATTGGCATTTCTTGAGAATGGCCTTTCATGGTTGACCTTATACCAATTAACAAATACAACTTCCTTAAAGGAACAAGAACACTTAAACCTTCTTACTGGTCCTTTCCTGATTCTGTATGTCCCCTTTTCTTGATGTAGTTGGAGACCACGTTCCTTGGACCTTCTCAAAGAGCTGTCAATTCTTATACATACACATAGACATATTCAGCCACTCAATACTTTAAGAGCCAATAAAGAATGATGAAGTACTATTATTTGCAGACCATCCCCTGCTTTCTTAGGGACTGGCTTCTGCAGAGAGTGGGGAAACTCTAACACCACGCAGCATCTATCTCTCTCAGCTCCCCAGTCAACTTTTGTTTCTGAGGCTCTTTGGCGTAGGGTAGATATTAAAACAGAAAAAGGGTTTAATCACCAAGGCAGACTCAATCAGAGAGTCAGTTGTATAATACCATAACACTGTTAGCTGAGATAACAGAATTTACCTCCATGTTTTCTGTTCTCAGGGGAAGGAATATGTATGACCCTCCTACCTCATTATCTTTCTGACATCTCTCGAAATGCTAATGCCTTAATCTTGTTTAGTTTTACATATTAATTGAATTTTATCTAGTTAAATTACATCTGAAGTGACTGTTTTCACCAGCTGTGTCAGTGAAATCACCAAAAACTCGGTTTATTTACTAATTTTATTCTACTCTTTTGGGTCTCCCAAAACATTTTCTATCTCTTGAGAGAAAACTATTTCTTTAAAGGGGGGGGAAGAACTTAGACTTATAGGAAAACCCCTTAAGAATGTGAATCTTTTACAAACCGTAAAGTAATGTTTTTAAAAAGTACATGTTAATAGTTGATGCATGATTCACTTGATATCTGTGTATGTTAGTGCCCTGAAAAGTTCTATGCCAGAACTGGGGGTGCCATTTTCCATTTTTTGTTATAACTTGCTTGATAGCCAGATCTTTCTTTCTTTCATTCTTTTTAAAATTAGGGATTATGTACCCATGATAAATTATAAAGCAACAGAAATTCTAATTTTGCCTCCGGTTCCATAAAGAGTTAATGCAACTGAAAATGGTACCCAGCCAAACCTGGGTTAAGAAAGGTTAAAAAACAAGCAAACAAACAAGCAAACAATGTTCTTAGCAACCAAATTTATTCTAAAGGCCCATGCTATAAAAATGGTGAATTCTGGGTCCACAAATGGGGACCAGGGAGATAGAGCACTAAGTACCACTTTCATCACTTTTTTTGTTTAATATAGCCTGTAAATTAACCTTCACCTTTTGTGTGTTTCTAGGGTTCAGAGTACTTAATTCAATAGAATAGCGCGAGTGTTTAAGGAGAGGTGTGAGATACAGAAACTTAGATATGTAATAACTCCCAAGAGCCAGTTTACAACATACTACCTTATTTTTTTTTTAAGTTTGCAAGCTTTCACCCAGTTTCCATGTTAGGTGCTAATATTATATTCTAATAATCATGAAAATAATCTAACGATCTTAGGTCTAGGATTATTCCCTGAGATTGTGTAGGTCTTACTCTGCCCCATTTTAGTGAGTGCGCTCTTTGCTACTTTTCTTCACCTAGACAATTGTTGAGATTTGCCGTTCAAATGTAGGGCCAGTATTTGAACAGTTTCAACTAGTCAGCCAGCTGTATGAGGAGAAACAATTTGAAGAGAGACTTTGCCCTAAGAAGGGGTTAATGAGCATATGGGATAAAATAGCAGAAGGCAAAACATTGACAGTGGGTTCCATTGGAATGTCTTAGAATTCTACTAGAAAAAACGTAAGGAAATAATATTTCACTTAGGATTTTATAATCCCTTGAATTCATGTGAACATTGTCTGATGCAGATTCTTGTTTCACCTTCTTTGTGCCCTTCAACCTATATAACAAACAGAACCAAACACGAAATTATACCATTTTTCACCCACAGCCTTTGCTGTCGTATACCCTGAGTCCATTTAGCAGTTCACCTGCATATATGTATATTTATGCATCTCCAGTAAATCAAGTGACTTTTCAAGGCCTGTTATAAACAAAAGCACAGATGGTAGTTGGGAGTCTTGGTAAAATGTGAAAGCAAATTCTCTATTGATTCTTAACCAAATTTCCCATACTTAATTACATTTGGAAGCTGCATACATAGTTTACAAAAGACGTGCCCTATGGAGGTCAAGCAAATAATCACCCCTTATCACCCTCCTTTGTCCTATCACCCCTGCCCTGGATCCCTGTCAGCCCTCTATTCTGAATAGAGTCCAGAGTGTCTCAACTTTTAATGTGCATGCAAATCACCTGGAGAGCTTGTTAAATCATGATTCCTAGATACCACCCCCTAAACATTATAATTCAGTAGGTCTGGGGTAGAGCCTAATTATTTGCATTTCTAACAAGCTTCCAGTTGATGCTGATGCTGCCATTTTGGGGCTACACTTTTGTAGCACTGGACAACTATACCAACTGGCCTGTAACTAAGGGAAAGATGATAATAAGGCTGTTGACTCTGTTGGATCTGTGGGGTGGGGAAGGAAGGGGAATAAGTAAGAGTGTTAATGGAAGTCACTACCTTTAATGAGGTCTCTCTAACAAAACTACCTTTTTACTTTCACAGAAGCAAATCCAGAGAAATTCAACAGTCGTTTTCGAAATAAAATGTTCTATGCGGGGGTAAGTATATATGACATTTTATAATTATTACATATTATTTAATACTAATTACTAATTACTTGTTGGTAATAAGGATACTAACTATATGAAAATAATTACACTTCTCAGATGTTTACAAGCATTTCTATGTATGATTACAGTTTAATGTCTTGGTTTAAAATTAAGATGTATTTAAGTTGGTAGAAAGGGAGCTGGTGTTCATCATCTCTGAACTTTAAAGCCTTAAGGCTTCCTGTTGTACTGAGGATGATGTTCAAGGAGTGATATGAAAAACATCAAAGCCAATCTAGAGAATGGGGGAGTTAGGCAGACTGAAAGATGTATGGAAAGTCTTGGGTAAGAATGTGGTTTGCAAAGGAGTACATATGCATCAGTGTTTGGATGAGAAATTGACAGAGGGTGGGCAAGTTTCTCATGGAAGCATATACGTGAATAAAGGAGGTCTTTTTTCCTTCTCCTCGGGGACAGCTCTAGGGATGAATGGTCAGAAAGAGGGGGCAGTGGAAAGGCCTCCAAAATACTGATTCAAAAAAATGCATAGTTTAAATTTATACCACCGGATAGAGAGAAATGAAATAAAAGGGGAGCAGGTGAAGCAAGGCATTCTTAGTGGCAAGTTAAAGATGGTATCAGCATCCTATGGTCAAGTAGGAGGTCAGGAAATGTCATCAAAACAAATCTTCAAACTGACCCTTGGAATTACCTATTTTTTGACTTTTCTACCGTGTTCTTAAATTTTATTATAGGTTATAGTTTGAAAACAAAGAGAGTTTTCAGGTTGACAGCCGCTGCATTTTGCTTTGCATTTAGCAAGAAATGAATTTCTTTATATTTTGAATAATTTAGAAGCAAAGATTTGGCATAACCATGTGATTAAGTTTTTTTTCCCCCTTTATTTCCTTGTGGTATAGGCAGCTTTTTCTGATTTCCTACAGAGAAGTTCTAGAGATCTATCCAAACATGTTAAAGTTGTTGTAAGTATTGAACGTGTTGACTCAGTTCATTTGAATATAAATATGTATGCTGCAGAAAAACATATGCCAAATACCATTTTATATACTTAGATTAATCAGTGGGCTACATTAATTCCAGAGATCATTTACTGTAGTTCATTCTGCCAACATTTCTGAGAATATCTCTCTATGTTGGCAACTATCTTAATTGCTGGGGTTGGACAGACAGTTTCACTTTTGAAGAAACTCACAGTTCAATCACAGAGAAAGGCATGTAAGTCATTACATAACACTATAATTAATATTGTTGACTATGTATGCAATATGGTGGTGGCACAAAGAGGGAAATGGAAACTGACTGTGGTGAGTTCAGGGAAATTCTCATCAAAGAAGTGATGTTGGTCTGGGTCTTGATGTAGAAATAGGTGCTCATCCAACAAATATCTTTATTTCAGGGCTACTTGAGGGCTCTCCATTTTAGAAAAATGTGTTCATTTTATTTTTTTGCGATGATTTGCTCTGTAGGCTGGCCAGGGTTCTTCACCACTGAATGGTTGGTTGGTTTGTTTTTGTTGCTATTTCATCCTGCATTTCTATCCCAGGTTTTCAGACATACACTCTTTGGAGGCATGAGAGAGGGAAAGTTACCTTTTCTCTAGAGGCTGTATTTTAAAATAGCTTGTCATTAGGGGCACCTGGGTGGCTTAGTTGGTTAAGTGCCTGACTCTTGGTTTCTGCTCAGGTCATGATCTCAGGATCATGGGATTGAGCTCCAGTTGGGCTCTGTGCCCAGGACAGGGTCTTCTTGGGATTCTCTCCTTTCCCTTTCGCTCCTCCTCATGAATGCATTCCCTCTCTCTCTCAAATAAATAAATAAAATATTTAAAAAATAAAAATAAGATAGCATATCATTATTTATTAAGAAAGACATAAAATGCTTCCTTATAGCAACCAAGTTAAAATAAGGAGCAAACATGACTGTTTTACATAATTGATAAGGAGAAAGAAAAAGAGAAAAATATTTGGGGAAGAAGGAATGGGGTATAGCAATGCTTAAATTTATCATAGCATAGATGAAGAATAGAATATGTGATGAGAGGGGACAGAACAACAGAAATACATTAAAATACAGAAATACAGAAGAAGCTCCAGGAGTGCAATCGGTTAGCACTCAGTACTTATAAAGAAATACAGAAAAAAATATATAGGTGTATAGAGAAGCAGAAGGATACAAATTAAAATTTGTAATCACCATGCAGCAAAAGCAGTTCTAAGAGGGAAGTTTATAGCGATGCAAGCTAGGTCTATCTCAAAAAAACAAGAAAAATCTCAAGCAACCTAACCTTATACCTAGAGGAGCTAGAAAAAGAACAGCAAAGCCCAAAACCAGTAGAAGAAAGGAAATAGTAAAGATTAGAGCAGAAATAAATGAAATAGAGACTTAAAAAGCAATGGAAAACATCAATAAAACCAGGAGCTCGTTCTTTGAAAAGAGAAACAAAATTGGTAAACCCTTAGCCAGATTCATCAAGACAAAGAGAAAGAGGGCTCAAGTAAATAAAGTCAGAAATGAAGGAGGAGGAATAATAAACACCACCACAGAAATACAAAGGATTTTAAGAGAATATTGTGAAAAATTATATGCCAACAAATGGGACAATCTGGAAGAAATGGATACGTTCCTAGAAACATATAAACTTCTAAAACTGAATTGGGAAGAGAGAGAAAATTTGAACAGACCAATTATTGACAATGAAATTGAATCAGTAATCAAACTCCTGCCGAACAAAAGTCCAGGACCAGATGGCTTCAGGGTGTGAATTCTACCAAACATTTGAAGAAGAATTAATACCTATTCTCAAACTATTCCAAAAAATAGTTGAGGAAGGAAAGCTTCCGAATTCATTCTATGAGGCCAGCATTACTCTCATACCAAACCAGACAAAGACACCACAAAAAAAGAAAACTACAGGCTGCTATCTCTGGTGAGCATAGATTCAAAAATCTTCAACAAAATATTAGCAACTGAATTCAACAATACATTAAAAAAATTTTTTCACTGCAGTAATGTGGGATTTCTTCCAGGGATGCTAGAGTGGTTCAGTATTCACAGATCAATCAACATGATACATCACATTAACAAGAGAAAGGGAAAAAATCATGTAATCATCTCATAGATGCAGGAAAAGCATTTGACAAAGTATGACATCCATTTATGATAAAAACTCTCAACAAGTAGGCTTAGAGGGAACATACCTCAACATAATGAAAGCTATATACAAAAAATCCAAAGCTAACATACTCAATGGTGAAAAACAGAAGTGTTCCTCTAAGATCAGTAACAAGACAAGGATATCCATTCTCATCACTTTTATTCAACATAGGACAGGAAGTCCTAGCTGCAGCAATGAGACAAGAAAAAGAAATATGGCATTTATATTGGTGAAGAAGTAGTAAAGCTGTCACTATTTGCAGACAACATCATTATATATACATAGAAAACCCTAAAGAGTCCACAAAGAAAAAAAAATACCAGAATTGATTAATGAATTTAGTCAAGTCACAGGATACAAAATTAATATACAGAAATCTGTTGCATTTCTATACATTAATAATGAAGTAGCAGGAAGAAATTAGGAAAACAATCCCATTTACAATTGCACCTAAGGAAATGAAAGACCTGTACTCTGAAAACTATAAATCACTGATGAAAGAAATTGAAGATGGCACAAAAGGAAAGATATTCCATGCTCATGAACTGGAAGAACCAATATTGTTAAAACGTCCATACCACTCAAAGCAATCTTTGGATTTAATGCAGTCCCTATAAAAATGCCAACAGCATAGAACAAATAATACTAAAATTTGTGTGGAAGCACAAAAATCTCCAAATAGCCTTTCTTGAGAATGAACAAAGCTACGGGCACCTGGGTGGCTCATTCAGTTAAGCATTTGCCTTTGGCTCAGTCACAATCCCGGTGGTCCTGGAACTAAGCCTGGCATCTGACTCCCTGCTCAGTGGGGAGTCTGCTTCTCCCTCTCCCTTTGTCCCTCCTCCCCAGCTCATGCTGTCTCTCACTACCTCTTTCTCTCTCAAATAAATAAAATCTTTTTTTTTAAGAAAAAAAAGCTGGAGTTATCACAATTCCTTATTTTAAGATATACTACCAAGCTGTAGTGATCAAAACAATATCATACTGGCACAAAAATAGACACACAGATCCAGGGAACAGAATAGAGCACCCAGAAATAAACCCATGCTTGTATGTCAATTAATCTATGATAAAGGAGGCAAGAATATGCAATGGGGAGAAGACTGTCTCTTCAACTAATAGTGCTGGGAAAAATGGACATCTACATGAAAACTAGTAAAACTAGACCATTCTTATACCATACACAAAAATAAACTCAACATGGATTAAAGACCTAAATATGAGACATGAAACTATAAAACTCCTAGATGAAAACATAGGCAGTAAACTCCTTGAGATTGGCCATAGAAATATTTTTCTAGATATGTCTCTTAAGGCAAAGGAAACAAAAGCAAAAATAAACTACTGGGACTCCACCAAAATAAAAAGCTTCTACACAGTGAAAGAAACCATCAACAAAACAGAAAGGCAGCCTACTGAATGGGAGAAGACACTTGCAAATGGTATATCTGATAAGGGGTTAATATCCAAAATATATAAGGAATTTACACAACTCCACACACACACACACACAAATCCAATTGAAAAATGAGCAGAGGACCTGAACAGACACTCTCCCAAAAAGACGTACAGATGGCCACACGAAAAGATGCTTAACAAAACTAATCATCAGAGAAATGCAAATCAAAGCTATAGCTAGGTATTACCTCACACTTGTCAAAATGACTAGAATCAAAAAGACAAGAAATAACAAGTATTGGTGAGGATTTGGAGAAAAAAGGAATCTTTCTGCACTATTAGTGGAAATCCAAAGTGGTACAGCCACTGTGGAAAACAGTATGGGGATTCCTCAAAAATTTAAAAATAAAAATACTATACGATCCAGTAATTCCACTACTGGGTATTTACCCAAAGAAAATGAAAACTCAAAAAGATATATGTACCCCTATGTTTATTGCAGCATTATTTACAAGAGTCTAGATATGGAAGCAACCCATGTGTGCATCAATAAATGAATGGATAAAGAAGATGGGATATATATGTGTGTGTGTGTGTATATATATATGTGTGTGTGTGTATAGATAGATACAGATAGTATTTGGAGACAAATGATGACTTCACTGGATAAGCACTGAGTAATGCACAGCGATATTGAATCATCATGTTGTACATCTGAAACTAATAACACTGTATGTGAATTATACTTCAATAAGAAAAATTTGTAATCACCAACTAGTAAAGCACGTGTGAGACATCAGTCTCCTGACTCAGTTGAAAGAAGAGACAGAGGCCATTACCACTGGTATCAGTAACCCTCGGCCTTACTTTCAGGAGTCCAGTTCTCATGCAATAGCGGTGAAAACAAGCATCTTTCAGTAGTAGAGACTCTTGAAAGTAGAAGTACTGCTTTCTTAAAGCTGGAGGCAAGAAAGACAATGGTCCACTGAACTACGAAGATCTTTTATTGATAAAATTATGGTTATTAAATTTAAGTAACAGCAGCCTCCCTGTTTCTTCAGCTGCTGGCAACCCAACAAAAATAAACTTGCCCTACTTTTCCAGTATTTTTCATATTGAGAGAAATGGCCAGGGGTCAACACCATATTGAGTGGCATTTACTGTTCACTTCAGCTGCAGTGAAATTAAACTCTGTATACTCCCTAACCACTAGACAGTTTGTCTCCCATGTCTAGCAGTCCCCCTAATGAAGAATATCTCACTCATGGGTGCCTATATAGCAGGATTAAAAGAAGCTTGCAAAGAGGCCAAAATGGCAGCCAGATAACTAAGGAAAGATTTGGTATCAACCAATACAGGCAAGACTCCAGGTGAATTAGTTTGTGTCATCCTATCTTTTTTGCGAGGAGAAAAAAAGAAAACATTAGTAACAAAATCTAAACAATCGGGATTCATCCCTACCTTTATGAGGTATATGGCTTTGGGGGTATCATGTAACCTATCAGAAGAGTTTACTTTCCTTGTTTTAAAACAGGCATAATAAGACTCGTCTTTGAAACAACAACTAGTGACCATTGTGATGTGTCATACAGGGACACAGGATATTTCTATAAGGACATCACTGTATGCTTTGTGAGTGAGAGGTGGAAAGGATAGAAGATTAGCTAGAGAGATTCAATGTATAGGTAAGAACAGACCATCTCATTTTTGCCACAGGGTGAAGTCAGTGTTTCTGAGGTAGTTGTTAGTCTCTCACATAAATGTAGTTTGTATGACTACTGCATCCAAAAAGCATAGGACAATAACAAAATTCTATGTGTAGCATTATTTGTTCTCCTTCCCATGTTTTCTTCTTATGATTTATCAATATGTGAGCTTGTGTATAGGAACATATTTTATGTGCAGATATTTTCCTTTATGTGTTTGAAATAGGAGAAAGGTTGAAAGCTGCTGTTCTTTTTTTCCCAGATTTTATTTATTTATGTGTGTGAGAGAGAGAGAGAGAGAGCATGAGCTGGGGGGAGGAGGAAGAAGCAGGCTCCCAGCTGAGCAGGGAGCCTAACTCAGGGCTCCATCCCAGGACCCTGAGATCATGACCTGAGCCAGAGGCAGAAGCTTAACCAGCTGAGCCACCCAGGTGCTGTTCTAAAGACTTACACAACTTAAAGACAGTAATATGTAAGAAAACTTTGTGAAGCATGATACATGGTAAATTGTACTTTTCTATAATTTGATAAATTCCCAGAATCACTGACATGTTTCCTAGGGAGAAAAAGTGTGATGGGTATTAAGGGCACATATTGCATGGTGCACTGGGTGTTATACGCAAGTAATGAATCATGGAACTTTACATCAAAAACTAGGGATGTACTGTATGGTGACTAACATAATATAATAAAAAATTATTATAAAAAAAGAAAATTTAAAAAGATTTCTGTTCTAAATACAATAATTTTATAGTTTTTTTTCTGTAAGGTAAACAATACTGCTTTGTATGCTATTAATGTATCACATCCTATTTTTAAAGTTTTAGTTACTTACAGCACTCAATTTTGATAATTTAAGATATTTTCCTTGGTATAGTCATCTAACAACTCATTCCAAGTGCTTAAATCAGGAGACTGCAATGTTTTCTTTGTGTCTGAGGATATTGTAAAAACACCTTCAATCAATATCTAGAATTTGATTCCTTTCTAAGTAACATTTTAAAATATTTTGTTTATTTAGGGCTATAATATTTCCTGGAAACAATTTTTGGAGCATGCTCATGAAAATTAGGCTGCATTAAGATGAGCTGGGAAAACAATGAGACGCTAAGGCTAATAGAATCACTGTTGTTAGACTGGACGCTGTTTTTAAAGAAGTCTTCAAAAATTCACAGGGAACTTGGGAATGCATTACTCCACTCTCCAAAAGAGAAGATAATGGGGAATTCTGTGGTGAGGGTTTGGGGAGAGCAAATACAAAAGTACACCTTTGACACTGAGAGGTCTATAGTCGTGACTAGAGTTTTCTTCTTTTGACTTTTGTCACCAGTGGGAAATGAGGAAGGGAAATGAAAGCCTTTTCTTTGATTAGTCAGAGGATGCTCAAGGGAAGTGCTAACAGGTGAGGGAAGCTCAGAGCAGAGGTATTGAGGCCAAGCCAGCCCGAAGCCCTTGAGACATCCCGGGTCACGTCCAGGTCCAGGAAAGCAGTTTATCTCAGAAGACCAGTCTAAGTCTGTAAGACATTAAATGTGTAAGAGCAAATCCCTAATGGAGATACCACTGATTTATAATAGTTTTTTAAAAGCTTGCACTATATATTCCTTTTAAACAGTTTTCAAAATGTTATGTTTGGTGTTTTCAAAATAAAAATTGATCGCAGAAAGCAAATAACTATCCTGGATAACTGGGGGAGATCACTACTGCCTGAACTTGAGGTTGCCTTTTTATTCCTTTAAATGGTCATAAATCTTTTAAGGTTGACACTACAAGTCAAAATATCTACTATTCCAAGGTTAGGAATGATGGCAATTCCTTTGCTTATGAAGCCAGAGAAAAATTATTTTGGTCAAATAGCATCTTTGTTTTTATACCAAAACTAAACCATGCTCCGAACCCTAGGTCTGCTGAAGTTATAACCAGAATACATATTCAGTCATAGTAACAGGCATTCCCTCAAGCAGAATTGAGGGCAAGGGGAAGACCATGATATATAATGTATATTATATACACATATACGTGTGTGTGTATACATAATGTATAATATATATATTAGACTTGTGACTACTTCAAAACCCTTTTTCTTCTTTGATTGTTGCAGTGTGATGGAACAGATCTTACTCCAAAGATTCAGGAACTGAAGTTCCAGTGTATAGTATTTTTAAATATACCCAGGTAAGCTCTGTTCATCCTTTTTCTTTGGTTTGATGCAAACTCTGTTTGACTTCAGGCTTTCGGTTTTCATCATAGAAAATGTCCAGGGTACAAACAGTGAAAGTAAGTTATCTTACTGGCTCATTCGGGGTTTCCAGGTCTGATCATTTTGTTCTCCTCCTCAGTTGGTTTAGTGTTCTCTGTGGTGGGTGGGTTTTTTTATGAGACGTGGCATGCATGGTGTACACTTACCCATCGTTAAGAAACCCAGGCACCCCTATTTACTGGAACATTTTAATATAATTCTCAATTACTGATTCCCTCTCCCTCCCAAGAATAATAGACTTGAATAAATCCCTGTTCTCAGTTTCCCAAAAGCTGTTAGGAAACCATCCAACCTGATTTTAGCATGGAACTCATTCAAAATTGTTGCTAGATGATTGCTTTGAAAAATAGGATCAATTAGAGTAGCTTTTTCTAGCCAGGATGTCAACTCTCTTTGGTGCTATTATATACCTCAGGAGAAAGGGATATTTAAGATTAACTAGACTCAAAATAAGCACATTATCTCAGTGGTACAAAATTAGAGTCTACGCTCCCAAGCCAAGATTCTGGAGGGGATGCATCTATGACCCTTTGTTATTTGCAAACCACACAACTCAAGACACAAAATCTGCAAATAAATTCTATTTAGACTGAATTTAATGGAAATGAGAATTGTATGTAAATCTATGGCTAGGAAAACATAGTCTCCTGATTACTTTTGGCAGTGCTCAGTATAGTCACCTACAATCCTATTCCAGAAGAATATTCACCTTCATTATTTCCATAAAAGACCTAGATTCTCAGGAAGCATTATTTTCTCAGGAAACATTCGCTTCTTTAATTTTTTTCCCTCTGTTTTTCTTCTTGGTCCCTCTCTCACCATTCCTCTTCCAATTTCCTTTATTTCCCCTTCCTTTTCTTCATCTCTTATGTTTTCCTCATACCTTTCTCACTCTTCCTCAGCTACCTTTCTCTGCTTACCTTCCCAGTGGTTATTTATTATCTTAGTTATGCACATAATGACCACTGTGTACCCAGAGCTGTTTCCTGGCCCTTTTCTGTTGGCATCTAATGTCTTCCTCCAAGACCAAGTTCTGGAACTGCCCATGTGTAACTCACATCATATCACAGAAAACAGGCATAATGGATTGCCGAGTGAGAAATCTTAATAAATAATGAGTTAGGAGATAGTTGGGCACCATGAGACGCTTTTGTTATAAAATTGTGACCCATTTTCACAGATGGATATTTGGAAACGATAAGTCTATTTTCTTTTCTATTGGAAGGTATGCACCAAGAACAGAAATCTGTTCTTAGGTGAGATACACATTGGCTCTCACTGTAAGGTAATACCTAATAACAATCATGAGAGTGATGGAATACATTTAATTCTATTTTTCATCTTATGTTGCAGATATTGTGCAGGCACAATGCCCTGGGGGAACCCAGGAGATCACCATGATTTTGAACCTCAGCGCCATGATGATGGTTATATTGAAGTCATTGGATTCACTATGGCCTCTTTGGTGAGGAATGCAATATTTTATTGAAATGAATTTTAGTTCCAGACTTTATTCACCTCATAGATTTTTGGGTTTTGGCCTTTAACTTTCTCTCCTACTTTACCAATTTATAAACTTTATGCAGTATAGAATTGCCTGGGGAAAACAAGAACAGAAGATATTTCTTTATATCACCAAGGAAATTGATGCACAATTGTTTGAATTTCAAAGATAAATATTATTTGTTAATTTTCCTGATTAATTTTTCAGCAGAATGAAATGCAACATTTTTATGGAAATTAAGGAGCATTATGCCCCAGACATATCTCAGCATTAATGCAGAAACCTTGCCATTTGATACCTTTTTGTTGCACTGAGGACCTACTTTGTTTAGGTAGAAAGGAAGGTGGTCCTTTTCATTCTTTATCTTGCCTGCTTAAGAATGAGGTGGATATCTCCATTATCACAAAATACCTGAATAAAGAAAGACATCATTATTGCGACAATGATGACTATTCATTTGCTACAGTGTTGAGATTACCTTTGCATTTTAATTGTGTTTGCTTGCATTAAATTGTGACTTATAGTGTAAGGGCAATTTCAAGCAGGTTTTAGCTATGTATTTCAACTTATTATTGAATGATGTGGAAACCAATTAAAAATTATACTTATCATCTTATCTGGTGTAAATCAGGCCACCCTATCAGTTTACAAAACAAATTAAAAAATTAAAATCTTCTCCTTGCCATCCATGGTTAGCACTTAGTTTGTGCTATACCTTATGCTTGAAGGTAAGAAGGTTGTATTTCTTTCTCTAACCAAGACAAAACAGCTCTGTTCGTCACTCATCTTGTGGGTTCCTACTGACTTTTCCTCAATCACCTCAGGTGACTGACATCAGACAGAATAGCCTCTTGTGATTGTGGCAAGAATGTTCATCACCTGAGACGCTGCTGCTGCTCACGAAACCTGCCCTCTCTGGGATGAAATGATGGTTGAGTGTCACAATGATCCCAGATTAGTCTGGGATTGGTCTAATTTTCAGGGTCGTAGCTCACGTACAGCTCTTTCTCTCCAAAGGTCTGTATGCTAATCACAGGCAGAGACTCAGCTGAGAGCAAATGTAGGAACAAATTCAAGAAGGATGTGTGCAAGGAAGAATTCTTGAAAGCAACAAAAAAGGCTCAAATCTGACCACATGTGTTTTATTCATTCATTTATTCATGGATTCAGTGAACATTTATTGAATGTTTACCAACATGCCAGAGCTTCCTACTCCTGATTGTGTGACAGAAGGCTGTCAGGGAATGTGGAAGAGAAGATGATCCTTCCCCTAGACTTGAGGATGGCTGGCGGGGAGGGGGGGCGGCAAAGAGAATATTAGATACTTCCCCATCGATCGCAGGCTCAAAATCAAAATGTAGGCCTGCAAGATTGAGTTTCTCTCTGAGTCTCTAGCCTTTCCACTGCCCTCTTTGCTTTCTAGCTCAAGTAGCCTCTCAAGTCAAGCTTAGCTTTGAACGTCTCTTGCTGCTTTTGCGCCACAGGACCATTGCACATGCTCTTTCTCTATAAAATATTCTTTAACTCTCCATCTTCTATAACTTCTCAGCCCATATCTATGTCAGGTTCTTTTTAGTCTTGCTTGGGTTATTTTTGTTTACAATTGCATGGTGTCTGGACAGGAAAGAGATAGCAGACTGACACTGGGTAACTAGAGGAGAGTTTGTGGAGGGACTCTACAAATAGTGAACTAGGTTTGTGAGAGGGAATGATGGATGGTGGCGTATTCTTGAGCTGAAGGTGCAAAGGTAAGAAAGCAGTCACCTGCACCAGAAGGACTGTTTGGGAAGGACCACACGATAGGAGTAGTGTTTGGTAAGTGGAAACAGTAAGCCAGTGCCAACCTGGCAAGGAGGGAGCCAGAGCCCTAGATATGGTGGCCTTACTCTTTGTGGCCCTGTAGATCTTCTGCTGGTACCTCCCTCTGTAGAAGTTTAACCAGAAGCCAGGCGACAGGGCAGCTACTGTTACAGTTTAAGTGGGTCAGGCTCACAGGGCAAGAAGGAGGGCAGGAAAGGTGGAGTGCCAGCCAGGAGTGGGAGGTGGTAGGTATCCATCACCCCAGTGTGTGTCTTCCACACAGCAGAGAGACTGATGCCTGTAGTTGGCATGAGCAAATATGGCAGAGTGAATGAATTTTGCCAGGAGAAGAAGAGTGGATTTGGCATTCTGTAGAAAGAGAAATTTACATACACTCAGAAGTATGAGGGATCCTAGTCCTCTTGGGAACTAGAATTCATTTTATGGAGGTTAAAAGTGAGCGTGGTAGGCAAGGACCAGATCATGGAGCGATTCCAGGATTCATCTAGAGGTTTTGACTTTATTCCAAGGTCACTGGGAGATTAGTAAAGTGTGCTTTTAAGTAAGTATTTATTATGAGGAAAGTCCAATATAAAAATAGACAAAATAAAATATTGAACCCTCACATGCCATCACCTAGCTTCTATAATGTTCAACTCATGGGGAATCTTCTATCTGTCCCCAGCTATGATGGCCTCCCTTATATTAATGTGAAGCGTATCTCAGGCATTGTATCAGTTACTTATAAATATTTCTGAATGTGTTTTTAAAAGATAAGACTTCTTTTATGAACACAACTATATACCTTATATCTGAAAAAATTAAGACAGTAGAATCTGAATATTACTATTTACTGAATGTTGAAATTTCCAGTTGTCTTGCAAACGTCCCTTGTTTTCTTATGCCTTGAAAGTTTGCACCAGGATCCAAGTAAAATTTATTCATTGTAATTGACAGATATGACTCTTATGTATCTATAAGTTCCTGTCCATCTCTTTACCTTCTCCATTTATTTATTGAAGAAACCAATCTATTCATCCTGTAAAGTTTCCCTGAGTTTGAATTGGGCTGATAATATTCCTGAGGTGTCTGTTACCGTGCTCTTCTCTCTTGTGTTTCCTTTAAGTTGATGGTTGGTTGATGATGCATCACTTCCATCCCCCACCCCCCAAATCTACTTTGTGGGAAGTGCTTTCTTCTTCCAAAAGAGAATAGGTAGTATCTAGTTGTTTTCCTTTTTTGACTGATAGTCCTTGATGAGCATTGTCTGGATCCAGCAATCATTAGGGGCTGGCAGAGTAGTGATCTTCTAATTCTGCCCTTCTTCACTGATTAACTGGACTATTTCTATAGAGTAGTTTCACCTATTTTTTGGCTACTTGGTTACATAAGTGCTGTAGGAAAAGCAGGATAACAGATTCTTTTTTATTTATGTTTTCAAAATAAGTAATTCACTATCATCTTCTGATGGTGACTGTTGTTTTAAATGGATTTGAGTTTTTTGGACACTTGCCATTCCAAGTTTGGCTCTATGTACCCTCCCCTCAAATCTGGGTAGGCTTACAAATACTTGGTAAGTCAGGTACAGTGGAAGTCATCCTAGGTAACTTGGGGTGCTGGATCATGAAAGGCCATGCAGCGTATGGGAAATACAGGTCATACTGATGGTCTCTAATTAATAGGAATTTTATAAATTCCAGGTGATATTTGCAATTTAAAATGTCTCCCTGCTTTCATTCATTTAATGTCAGTCATAAATATTTATTGAACATTTATTGAATCCTCAAATACTTATTGAATTCATAAATGACACTCTGTACATAAAACAGTTATGAAATGGACCCAAAGACAAGCCCTGTCCTCAGGGTGCCCACAGTTCTGTGTTATAGGGGGACATGAAAAACACATGCAGTTGTGGTCTGATGTCATGAATTCTAGGAGAAAGGCATGTGTGGAGATAGGAAGAAGAATTGAAACCAAACAGTGTTTATAAAATGGGGAAATCAGCAAAAATTGCGCAGAGGAGGCAGGAGTGCCTACGGATGAGATTGCGAGCCTCCATTCCGTGGGAGAATTCACTTGAGAGAGCATGGCATCCTAGAGCTCTCGGGGTGGCTCAGTGATGACACATATGGTGAAGAAAGACACTGGTGTGGAGAAAAGAATAGGACAGGAACACAAGCAGGAAGTTTGGGAGAGATGGAATGAGACAGAATCAGATTTGTGGTTTAGAAAACTTGCCTGGCTGTCTGGGTGGAAGGTGACTGGAATCCTGCTGGAGGCAGAGAGATAAAGCAAGATGTTGGTATTGAAGTCCAGGTGCAGAAACGAGGAGGCCTGGAATCCCAGGAAGAAAGTGGTAATGAAGGTGGGGAAATAGGCAACTTCAAGAGTTATTCAGACACAGTGACTTATTGTGAAGGGTGAAAAAGGAGTATACATGAATCCTGACTGGCTAGCCCAGGCCATTAGGTAAATGATGAATACATTAGAGATGTGGAGAATATAAAAGAAAGATAATATTGCCAAGAAATGCATTGTGTTTTTTTTTTACCATATTTAAAATTTTTATTTTAATTCCAGTCTAGTTAACATATAGTGTTGCGTTAGTTTCAGGTGAACAATATAGTGATTTAACAGTTCTATGTATTATGCAGTGTTCAATTTTGTTTTATGTAAGTTAAATTTGAAACCCCTGTAAGACATCTAAGGACATAGAGGCAATTTGAAATACATATTTAGAGCTCACATCATTCTATTGGGAGAGAAGGTTTTGGGGGTCTACCAGATCTCTCTCTCTCCCATCCCATCATTGGTAAGAAAAGGAGAAGAATAATAGTTGATGGAAGCTGGCAAAGAGAAAATCGAATACTAAAATTATGCCAGTTATTTTTTTCTCTTTATATGATATGCATCATGTAAAAATGCATAGTAGCTAGCATCAAATGTGTGATTGGATCTCAGATTCTAGTGACTTTAGATTGCTTCCAAGATTAAAAAAAATTCTACTTCAAGAAAGCAGAGTTAAATGTAGTGTATACTGCACAGTTTTGAACATCCTATGCTCTCTAAAGAATATGGGCATATGTTTCTCTATTTTCATACACATCTTACCTGACTGCTCATATAACAGTACACTATTGTTCTAGAAGAAAGAATTTCATTTCCAGGACTTGGGTTTCATGGTTCTTGAAACGATTATGCTGATTATGTTTCTAAGAACATAAATTATTTGAAAACAACATCTGTGCAAGATGATTGCATAAACAGAAGAGTGTGGTTATTTGGGTATATGTATGTATTTTTGTGTATCTAAAATATTCGGAGTGGCCCTTGAAGAGACAATCAAATAGAATTACTGGATGGGAAAAGACATTGCTTCTTTTAGACTCTTTATCTTGTGATTGCAAGTTTCAAAACAGTAGTCTTCAATTCGTTTTCCTGGTTGAAATGCATTCCTACAAATTAAGATGATTCTTCATTGGGTGCTTCGTAAACTGATTACCTTTTTTCTTCTTTTAAGATTTTATTTATTTATTTGAGAGAGAGAGAAAGAGCACGTGAGCGAGTGGGGTGAGGGGCAGAGGGGGAGGGAGAGGAAGAAAGATAGAGAATCTGAAGCAGATTCCCTGCTGAGTGCCAGCCCGACAGGGGCTGGATCTCACCATCATGAGATCATGACCTGAGCTGAAACCAAGAATCAGACATTTAACCAACTGAGCCATCCAGGCGCCCCCTGATTACTTTTTTGGATTCTATGCAGACCATAATCAGACACTGTAATTTGTATTTGTTTCTGCCACGATTTTTTGCCTTGATGGTTTTGAAGGCCTTTTCATGTTGAGTCTGTTTCTAAGTAATCTAAAACTCTTTAAGACAGTCCAAAGCATTATACAGATTGAGGCATTAGGTCACCAAATTTGCTGTGCAGTTTCAAATCCAAAGATTTCGGTCTCCTAAACTATAAAGAAAGAAGAGCCCGCTTTCTTTTTGTTAATTGAAATTAAAATATGTAAGCTCTTTTACATTTATGAATTAGAAAAGCTGAAAAATCGCATGGAGAAAAATTTCTCTCCATGAGAAAAATCACATGGAGAAATTCCCAGGGCTGAAGTATTACACATACCAGAGTGTATATTCTGTATTTTTTTTAGGAAAAATATTAAATGTGTGCTTATTTTGATAATACACATAAGAACCGAAAGTAAAAATATCAGTCATAGTTAAATGATCTGTAACTATTTATATTTTGATCTGTAACTATTTATATTTTCCAATTGCTTTATTTCTGTCTTTAAACATATAGGAAATCATATTATTATAAGAAAACCCATAGCACAAATGGCTGACTGCTCTTTCATATATAAATATCTCAATTTATATAATAATTATTCCCTTATGAAAAACTTCCCTTATGAAACGTTGAGATTTTTGGATGTTTGGTGGTATAGATAATCCTGTAATAATTGCTCGTAAACCTCTGTTCACATTTCAGAATACTTTCTGATGACGTATGCCCACAGAAGAAATTACTGTCAATGACATAAATATTTTAAAGGCTCTAAATAACAGTTATAAAACTGCTTTCTAGAAATTTTGTTCTGTTTACTTGCCCAACAGCAATGTACATGAATACCTGTTAAGAAGTAATATCCCACAGGTGCTGTAAATGTGTTCACAGATAGAAACAAAAAGCTATTATAATATTGCACCTGATGAAACAGAAGGAGAGATGAGAATAAAATGTCATCCCTAGAAAGAAAGAAAGCAATCATGTGTTTTGTCCATCCCATTAAACAGCAAAAAATGAGAGTAAGGACAGATTGTTGTTTAACTTCACTGTTACCTTGTGTGGTTTTTTTGTTTTTTTGAAGTGTGTTTTTTTGTATATTTTAATAGGCTGTTTATCTTTAATTGTTGAATTTCAGAAGTTATTTATTCATTCTGAATACAAGTCTTTTGACAGATATATTTAGTGCAAATATATCCTCCGTCTATTCTGATCTTTTTATTTTCTTAATGTTTATTTTGACAAGCAGAACTTTAAACATTCTTCTGAATTCCAATTCTATGAGGTAGGCTTATTTCATGTGAGGGCTTTCTGTGCCCTTCTGAAGAAACCTTGCTTATTTCCAAGAAAGGTTGGGAAAATATTTTCCTTTGTTTGATTTTTGGAGATTTATAGTTTTAGCTTTTGTGTCTAAGTATGTAAATAAGCCCAAATTAATTTACGTGGATTGTGTAAAGTACGTGTCAAGGTTCATTTTTAAAATATGTATTTATCCAATTTTTTCCCAGCATTATTTGTTGAGTAGACTTTGCCATAGAATTATCTTAGTGCCTTTGCCCTTCGATTGCACGTAGTTCTATTTCTGGATTCTCTCCTGTTTCATTGATTTATTTCTTCATCCTTATAGCAGTACCACACTCCTTTGATTACTATAGCTTCATAGTAAGTCTTCAAACTGGTAATATGAATCATTCCACTTTGCTGGGCCTATTCCCTGATCCTTTGTTGCTCGGCTGCAAGGCTGCAAGTTGTTCTTGGCTGTACTGAAATGATCACGTAAGTCAATTAGATTAGAGCCACTATCTCATCTCCAGAACTTTTCTAATGTATTTCCCTTGCCTTCAAGTGCTTCTCAGCTGAGAACTCTATCCCTTCATTCTCTGTTCTGGAAATGCGATTTCTTCTTCTCCCCAAGGCCACCCTTGACTAGGCCTAATCACAAATAAAAATGCAGAACCTACCAGGTGAGAACTTCTTCCTTTGAGTTTAACAGAATTGAAAACTGTTTTAAATACTTTCCAACCCCTTGGTATGAGAAGGGATGCACAGTGCTATAGAGCCCTCTTAAGTTATCTTCTAGGCCTCAAAGATACAACAGCAGCAATACCACAGACAGGTAAACAGCTGTCCATGGAAGTCCCATTGGCATTTCAAAATCAATCCAAGATTACTGCACAGCCACAAGAGGAATTACGGTAAATAGCTTTTCAGGATAAAGCTATTATTGTTAGCATAGCCACATTATTTTTGGAACAAGTTAGAATAAAGGTAATTTTTAAAACATTTATTGGAAACACTTATTTTTCATCACTTAGGGTAGTCTAGGCTTAGCCACAAATATCCCCAAGATTTGCTGGAAGGAATCATTTACAGGTAATAATATGGTGGTTTATTAGTGACAGACGTTTAGTCATCTGTTCAATCTAGCATCTATTACTCTTGTGAAAATGTCAAATATTGCCTTTCTGATTGCATGGGCCCTGATAGGAAAATGAAGACATCCCCTGAACTCAGCACACCCACTGCCATTTACTGCCCCGTTGCCCAGCCCTCAACAGCTTCCCTTCATGTCACAGGTGTGGCTTGAAATCTTCTGTCTTTCCACACTATACTCCTCCCCGTGATACTTGTCTCCATCTTCCTCCAAGCCTCATCCCCTTTCTTACTCCTCAAGCCCTTCTCCTACTTACTGTCAGATGGGAATGACAGACAGCCTTGGGTTGGTGGGAGCGAAGAAGAAAACATAACATACTTAGGAACAAATTTAGCAAAGGATATGCAAGAACCTAAAAGTCACGCTGACACTATGAAACTATACAACTTTGCTAAGAGAAATGAAAGAACAGCTAACTAGAGAAAGATAAATTGATAGATTGAAGCATTCAATACCATATGATTTTCCTTCATCCCTAAAAGGTAAATGATACAACTATGTAATAACATACACAACATAAAAATATATAGTATATAATTTAATATATATAAATGTATATGTGTGCATATACATACATTTTTTTAACTAATGCAGGAAAGTTATGTTAATTTGTTGTCCTTAATAACAAGCTTTTCATGTTAGATTGACTTTGCATTCTGTGGCCATCATGGTGAACTGAGCTCTGTGTTTGATTTTAATTCTCAAGGCTGTTTTACTTTTCGTAATGTTTGTAATTGAGTAATTCATATTATTTTACATTTCATTGATCTTATACAGATTAGAAGTAGCTTGAGGAGGTTTTTGGTAAAAAGAAAAAATCTGCCCAAGTTTGAAAATTAACCAAGAGTGGGCTGCCTATTTAAATATGAATATATTTAATATATGATATATAGTTACATATTATAGCATATAACATATGTATGTATACATATATACGTTATGCAACTATATTATATATCATATTTAAATAATATATAATATATATTTATATTTGAATTAGTATAAAAGCTGTCTTAAACTATGCTTTATGTCTTTTATAGTCTTTTTTCTCCTTATTTGGTTATTCAATGGGCATAGATAGCACAAGGAACAACTTTTGTATTAAAGTAATGTGATTAAATTAAGACTGCAAATACATAACACTGAAAATTGGCTGTCGAGAATTTTTGGTCAAGCTCATCAAAAGTTGAGAAATCTTAGTTTGTTTTTGTTAAGGTAATTTATCCAAGGTTTCCCATTCTACTCCTGGCTAGCAAGTTTCACTATGTCTATCAAAGGCCTTTTGGTTACTCAGGGTGGACTTGAGGGTACTAGATTTCCTGACTCTGAAGAACTAACTTCCAGACTCCTTTTGACTCTTGAATTCACAGGCTGCCCTGCAAGTTGGGGGCCATGGGGAAAGGCTACACCAGTGTCGGGAGGTCATGCTGCTCACTTACAAGTCCATCCCCATGCAAGTGGATGGGGAGCCCTGTAGGTTGGCCCCCGCTATGATTCGGATCTCCTTGAGGAATCAAGCCAACATGGTACAGAAGAGCAAGAGGAGAACATCTATGCCTTTACTCAATGAGTGAGTCTGCCCCTTGCCTACCTTTGTGAACACAAAGACCGTGAAGAGAACGCCAAGCATGTGCATGGTCTAGGGGCCTTACCGTGTTGAGAAAGGAACAAGGTCCAAGAGACAGCAGTTCCTTGGTCTCTTTGACATATTTTTCTTCGTGTTTATTACACAGTAACCACATTCTTTTTTTAGAAATAACTACTGTATGGTATACGAGATAGATAACTCTTCTTCATTGACCACTTTGGTATATATTTATTGGGAACAACAGAAAATCGTGAAGAGTGATTCTAGGGTCATAAAATGCATCAAGATAAATATGTTCTGTTTTGTTTTAAGAAGGCTTGCTGTTGGCCTCCTTTTTACCCAGGTCACTTGGAGAGTGTTGGTTTCCCCAGTAGCAGGAGGTTGGCAGAGCTGGATGTTTGGAGCTCGCCTCTCTCCACGTTGCATCTCCTTCTGCGTGTTAGTGAGTTATCACTTTCCTGATGCCCCCATCTTGGGGTCCCAGGGACTCTGGTGCTTCAACTCAGTTTTGTCATTCTGAGTGTCATCCTATTGTCTAGATATAACCCTAAACTCAGTATTCAATACCTAAATATAATGTAACCCTCTTGCGATCCTTTCTTTTCTTAGGTGTTTTGATGAACTGATTTGAGATAAGGAGATAATAACTAGATATTTAGAGTATATATTCATCTCATAGCACCCCTTTATCTAATTTTTTTTAATAGAGTTGTCTATCTAGGGTTGGAGAAGGCTGGGGATTTGGGACCTCTTTTTGAGTATCTTCTATATATAATGCCCATATGCCTAGTCTAACTCAAGGGAGGGCCATTTCTGGGCTCAGCCTTGGGTCATTATTCTGTCACAGTGAGCGACCCTCCAAGGTGCTACTCCTATTTGTGGCCTGTGGTGCATGGTTATTGATATGTCCTGAATGGCTGGCTTCCGGCAGCACATGTGAAGCAGGGCATGCTTTGCCACATATCTATGGAGTCACTGTGACAATCTATGAAGTGCCTAGAATAAACAAGGGACACAGGTGCCATAGCTCACTGCCAGAACCTAACTTCACCTCATTTCTGAGGCGGCATATGATGAGGAATAGCATTAGGGCTCTTAAAGTGTTTGCATTTTGGCATCTGCTTCTAAGTCTGAAGCTGGCGTGAGAGATACTCTCTCCTCTGCTTCCTCCTTTCCCAGAATCTCTCTGGACATCAGAGTCACTCAGCACTTTCCCCAGATCATTATCCAGACTGCTTGTTCAGCTATATGGCTTATTTTGTTCACATTTTGCAGCTAGTGAAACTCCTAGGTCATTCCCAATGGTTTTCTTTTCTCCTTGCCTTTAGCTTCCATTAGGCTGAATAGACAACTGGCAAGTTCATATGACAAAAAGGTAGGATGTCAACAACAGTATATGGTTGACCATATGCTCTCTAGAAATGTTAGCATTAATCCATGAACTGCTGGTCGGGGAGAAAGCTCTGAAATACTAAATGAAAAGCCATTTTGGAGATAGTATGTCAGCAAGGTTGTTAATAGTTAAGAAGGTATAAAACTAAAAGTTCTTAATATCTACAGGCAAAGACCTCCCGTCCTTCTGCCTGGTGGCGCTGTATTTAATAACCTTATCAGACACGAAATTGTTTCCAGGTGCTTAGTTTCAACAGCTCTTGCCCTTGGAACTGAGTAAGAATTTGTATTTGTTCAGCAACTGTATAGTTAAGAATTCATTTGGGCTTTCTTCCCATATAAAAACAAATATAAATAGTTGTTTTCTTTTTGTACTTAGACTACATATGACAGATGACACAACGGCACAGATTTAGCTGCAGAGTGTTCGAGAAGCAGTCTCAAGTCAAAAATAGTTCCTTCCCACCAGGGGGCAGTGGCGTGTCCACCTAAGCCTCCTCTGGCCTCAGGGAACCTCGATAATAACATGCTTTTCAGTACCAAACAGAACACTTGTAAAACTTAACAAAGATATATATTACTACTGATGATGAGTAACTATCAAAACACTGTATTTTGTAGAAAATCAATACAGAGAGCACATTTTCGAAGGAAAACCAAGCACCTACTGATCTTGTCACGTGTGTTCACTAAACCCCAATTGCTCTCCCTGACTACTCTTGTTCGCCATCTGCAGTTCGATTCCTTCTTTCTATTTACTAGCAATTCTTGTTTTGAAATCTGACTTCTACTGGGCTTTCAGGTGGAGTTTCCAGTTTGAGGGCTGCCTGACCATTAAGACCTTTCTACAAGTTTTCTTCAACCTTCAAAGTCCTCTAGGCTTTTCTGTTTCGGCCACGATTGTGCCAAGTGGACTTCTGCAGCCAAGGCAGAGAGATAATTGAAAGATATTTCTTTATTTCCTTCCTTCCTTCCCTGTTTTCTTCTTTCTCTCTCTCATATCCATCCTTGTTTTCTGCAACTGTTACTTCTGTTCCATTTGCCCGTCTTCTTTCAGAAGAGAGAGAACTGGTTTAAAATGCATGGAGAATTCATTTAGAAACCCCTGTGTGTGATGCGGATTGGGGGGCCGGAGTTAACTGCCTAGCAGTTAACTGTGAATAGTTGAGCATCAAGTCCTGTTGTTCCCTAAACAACTGGCTTCGTTTTCCACTTGAGCAATGGTGTTGCTCACGGGTTTACCTTTTTCTGGGAGATCACATCTGTACCCCAGATTTCATCTGTAACTGATAAGAAAATAAATTTCACATCTCTGTCTCCTATCCAGGCATTCCTTCTAAAAGCCAGAGACTCATACGCATCTCTCTCAGCTGACATCTTTACCTGGGTATCCCCTAGCAACCTCCAAGACTGCAGGCCTAAACTGGGCTTGTTAACTATGCTCTCTTTGCTTTCTCTGCTCATCAGCCAGTGAGCCCTCTTCATTCACATTGTCTACATGGAACCATCTACCCATTTACCATGTCCTTGCCATGGAGTCCTCACAGTCACCTGCACTGTTACACACCCCTACACACCCCACATGGCCTCGGAGGCCTACCTTCTATTTACTTCCCATGTCTTTTTGGGGGGGGGGCGTAAAGATAGATTTATTTATTTATTTATTTATTTCAGAAAAGGGAGGGAGAGAATCTTCAAGCAGACTCCTCGCTGAGTGTAGGGCCCGACATGTGGCTTGATCCCATGACCCTGAGATGATGGCCTGAGCTGAACCCAAGAGTCAGACGCTCAACCATCTGAGCCTCCAGGCACCTCTATTTCCCATGTCTTTAACTCACACCATCTACCCCCTCTGCTTGTTCAAAGGCCATCTAAGTCACCTCACCACAGCTTCGCTAAACTATGCTCATGATTCCTTGCTTCTGGTGCCCTTCACACAATGCTTTTTCCAATAAACTAGTTAGATGGATCTTTCTAGAAATGTTAAACTTATCTTCCTTAGCTTTGCAGGCCTTTTGACCATCGCCATCATCGTCCCATTCCCATGCTCCAGAGATCATTGCTCATCTGGAGCAGTGGCCTGCCTCATGCATCCTTGTACTTTTGCACTTCTCTTGCTCTTCTTGCACTGCCTTCCTGCCTGCCTTTTTGTCAGTTAACTCTTGCTCAAGTTCAAGACTCCATTGAAATATCACTTTCCCTAAGAATCCTTTTTTATCTACTTCTAGCCGTTAGATACTCCTGTTAGTGTTCTAGGTTACATTCATCACACCATTTATCAAGAACAATAGTTCTTGGTTTACTTGTCTCTCTTCCTAGCTTAGAGTTTTCCTCTTAGGGGGTCCTCAGTGCCCACCAGTATGTCTGAGACATGATTATGTGTTGAATTTGAGGCTTGCACACAGATCAGATCTATAATCCTGTATCTGTTAACATTGCTCTGAGATTGCATCTAAAATAACATAGATCTAAAATCCATGAATATAAAAGTAATAGAGGTATCTCTTGATAATACTTCATATGAATAAATGGAAGATACATACTTAAGAATTTCAAGATAGGGTTCACATGTATTGGATAGGTGGGAGAATTCCCATGAGATATGGTTAAATAGTATGCCTTCATGATGCCACTAGATCTTCATTTATACAAAAAAATAAAGTTATTTACCAAAAATATTTCTTGGTCTATAATCCGATTTGCTATTACTATATAGAAACTGAAGGGCTAGACCCATTGTATTCAGTAGAGCCCCAACCCCACTGGGACAGGAGCATATCTTATGAATCTATTCAAAATAAGAACTACAATAAATATCATCCCACTAGTTCATATTCATGTACTAGTAACGTGGTACCCAGATAAATTTGATGACGCCATTCAAAAGGCACCTTTGAAAGAGATCAGAAATTTAAAATTTCTCAGGTGGTTAGGGAGATCTTAAGCTAGCTGAAATCCTAAGCTCACTGGTAATTGAGACTACACTGTGAAAGGCAGTCATATTCAGGGGCAAGATTTCTAGTTGGCAAACTTTGAATTGGGCAACTCGACTGATTGGATCCCATCATCCTGGCTTCTCAGAAGTGTTATTGGTTGTAACTGATAGTCCTGTGAGGAAAACAAGGAGTTGATTCATGGGTGACGCTATGTGAGAATTTACATAACCCAGCAGAAAAGAGGGATGGGGGCGCTGTGCCTACTACAGCTACAGCGAAGGTCTTCAAATCCTCTGAGAGAGTGGAGGGAATAATTCTGTAAATGTGACAAGAAACTTTGAATTTAGTTTCTTAAATTTAATGTTTCATCTTTTCTAATAGCTACCAAAGGTTCTTTCCTTTATAAAAGAAGAGAGAAAAGGGCAAAGTCTATGGTTTCCCTCCTCTACCAAGAGTATGAGTGGAATTAGGGCATCACTGTGATCAATTTAGGCTTTCTTGGTATTACCTTCAGAGTCATTAAAGGTTTTGTTGAGCCATGCTTTTCAAGATGGTTGTCTTGACACAAATTTCTTTCGGAACAATGGAATCAAAAGGACTATGTTGAAGGATTAAATTTACCTTGACTCTCCTCAAAGATGAGTTTACTATGCCAGCCTACCCCTCTCTCTATAGAGAGAGAGTGTGTGTGTGTGAATGTGTGTGTGTGTGTGTGTGGTGTGCGCATGCGTGCGCATCCACTCCTTGGATGTCTCAAATGACCTAGAGCAAGAGAGGAACATGAGGATGCCTGCCGCCCGCAGCCCTGCCTGGCGTCTGCGCTCCCGCTGCACCTGTCCACGCCCTGCCCTGCGCTGCGGTCCGTGGCTTGCCTTAGAGCCAGCCGCTTGCCATGTGTCCTGTTGGCTTCATTGCTATCACCGGCTTTTTGGATTACGTCCGTGGCTGGCTGGATTTTCCTTTTCTTTTCATTCACTGTTTGGTGACGCGCTCATTTAATTTCTGTTTAAATTTTGTGTGTCTCTCTTTCTCTCTCCTGGCTTGTGCCCTGTCTGTCCACGCTGTTGTGCTGACTGTCTTCGCTGCTCATTCCCTGCTGCCTCTAGTATCCATCAGGTGCCAGCTGCCGACCTGCGGAGAGTATCTGCTCCCCCTGGCTCCTTCACCACGTGAGTACAAAGCCCGTCCGTTTCAACATTTTGTCTAGCAACCCCCTGTCCTGCTCAGGGTTAGACTCCTTGCCTCCTTTTCCCTCACAGGTCTGCTTCTCAGACAAGGACCCGCCAACCTGAGTTGCCTTCTTTGCCCCTCTGTGATTTGAGATGGAGCTGTCCAGTTCTTTGTGTTCTATTTGTCTCAATCCTCTAAGGGTTCAGGTGTAGATTTTTGATGTGTTACTTTAGGGCCCACAATTGCATGCAGTTGTATAAAATTCCAGACTAAGCATTGGTTTTTATGGAAAGTTTGAAAGAGCCGTAGACCATTCCGCTATCCGTAACTCAGGGGTGATGTTGAAGGAGTGTGCCTGCTGCCCTTGACTTGCGAGTGGACTCCTTAAATTATGTGTGGAGTTTTGAGTGCATGCACATGCATCTGGGCATTATTTGGGTGGAGAATCCATGGTTGTAATAAAAAATGAATGACCAAAAACAGTCTCTGAGTTAGCAAAAACACACTTCATCCATAGTTAATAATTTGTACTTAACGTATTTTACGCTTTTATTTTTTCTGGTGAAAAAAAATTTTTTTTTAGCACTTTGGGACTTCTTTTACATGAAAAAGTTGTTGCCTCTGTCTTACCCTTTCTTCCTCTTACAGATACTTAGCTTTTGTGCTGGCCCAGGTACTGGTCCAGGTGCTTTACACTCCCCCAACAGCCCTACCGCACGTGTAGTATTATCTCCATCCGTGGTCTTGTGGGGAACCTGATGCACAAAGTGGTTCATTAACTTGCTCAAGGTCACACAGCTAACAAGTGGTAGACTGGGATGCACACGCAGATGGCTTGGCTTCCAAGTTCACACCTTTAACAATTTACAGTTGGCCACCTTTCATCTATGAGGAACCTATGTATTTCTTAAGCCCTCATTGAATCATTGGCTTTTCAAGGAATTCTTTGTTGATTCTTGTTGTATTAGTTATGTTCTCACTGGAGTTCACTATTGATATACTTATTATAGTTCTCAAGGTTTAATGGGTTGGTGTTAATTACATGAGCTTTATATGTGGGTGTGTAGGTGTTGTGGGTGTGTGCGCATTTGTGTGTGTGTGGTGCGCTAGACTTAAGCTACTTGAAATCATTGACCATATCTTCTTGGGAATTTTTGTGTCCCCAGCCCCTCTCACAGATCTTAACACAAAGAGTTCTGAAACCAAACAGAGTCGTTGGTTAGCAGAATGAATGAATGAAAGAATACATGTCTAATTGAATTATACAGTGTCTATCATTGAGGAATATGCCAAAATGATTCCTAAAGTTCAATCATATAATCCTACCTTCAGGCCTAGTCTTATAGATATGCATTTATTCATTCATTTTTCAAAAACATTACTTTGTACTTGCTCTGTGTCCACCGTTTTGTGCTCGGAATCTAGAGGTGAGCACAACAGAAAGCTGCCTTCATGGAACTTAAAATTGAGTGGGCAGAAAATCAACAGGAAAATAACATTTAATTTTCAATTTGGAGGTTATTCTGGGGTATATCCTACATTCTACAAAGGGCCTCTTCAATAAATTGGAGTCCAAGGAATGGCTTTCAGTGATTTTCAGAGGCTGTACTCAGAGAGTTCAAAGAATCGAGACTATCAACGATAGAGATGCATGTGGAATTTGTCCCATTTCTATCACAGTTTTAGTTGTATAATTTAAACAAGGCTCTTTTTAATTGGTTCCAGGTGTGCATACGATGGTAAGGTAGACTATCACTATTGTGATAAGGTGTAATAGGCAGAACAGCTAGCTGTGGCCACTTTAAAACTTGAATGTTGATCTAAGATATTTTATATCTATATATGATATATTAAAAATTACATATTTTAGATTTTATATTTACATATCTCTGAAATATTTATTTAATAAAACTTAGAGTACTTTATTTTAATTTTTAATTTTTTAATTTTTAATTTATTTTTTAAAGATTTTATTTATGTGGCAGAGAGAGATAGAGCACAAACCAGAGGAGAGGCAGAGGGAAAGGGAGAAGCAGGCTCCCGGCTGAGCAGGGCGCCTGATATGGGACTCGATCCCAGGACCCTGGGATCATGACGTGAACCAAAGACTATTTAAAAAAAAACGAACAAACAGATAAGAAAACATTGTCAACGGGGCACCCAGGTGGCTCAGTCGTTGAGCGTCTGCCTTCTGCTCAGGGCGTGGTCCCGGGGTCCTGGGATCAAGCCCTACATCTCACCACCCCCCCACCCCCCGTGGGAGCCTGCTTCTTCCTCTCCCACTTCCCCTGCTTGTGTTCCCTCTCTCAATGGCTGCCTTTCTCTCTGTCGAATGAATAGATAAAATCTTAAAAAAGAAAACACTGTCAAGGAGCCTGGAGAAAAACCCAGAAACAAGCAGGGTGTTTACATATTATGGCAGTGGTTGACAGTTTTGACCCACTCTCGTGCTGCTATTTGCCATTTTCAGCAATGTTTAATAACCACATCAGTGTTGCTTTGGTCCTCATGAAAGTCAGGACCCCAGTATCTTGGACTAAGCTTGTTTAATTAATTAATTATTATTTTTTTTTTTTTGACTCTCGGTCAGCTGTCTCTGCTCAGAAAAACTCTTCTATAGATGACCTCTTCTGGGGAAAAGCCTCTCTTTCTACTGTTCCTGTGGTAAATGTAGGTTTCCAAAAGCAACCTGCACGGTCTTTCTTTCTCTCTAGCGTTCTAAAAACTTTTTTTTGTTTTGTTTTGTTTTGTTTTTGATTGGGAGCGGGTCATGGTTGTAGCAGTGTAATGCATGGGTTATTAGGAATTGCAACATGCTGCTAATGTCTGTGCACATGGGGAAGTTCATCTTTATACAAAGAATCCTGAAATTTTATTTTTGGTCATATATGACCACATACGAATCCTGAGTCTTATTCAGAAGTATTTAGTGCTTTATCCAATCGAACAAGACAAAACAAATAGACTATTTCACCACAAGTCTTGTGAATGTAGCTTAATGAATTATTGGATCAGTATTTCAATTTATAAAATCTTTATAATTAAGTGACTTCATAGTAAAGTCCTCACCGAAGGGCACATATGCACACTGAATTTTATGAATTCATGAATATTATAAATTTTATGAATTCATGAATACTGATGCTAAATGTTCCAACTACCAGCTCCTGTTCAGCTAATGCCAAAAATAACACAAAGGTATATAATTGTAAAACACCTTTCTAGAACTTTTATCCTTCACTGACTGCTTATTAAATTCCATTGTGTGCCTGTTTTCCACTAAAATGAAATAACATAAACCATTTATACCTAATTTAGTCGATTTTTCACCTTTTAAAAAATACTGAGTGCCTTCTTAAGTACCAGGGGTTCTGTGGGATACTGGAGATTTAGAGATTATAAAGCTAAGGTTTCTGTCCTAGAGAAATGGACATGCCAGGGATTGACCTGTTTTGTTGCTTACAATACAATTACAATGCCATGTGATAAGCATCCAAGCACAGATTCTGATTGTATTTCCATGCAAATGACTGAGTATTTATTACATTTGTTTTAATTTTTTTAGTATTTAAAATTAACGTACAATAATTGACTTTTTGGTATACAGTTGGGAGTTTTAAGATGGGTATAGATTCATAGAACCAGCACCCTAATCAGGACACAGAACCGTTCTACCACACCAGAAAGCTGCCTGTTCCCTGCACCTCCCATCCCAAACTCTGGCAACCACCAATCACTATAGTTTTGTATTTCTGAGATTGCCACATAAATGGAAACATACAATATGTAGCCCTTCGCAACTGACTTCTTTCAACAAACATCTTTGAGATTTATCAAAGTTGTGACATAAATCAATCACATGTTCCTTTTTATTGCTGAGTAGTATTCTATTGTGTGGATCCTTTCATTTATTTACCCATTTACTTGTTGAAGGACATCTGGGTCATTTTCAGTTTTAGGCGGTTAGGAATAGAGCTGCTATCAACATTGATGAACAAGTTTTGTGTAAATATAAATTTTCATTTCTCTAGGTTAAACACCTAGGAAGGGAATTCCTGGGTGGTAAGGGTATGGTTGAACTTCATAAGAAATTGACAAACTATTTTCTAGAGTGCAAATTTTGCATTTCTACCAGCAGTGTATGAGAGAGAGTTCCAGTTGCTCCACATCCCTGCCAGCCCTTGGTATTGGCAACACTTTAAAATTTTCATCAGTTAATCATTGTAATGAGCGTCTTTTCATTATTTGCCACCTTTTATATCCTACTTGATGAAGCATCTGCTCAAGTCTTTTGCCTGTTTTTAAATTGGGCTGTTTGTTTTTTTCCTGTTGAGTTTTGAGAATTTGTCATATATTCTGGATCCAAGTCTTTTGTTAGAGATGTGTTTTGCCAGTGTTTTCCTCGAGTATATCTCTTGTCTTCTCATTTTCTTTACAAAGTGCAAATTATCAAATTTTTCTCTATATGTGTTTTTGGTGTTATATTCAAGAACTCTTGGTTTGGTCCCAGGTCATAAATATTTTTTCCTTTGCTTTCTTCTAGCAGTTATTGAGTTTTACATTTTGCTTTCAGTTCTATCATTTGAGTTAATTTTTGTATAAGATGTAACGTTTAGGTTAGTGTTTTGTTTTGTTTGCGTATAGATGTTCGATAGTTCCAGCACTATTTGTTAAAACGACTATTTTTTTCCATTGAATTGCCTTTACATCTTTATCAAAAATCAATTGGATGTAAATATGGGGGTTTATGGCTATATATGGATGGATAGATATCAATTTCTGCAGTCTCTATTCTTTTCCATTGATCTATGTATTTTTGTCTTTGTCAATGCCGTGATCTTTTGGTTATTGTAATTTTATGTTAAATCTTAAAATCTAGTTGCTATTTTTTCACTTTATTCTTTATTTTAAAAATTGTGTTGGCTACTCAAGTTCCTTTACCTTTCCATATAATTTTAAAATAAGCTTGCCTATATCTCCAAAAATCCTACTAGAACTTTGGAATTCTGTTGAATCTGTAGATCAACTTGGGGAATGTAGACATCTTTACTACGACAAGACTTCCAATCCATGAATACTGCATTGTCTCTCCATTTATTTGTTTTGTGCATCATTGTTTTGTAGTTTTCAACATACAGATCTTGCACATATTTTGTTAGATATGTGCCTGTGTTAGATATGTGTTGGTTTTCAATTTTGGTTGCTGGCGTATAAAACTACAATGGATTTTCATGTGTTGACCTTGTATCCTGGGGCCTTACTGAAGTCACTTTTTAGTTCTAGGAGTTTGGTGGCATCCTTGGGATTTTCTACATAGTCACACTCGTCATCTGTGAATAGGAGTGGTTTTCTTTCTTCCCAGTCCATATTCCTTTTATTTTTTTATTTTGCCTTATTGCAATAGCTAGGATTTCTAGTATGATGCTGATTAAAAGTGGTTACAGTGGATGTCCTTGCTTTGCTTCTAATATTAGGGGGAAATCATTCCATTTTTTAACCATGGATATGATTGTTAGTTGTAGATTTATTTATTAAAATACTTTATTAGGGTGTCTGGGAAGGATTAGGGAGAACTGGTGTTATTTGTCCTCTACATGTTAGAATTTGCCAAGAAATTATCTGGGGCTCAAGGTTTCTTTTTTTTCCTTTTTAACTATAAAGTCAATCCTTTAGGAGTTAGGACTCCTCAGGTTATCTATTTCATTGTAGGTGAGTCTCAGTAGGGTTTTGCTTTTTGTTTTTTGTGTTTTTTTAGTTTTTTGAAGTTTTTGAGGAGTTGCCCATTTTATTCTAGTCGTTAATATATGTAGAATTATTGGTAGAATTTCTTATCTTTTTAATGTCCTTGGGGTCTGCATTGATAGTTTGCTTTTATTCCTGTTATTAGTAATTTGTATCTTCTCTGTCATTCTTAATAAAGGCTTATCCATTTTATTAATTTTTTTTTGAAAAATCAGCTTTTGTTTTTGTTGATTTTTCACAGTTGTCTTTCTGTTTGCTATTTCATTGATTTATGTCCTTATGTTGTCCTGTTTATGTCTGCATGCTTTGGGCTTATTTGGTCCCCCCAACCCACCCCAGTTCTTTAAAGGAGCAGCTTAATTATTTAAGTAGGCAACTGACTCAGTTGAGTTCAGGCCACAAGTTCTGACTTACCTTCTGAGAGTTGTAGCTACCATGTTAATTCTATTCTCAAAGTCTTTGCAGTGCTATTCGTATCTCTGTTTGGTGTGTATGTACCACCCAGTTACCAGTATGGGATCTGAGTTGTACTATCCTGTAGTTTAGTTCCTAAAGTCTACTGTACAGATGCTTAGGGCCAGATTCACCCATTTGCAGCCTAAAGATGAACCTGAGAGTGCACGAACATCTTTATGGAGCTGTTTTCCTGAGCTCCTCCTTCTCCGTTGTCATCCCAGTCCTTTGCTGTTTGCTAGGGCTCACCTTTTTGGTCTTTCAGCGTGAAATCTAAGGTTTTAATTACCTTGCCCTACTGTGTATTTCCTGCAACTGTGTGCATGTCCAGGACCAAGCAATGATATGACAGAAAGAGGGGGGATAAAAGCAATGTTGGTCTATCCCATCCTCTTGAGATCACTGCTCCTTTTATCAGAAAGGAAGGCTCTCTTCCATTACAGTCGTAAGCCCCTGAAGGCCTTTATCAGTGAAGCTTCGGGGAATGCTGGGGTGTAAGAAATGGTAAGGGAAAGATAGACCTGAATTTTTCTGAGCATTCAGAGTCTGTTTTTTTTTCCCTTAAGCCAGACCTCAAGAGCTCTCTGAGGGCTTTCTCTACCTGCATTTGGTGTTTATTTCAGGCTTTGTGCTGTCTGGAGTCTACAGCAGGGTTTATTGGAGGGAAAAAGAAGGGAGAGCTCACCACCATTTGATAGTATTTTATATCCTGATCTTCTTCTCTAATCTGCTACTATCATTTACTTTTCAGAGTTCTCAAATAGCTGCTTTATGAATCCTGTCCAGATTTTATAACTGCATTCACTGTGGGGAGAAAGAATGGTGTGTGCTTACTTACCTCACCCACAACCAGAACTTCTCTACTGCCTTTTAAAAGCAGGGAGCTATGATACTGTATCCCCATCTCTCCCACTGCAGTTTAGTACCATAGCTAAACTCAGCAAAACAAATCTGCAGAGAAACCACTGTATTTTGAACTACAATCAACATACGTTAAATGTAATATGCCATCTTTCCCAACAGTTACAATTTAAACATAAACAAGATATTTCCCACTGCTGAGTTGTGTGGATTTGCTTGTTACCTTGGGGAAGGCAGAGTTGGACACAGATGCATGAAAAAACCATAAATTGTCATGTTTGACTACAAACTGAATATGATTCAGCACTCTAAAATTGGTTTCAATAAATGAAGTCTTCATGGTAAAGGATGAAAGAAAATTGATTTTTGTTCTAAGAAGAGAGGGAGTTTTAGTAAGAGAAAGTGAAATATTTTTGATATGTCTTTTTTTTTTTATGGTTCCGTTTTGGGTTGAGTTTAAGAATTTTATTGTTGAGAAACTACCAGAATCTTCAGTCTTCATGATTGAAGAAAACATAAACTGGTCATAGGTAGTTAAACATCTGCGTGCTGGCCAGCAAAGTAAACTAGCTGATCTTTGGAAGTGCTTTCTAAAAACGCTGTAATTCTATTCTCCAACTAGTCACATCACATTTTTTGTTTTAACATTTTTACGAATTTGTTGAATGTGCTGTAAAGTGTCTGTTTATTTCGTTTATTTAATATTGGCCGTTTAGTTAGAAAGTAAGACTTGATGTGCTTTGTTCAGACCCCTTCTCTTTTCCTTTGTTCTTTATCTATAACTTCTACTTTACTACAAGCTACACTCTCTGGGAGTAGCAAAAACGTTGCCAAAGTGGAAATTTACATGTATGGCTCTGTAAACTATGAGGGTTACGTGTAAACTAGCCAAGAAGATCCATCACACATACGTTGCCTGAGAATGAGTAAAGCCGATGGTAGCTAACACACAAGCCCTCTTGAGAATGTCAGGATGAAAAGCACTCCTGTCAGACCACTCGAGCCTCCAGAAGAGAGCTTCATGTCTGGGACAGAAATCTGTCCAGGTTCTGATTTACAGATTACAGTTTTTAGGTGATAGTTTCTAGACCCCAAAATCAATTGCAAGGATACCAAAAGTGCCTAAGCACTCAAGAAATTATGAATATATGTGTTGTTAAGACTCGTTGTTACCGTATCCCAGAGTGATTATCTTTGTGTGACGGGATTGTGGAAAATGTTTTCTAGGTTTTTTGTATTTTCTGATTGATTTTAGTGAACATGTATTACTTCTGTAAAGGCAGAATATTAAAAGTTTGTATTTTAAAAAGGACAGGAGAGAATGGCTACATTCATAGAACAGGGGAAAAAATGCCATTTGCTGAATCACAGAGTCAGATAGGGAAGCATCAGAGTTGGCCTCAGGCTTGCTGGACTGCAAAACTTTGTTCACTGAAGCCCTGAGCAGAGGAAACTGCTAATCCATTTTCTTTTCTCTTACTCCCAACTGTCACATGTTCTGAGTTATCTTCCTAGTGATTTCGCTTTCCACTGTCCAGTTTCTTGACCTTTAGTAATGTCAAAATGTCATGCTTTCCTCCCTTCTTATGGAATCCTCTCTCCTGGTTGCATAAGACAGATATACCAAACTGAGAATTCCAAGGAAAAGTAAGCAGGAACTGCTTAAGCTTCACCCCCTACCACTTTTCAAACTTGAGTCCAGGCTGCAGCTTGGATGATGACGGTTTTCTTCCCTATGCTCTGCAACCAAGAGCTAGGGCCTTAAAGAAAAGGGGCATCAGGAACAGCCTTAGGTCTCTCACTAGGGTGTCTTCCTCCTTATTCTGTAGCGCCCCCATGGTAACATGCTGCTGTTTTGAGGATCTAGGGGGGCCCTGCTTTCATTTGTATGACACTGACCAGGTGTTAACCTCTTTGCATTTTATTAAAAAAGAAATGCAGCTGTTCCCCCTGGATTTCTGTTGACTCTGAAGTTCTGTTATGCTAAAATTCAGGGCATGACCCTAGACAATATGAAAATCTACCCCAAAGGGATCTAAGACTTGAAGTAGGCAAGACATACCATTGGACATGACAGGGTCATCCTTTATCTTTCGGACTGAGCAGGGAGCCCAGGCCCTGTACTGCTTTGGTACATTTAATTGATGTTTCTTCTTGCTCTCTGCAAGAACCCAAGTGGATTTTTTTTTATTTAGCCAGAAAGATAGTATGTGTCTGCTATTAGCTAATCAGCACCTTGACTTGTGATCAAATTTAATATCTCGATAACTGTTTGTGGTAATGATTGTCATTATTCCCATTCCATAGATGGCAAGACTGAGAGTAAGAAATATTAGGAAACTTAACTAAGAGTATATGCTAGAAGGTGATAAAGTTAACACCCAAGGCTTTCTGCTTTGGAGATGGCATTTAAAACCCTAAACGCCACTGCTGTTCTAAACTTTGATCATTTTCCTGTGTGTGTGTTTATTTTCATGAATATGATTTCTATATTTTATTTGGCCACACTAGGTTAACTTCTTATATTTTAAAGAAAACTTGAAAATAATAACTTAGAATTCAGTTCTGAGTGTTTCAAATGTGTGACTCTTCAGTATTACAGGTTTGCAGTTCGAGTGTTATTATAAGAAAAATGTCAGGACGACAAACCCCAGTTAAAAATATGTTCTAGTCCAGTTAAAGCACTGGGAGAGTCTTTTAAAATGGTCCGTAATGGTGTTTGGTCTGCGAACGTGGCTCCACAGGACGGGTCATGCCCACAGTGACGGTGGACGGATGGAAACTGTGCGCTTCTCTTAGCAAAGGTAAACACAGATGGCAGCCTCTGGTACGGTTATGTAAGGCATAATACATTTAGGACTCCCTCCACACTTAAAATTATATCTCGTTGCTTTTAAAATTTATTTTTGGAGCTGAATTATTCATGTCTGCGTAGGTGTAGAAACAGTCTTACACTTACGAGTCAGCACTTCTCGTAAAATAAAAGGTCACTTCAGAATTGAAGGGAATATTTACTCAGGTGTTGTTGGCTTGAGGTGCGGGGCCTGTGGAGGTGAAGGCACCAGTCAGTTTCAGGGGCATGGGGAGAGTGTGCGGGAAGGTTCAGGTACCGTGTGCACTGCAGGCCCATTGGGCAGGACAAAGGAGGAAGAAAATTTATGAATTTTTGAATTTATGAAAATGTATGAATTTCTTTTATCAAAATAAATTTTAAGAAATCAAAATAAAAAATGACTTTAGAAGTAACATTAGTTCAACAAACACAACACTATATATATATACACACATATATATATATTAGATTATGTTATATACCTTGACTTTTAAAAGAAATAGAAGTTAGATCTGAATATTTTAAACAGTAACATCAAGCCAGCAGAGATTTCCAAGCAAGGTAGGAATTTTGGAAAGTAAAAAATGAGATGCCTCTCGTTCTTCTATTTATGTGATCTTTTTAGGATCAGTAGTTGTAGGACTAAAATAAAATGTATTTGTTCTAGTGATTCTCTTGAGTAGATATCTGTGTGGTTTGCTTGGGCTCCCGTTACAGGTATCACAGACTGAGTGGTTTAAACAACAGAAACTTACTTCCACACAGTCTGGAGACTGGGGGCCTGAAATCAAGGTGCTGGCAGGGTTGGTTTTCCCTGAGGCCTCTCTCCTTGGCTTACAGCTGGTGGTTGTCTTCTGGTGGTCTTCCTCCAGTGTGTGTGTGTCTGTCCTAATCTCTTTTTATAAGGACACCAGGCAGATTGGATTAGGGTCCACCCATATGACTTCATTTTAACTTCATTCCTCCTTAAAGACCCTGTCTTCAAGTACAGTCACATTCTGAGGTACTGGGGTTAGGAGTTCAGCATATGAATTTTTGGGGGAGAGAGGGACACAACCCAGCCCATAACCATATCATACTAAATAAATTTGACTGAATTTTAGTTTTCTTTTCCTGTCACCAACTGTGTGAAGACTGAACTTTGTGTATATGACTTGTATATATGGTTTAATTCTTTAAAATCTTTCTATTAAAAGGTACAAGAAAGGCTAAAGAGTATTGCTCTTTTATTTATAGCAGATTGTTGGTATTAACTATATGGGTGCAATAAAGTTGTTGTTGACCTCTCTGGACCCAAATCCAATTTCTGTAAAATGAGGTGGTCAAATAACATAAACTTTAAATTTTCGTTCATATATGAATTTCTGAAGTATTACTGTAATAAAAGCAACTATAGAAATACAGGCCATACATGGAAAAGGAAGGGAGTAGTTTTGCTAGTGTTTGTGAACAAAAGATTTATTTACAAATGGACTCTCCAAGTAGGGAAAAAAACCCTAAATACTTCTGGAAAGTAGTTATATTTATATCTTAGATAAACCGCAATCTGCAGTGTTATTAATGGATTTAGTGCATTTAGGAAGCAAGAGAAACATTTCAGTTTTTATTCCAGTATTACAATCATAACATATCAACAACAAAGAAGCCTAGACATTTCTTTGGAGCATTCCAAGAGTGTGTTTATTTTGGATTGTTTTGCTGAGGTAGTAATAAAATGCAATGCACGTTTCATTTGTAGATTTTTAATTTAATTATACCAATGTGATTTAGCTTCCCAATCTGTCATAATGCCCTGAAACACTTATAGGAAATGAAAAGGAAGTACATTGTTAAAGGCAGAAAGAGAAAATCCTTGTTGATGCTACACTTAATTAGTCCCCAGAACTCATCACATTTTGTCAGAAAATGAAATTCTAAAAATGAATTCAGCAAGTTCCAAAGTTGTAGCTAAGATATTTGACTGAAATGAAAGTGGTGTTGGAAGGATTATAAATGGAACAAAAAGGCCAAAGTTTTCAGCTTTATATTATAGAGAACTGTAATGATTTTCTTTGTCTTCACCATGTAGACTTTCCTGCTGTCAAGAGAGGTGATTTATGTGCTCTAATTGGGACATAAATCTTTTGGTCTGATGATATTTTGTTGCTCAGGCAAAGTAAAACAATTAAATGTTTCCTTGATGAGAGGGTCTTGGCTTATGAAATGTTAAAGTTCTCTCTTCATTAGAGGCTTGCTCTGTAATGTGGTAAGTGCAAAGACAGAGGGAAATGTACAAGCAAATGTACGAGCAAAAGGACCCTGAATTATTTTCATATTCTATCATGACATTCTCAGCAGACACCATTCTTTTCTTTCTCTCTTCCATTATTTTCCTTTTAGTTTTGGTAACTAGTTAATATTTCAACTAATTTGTGTTTGCTCTTCATTATCCAAGGAATTTATTAGTCTAGCATTAAAGGTATATCTTAAGGAGGTTTTTTTTTTCTCAAGTTTACTATCAAGTTTCACAGTTATTTTTATTGATTAGTAGTTGTAAGGATGAATTATATGATTTTTACAAGTCTTGTTCTAACAAGGTGTCTTTGTTCTGTCCATCTTTGACACCAACAAGAAGAATGATTTTTAAAAAATTCCCTTGGTCATTTTATTAGGGATTAGAGAATGGTGAGGACAGTTTCTGCCTAACTGGCTAAATTTACTGACTTGGACAGGGGAGTCAGGTTTGGGGACTCTGATTTGCTTGTGGATCTCTAACAAGGAAGCACAAGGCAGCAGGAGCACATCTGTGCTATGAGTGGGGGGAACGTAGCTTTCCCCCAGGGATTGGTGAATGAATAGGAAAGAAGTGGTGTCCTCTTCCTCGCGGGGACCGGATGCAGTACCACTGAGTATTCCAGACCTTGGCAACCCATTGTCAACCTGGAGGGGAACATGAGTCAGAAGGCAACACCATAAAATGCTAATTACCTAATACGAAAAATGGTTTTGTGAATTTTCTTAAATATCCAGATTTTAAGAAACTATCTGTGTCCTTCCATAAAATGTTTTATATAGAAAGCTGAAACCATTTAAGGAAGTGCTTCTTACGTAATGCCATTTATTGTGAGGCCAATACTTACTTTTTTATTTTCTTGATATAAACCAAATATGGGATCCTGTTCTTACCGAGCATGTTTCCTAGGGAGGCAGAACTACTTCCTTCGCTCCGTAGTTTTCAGTAGGAGCACATCTGGTAATTCACGTGTTCAATCCTTTCTCAAATTAAGTCAGGTTACGTCTCTCCACCTTAATAAGATGGCCATGTTTATTTTTCATGCCATTATTGCCTTATGCATTTTTGGCTTCTGCTTTGTTGGTTATTTTTACTTAAAAAAATCTCAATTTTAATTTTTTCCTATAGGATCAGAGGCGAAATAAGTGTTAAATATTTTAAAATTGCATGTACTCCAGGGTTGTATTTTTTAAATAAATGTTACCCTCATTCAAAATACCACCACTTTATTCATCAAAGTGCATAGGGTTACTAGAAGATGAGCAAATATGCCAGTAGTTGTAGCCAAATTTAGTCCTTTATGATATATGTGAAGGACCACAGTGTTTTCTTCTGTGAAATCACACTTTTAATTTTTATTTACTTATGTATTTTTAAAGAGTTTTTATTTATGTGAGAAAGACAGAGCATTTGAGTGGGGGGACAGGCAATGGGAGAGGAAGAGAATCTCCAGCAGACTCCTTGCTGAGCCTGGAGCCCGACCTGGGGCTCCATCTCATGAGCCCAAGATCATGACCTGAGCTGAAATCAAGAGTTGGATGCTTCATCGACTGAGTCACCCAGGCGCCCCGAAATGACACTTTTTAAACTATACAAATCCCAGTCCTTGCTCTACACACCTTTCCGGCAAAGAAAGTCAGTTTCGTTATCAGTTCCAAGTAAGAACAGGATATTCCAACAGCTTGTAATTGCAAACCCAAAGGAAGAGGTTAGCGTTTAAATAGCAAATAAATGTTAGGTTTTCCTTTTGTTTGATACATAGAAATTGAAACCTGAAGTACAAAAATGTCTCTCTTTCTGAGCACATGAGATCTGAAGCCATTTGGATGGCTTGAGAGTAACATTCTCCTCTTCTGTCCCATTGGCTCAGGCCCAGTGGTGCCTTACTCCACTGGAGGTGGTAATTAATGGACCTCTGTACAATCAGAGAAGCAAAAGAATTCTCCAAGCCACTGCAGGCTCTGCTACGAAAAGCCCATATTAGTATTTTATGATAGACTCTTTAGTCATTTTTAATAGCCAGGAAACCTCCATTCAATGGACTTATCTCATGAGGTAGAAATGATTCTCACCTGATGTGATGAAAGAGTAGCCTTGAGTTCTTATTCCTTTTCCAACTGTTCCTCATTCAGCAGTTTGAATTTTCAGGATTCTATAAAAATGCATGTTCCTTCTACCTCTGATTTCCATCCCTCTGTATTTCCTGGAGGTATTTGCTTCCTTTGCCTTTCATCATGATATCTGTCCAGCTCCTATACTCTTTAAACATAAAACAGTATAAAAAGAGGAGAAGGGGGAACTTAAGGTCTGAAGCTCCTATAAGTTTTCCGAAAGGTTGTCAGCTCTAGTTGCCAATTCAGCAAATATTAGAACAGGAGACTCTCAGGAGATTTAAGCCTGTAGGTGATATCTAATGACAAGTAGAAATTTTTCTCCATTCGTATTAACCAGAGATAAACCAGAGGATCAACCCCATCTGTGAGGATAGCATGAGCATTGAGATTATTTTTCATTTGTTAGTTTAGTAATGAGAATTGATTTTTCCCTTGAACTGATTTCTGTTGACTGGTCCCCATCCAGTCATGGGGCCAGTGATGCACATTACATAGGTGGGATGAAGAATGGGGTTTGTTGTCATGGAAAATAGTTCTCATTTCAAAATTAGTAAGTCCATATGGGAAGCAGCGGCTTAACAAAGATAGATATGGCGGGCATCCTGTCCTCAAAGAGCTCATGATTATGGGGGGAAAATCACCATGTCATGATCACATTTGCATTTCGCACTGACTGCTCAGTCTACAGCACTCAGTCTAGGTGCAAGATGATAGTAGCTTGGTCTGTGGGGGTGTTCCCAGAGAGGGTAAAGAAGCATACATATTTGAACACGATTTAAAGAAAGACGACTAGCAGGGGAGGGAAAGAAGGAGCAGGTGGAAAATCAGAGAGTCTATTGAACTGAAATCCAGAGAAAAGTGCCTCAGGAGTTAACCAGAGTGAGGAATGCTACTGAAGGGGGGATTTATTTGAGTGTGGACTGAGAAGTGGATTTAATGAGCATGAGTAAAGGGAAAGGAGAAGGTGAAGACACAGTGTGATCTCATGTAGAGGAAAGTTTGAGGGTCCGTAACTTAAAAAATAGATCTATGATTCTGGTACCCAGAAGTGGTAATGTTATGTATATGTGGGGGGGGGTTCCGCATAAAAGTCTCAGAGTTGATGGCTGAGTCAACAATAGCTGTGATGTTCATTATTGCAAAAAGAAGTAGATGGTCAGGAGAACTTGAAGTATTGACCAAGGCTATTGGCCTGTTCCTTTTCCTTTCAAGCAGAAACAAAGTTGCTATACTCGCCAAGCTGCTTACAGGTGCTACCAAGTGAAGCCACTACTAGTTGTCTGTCTTTGCTTCTCCTCTGTATGCCAGGAAGCCGACGCCCAGCAGAAGAGAGTGCGTAATGACCACATACTAATTTCACTCTGCTGCGTGTTCATTTCTTACAATCTCGGAAACATAAAAATGTATTTCAGTAGAAAGCATGAAAATGTGCATGGCAGTATGTATTTGAAGATCTCCAGAACACTTTAAAAAAATTTTTGTTTCCACTAATTGCATAAAAGTTTCTAATATTTGGAACTTAAAACCTCTTTTTAATCTCTTAGCCATTTAGTCGGTAAATGGTTTCTTGGGTAGGCTTCGAGCTCTGGTGTTTCAAGTTCACATTCTTTTGCCATTGGTGTCTGTAGTTGATTATCCCAGTGACTTAAAACCCAATTCCGACCCGAATGGTAGAAGAAAAGTCAGTATGTTATGGAGAGAGATGCAGGTCTTTAGGAAGAATTTATAAATGCTTAGAGTCACCTGAACAAAGACTAGGGCACTTCCGTCCTGTACCTTCCACACTTGATGAGGGTCAAGCAGAGACGGAGCAGTCATAGATGCAATCGTGGGGTAATAGACCATCAGATGGCGTAGCAAGTGGTGAATTAGTGAACATCTAAGTTTTCTCCAACTCTGCAATGCTTCAATTCCATTGTCTTATTGGAGATCTAGAGGGAGAGCTGTCTCAAATAATTTGTAACTATGACATATTATCCACCTCACAAATGGATGCCTTCAGTCAACAACTTCATTAACTTTTGTTGTTGTTGTTGTTGTTTGTTTGTTTTAGGGGGATAGAGTGAGCACAAGAGGCGGGGGAGGGACAGAGGGTGAGGGAAAGAGATAATTTTTTTTTTGAAGATTTATTTATTTAGAGAGAGAATGTGAGTGAGGGAGGGGCAGAGGGAGAGAGAGGAGAGAAGCAGACTCCCTGCTGAGCTCAGAGCCCCACACCAGGCTTGATCTCAGGGTCTTGAGATCATGACCTGAGCCGAAATCAAGAGTCAGATGCTTAACTGACTGAGCCACCCGGGGAACCCCAACAATGTCTATTGAAAAAGAATTAACAACCTTTAAAAGCACTTTCTCAGTGTTGCAAGTGGGAAAAAAAAGTACTTTCTCTAGAAGAACATGTTGGACAGTGGGAGCTCATGATTGCTGTTAATGTGATTTTGGTTTATCTTTGGTTCCAAATTCAAAAATTCTTTTAAAATTTTTTTCACATTTCGGAAGCATTGTTCTCTACTCCAGGCAGAAGACAGCTGAATTATAAGAGTTCTCTGTGAACTCAGCAGGTGTCAGAAATCCATTTTAAATCTCTGTTCAGAAGCTTTGATTCAATTTGGTTTTACTGCTCAATGCAAAGAGGCCCACTTGGATGTGTTTTTTGATAGGTTATTGTCAGTGGCAGCTTGAAAATGTCCCAGGGTAAATTGCAGCAATTTCTAGGAAGTTGCTAAGGAAGCTATTGAGTATAATTATATCTAAATAAGACCCAGCTTGATAGCTGATGAAAGGATGTGGTGCAGTGTTTCTGGTTCATTGTTATTTAATTGAAGAACAGGCAGTCCTGAAATGGTATACATACTTTTCTGGTAGGGACATCTACCATTTGTATGTTCTTTTCTATCTGTGCAGATCCCCCTAGAGATAAAAGGCGAAGGAGTATAATCCAGAATGGATTTACCTCCACATCTCGGGGAGCTGGATGGAAAAAGGACAGAAATGGACAACCCAATCAGGGTTTGCCCTAGGGCTCACAAAGAGAAAAATGGCTATAGAAAGGCTCAGATGATGTCAAACTGTGCTAAAGGGCTATGCGTTGTCCCAGAGGAATTCAGCTTTCCTGCATTTCATTTATTTATTTGTTTAAAAACATTTATTGTAAACAACGTGGGCCAGACTCTTAGGTGCTGGAGTTGTAAAGAAGAGGAAGAGTGTTTTGTGCTATGACTTCACACTGAAGTCCATTCATAAAACAAGGGCCGGTTCAAATGAATCCTATTAAACATTGGTTAGAAATATACTTTATTACATCGAGGTTATGATCAGGTAGAATCTCACGTTTACATTGCTTGAAACAAATTAAAGCAATGTATCACTATTAAATCTGGCCTGGAAGGAGAAAGGCAGACAAAGTAGTGATGTTTTCTGCCTTGCAAGGGAAAACTAACTCTTGATATATGAGTGGCAAATTCCTGGTTAAATTATAGTTCATCGTAAAAATCAGTGAGTCTACGTGAATGTTTTAAGGGGCAGGCCTTACCCTGAAGCATTTAAAAATGTTAATGAAAATTGGACATTTACAAAGTACAAAATGTAGAGTAATTATATAACTTTAAGGGCCTCCTGTACCATGAATGAGGATTTATATTCCTAGCATCTTTAAGATATCTTGCAAACATTCATGGCCCCCACTTGCTTTCTCATGCCACAGACTATAGATAGCTACCTAACTCTGAATCTTTGTCTCCCTGACCGTGTCATCAAACTGTCATTCTGATAGGGTTTGGTATCTACTAACTGCTACTTAGAGCTGTGACTCTGGCTTCTGGTATGATATTATCTGGGATTAATTTTTTTAAAAAAAGGCTTATGGAAATTGAAGCATCAGGGTTTTAATAAAAATACAGCAACAATTTACTTAACACTATTTACCAGGGATGTGCTAACTGCCTTACATGGGTTTTCTCATTTTTTGCTCACATATTTCTTTTATCAGTTCCATTTTCAAATCAGAAAATGCTTTAGCCAAGGTAACTTCAGAGTTCTCAATGTCAAACATGTATTAATTGACAGAGTTCAGATTGGAACTAAGATTTTTCTGAGTTTGTGTCTTGCATTGCACACTGTGTTATAGTGTCTTAATATTAAAGGATACTATTCCCAGATGATTCATGTTTCCAATGAAAAGAAGAAATTATGGGGTGTTGCTGGCCTTGAGGTGACCCTAGGGAACAAAAGCCCCCAATTCATTCTCTTCGTCCCTAAGCGGTATCCATGTGAGAAGGTTAGAATGAGGAGAGTGTGTTACGAGGACTGAGAGAAAACTTCGTAGTAAGGAAGGTGTCAGTTGAATAGCAGTGAGTGTTCTGGGAGTTGTCTAGATGGGGATCCACCTCTCCCCTCCCCTGCATCTCAGGGTAACAGGCATGTGTAATGTGAATATGGGAAGGTGTGTTCTGGAGCCTAAGTGTGTGAATTTAATGAGATGCTTTATGGTAGTTCTTGAGGGAGTTGTCATGGGGACATTTGGGAGTTACGTACAGAGCCATGAACTTCCAACATACACAAAAAACTCAGTCTTGACATTTCAGAGGAAATTTGTGAGGAGGTGATAGGTTGAGGTCACTGTCCTGATTTCAAAGGGAATTCCAAGATTGCTGAGTCCCTTTTCAGAACCTTGAGTGAGTCCAAGGAAGTCTGGTTTAGAACGCCTACTACAGAGCCTCCATCAGTATCGGAATAGTTGGTGGTAGATGTTGGCATGGAGGCAAATTCATTTTTATCCAGGATGTTCATCTCTTCTATGCTCTACTAACTTTCTTGGGAAAATCTAATTTTAGAAAACTAATGGCACTGCTATTCCCCAGACTCCAAAGAACAGCTTTGTCATCGTCCACCTCCATTCAGCCACTAATGGGACATTAATATATTTTGACATAAAGGGACACAATTGAATTACTTGGCTTTCACTTAATATCTGTGTATTTTATCTTTCCCACCTTCTAGTTGTCTGTGTTCATGTTATTGCTTGGCCTGTAAAATACCTGTGGGAGAAGGTCCAGGAGAATGATGGCACTACTCAGACTAGAAAGTTTCCCCTGAGAGGAAGCTCGGCGGCTGGTCAGAAGGGTCTAGGGCAGTCCCAGCACACACCCTAAACTTCTTCCGCTCCCCAGCAGCAGGTGCTATTGTTTATTAGCAGAACCTTATGTAGGGGAGTGATTTTCAGAATGATGATTATACTGATAGTAGCTAGTGTCTACTGAGTACTTACAATGTGCCAGCCACTTTTCTGTATTGAGTCATTTAATCCTCCTGGTAACTCTGGGAAGTGGATCCTGTTCTTATCTCTACGTTACCCGAGAGGAACCTGAAGCACAGGGTTTCCTGGTTAGCCAGTAGTTGGAAGAAGTGTATTCACATCAGGCAATCTGACTCAGAGCCTGAGCTCTTCCACTCTGCTGAGCTGCCTACTCTTTACACCAGGATCCAAAAGATTTCAAAGGAGATTTCCATCATGGATCCCGTGATTGCCCTAAAATTTGCGGATGACCCCCAACATTTGATAGCAGGCCAAACACCAGGTATCTTCGTCAGAAGAGTGCGTTTAAGCAGGCTGCTGCTGGTGGGAACGTGGGATGCGTTGCAGGTCGTCAGGAACAGATGGGCACTGACAGCGAGAGAATGAGTATAAAAGAAGGTGGGATGGGGGAGAGTGCCAAGCAGTTACTGAGTCTGCATTTTCTCGTCTCCTGCCTAGCCGATTGCTCTGGAGGTGAACTGAGATAATTTATGAATTCATTTTGATTCTGGAAAGTTCCATTCAAATGACAGTTCCTGTTGCATGTCCATGGTGTACCACCTGTAAGGAAGATTGGTGGAGGCTGTGGTTCAGGAGGCAACAGTGTGTGGCTGGAATTGCTGAGCACAGACACAAAGCTGGGAGGTGGAAGCATGTGGGCAGGAAGCAGGCACGGATGGACCGTGAGAAAGGCGGTACACAGTGGTTGGCGAGTGGGGAGCTCCTGGGAGAAAGGCGTACAGGGACTGGTCTGTAGTCATTCTCTGAATCCTATTTTCTACTCTACAGCTACTGCTGGAACTAGGTCTTACTTCAGCCCGCTGAAGAGTGCTAAAGCTCACTGTCATTAGACCTACTGTCATCTCATAATGTAATTAAGTTGAGCTTTTTCAACCTCTGTCCTCCCCATCTCCCATCAGAGGGTATGGTGGGCCACCACATTCTATGCTTCCCGCTTCCCTCTTACCTGAAGTGTTTGTGGGGAAATATTTCTTAATTACAATCTTTTTGGGTCACTAGGGTGAACTTGAAAATAAAAGGATCAGACCCCTCTTAATTTTGGGATAAGCATCTGGTACAAACACTGTATGGTCACTCTGTTAATTGCTTAAATTCTTTCCTATTCTTTCCTATCTACTCACTTCTAATACCTAACATTCTTTGCTGTAACTTATTTTTACTCTGGTTCTGAGTTATTTATTTACATATTGACATAATTTTAAAATCTTTTTCTGAAAAGGATGATACTTGGTGTAAAATAATCCTTAAATCCCACTACATAGAGATAACTGCCTGGGATAGCTCGCTGAACATTCTCTCCAAACGCTTGTGTACATAAACAAATGCCGAAATTCCACAGTTTACATGAATGAGATCATTCCAGATATAATTTTCCGTGACTTTTTTTCACTTCACAATGTTATAGTGAGACTTACCTCTAAACAAATGTAGATCTACACACTCATTTGTAATATTTGCCCGGTGTTCTCTTGTTTCAACGTACCACAGTTTACTTAACTCTCCCCCAGCTGATTGTTTCTTGATAAAGTCTGAACACCATATAAAGATCATTTGACATTGTTAATTCAGGATCTATGGTTTTGCTGTCAAATCCATGGGATTCTTGGCATCATATAATAAAACAAGCATGAAACCAATGAATGAAGAGTCCAAGACTCAGCTCCCAGTTCTGCCACTCAGTAGCTATGTGACCATAAAATCACTTTACCTTTCTAAACCTCAGCTTTCCTGTCTGTAAATGATGGTAAGGGTACACGTGATATTTAAGGCAAAACATGCCTTCAAATCCTATTTCCCATCACAACTTATACCAGTTTTATTTATCAATGCCTGTTCCCATGTCGAGCACAATGCCCAATACAAAGTTGGACACCCGACAGACACACTTTGAATGGACTAGTCCATTGATTTGTCTTCTCAAAACTCCCTCAGAATTATCCATCTTGTCATTTCATATTGGCTGAGTTTTTAACCCAGTCAACCTCAGACATTTTTTTTGTCTACCATTTCTTTTTAGAATTTATGCACTTGTATCTAAGTATCTTAGAGAGGAGGAAGGGAATTACGTATGGGTGTGCACATACGTATCCATATGGATCTATACATTGTTTTGGGGGGTATTAGAGTGGGACTCTATATGGAGGGAGTTACTATACTTTGCCCTAAGATGAGGTTTTAGGCAAGAGGATGAGATTAAATTATGTTTTCCTCCTTCCAGAGTTGCATGTGTGTGTTTGAGGCAGGGGTCACTGTATCCTGACAATATTTTATCACTCCCTCCTTCCATCTATCTTTTTCTTCTTCCTTCCAACTTTGTCTTCTCTTTCTTTCCCTTTTCCCTCTTCTAGTCCTTTCCTTCTTTACTGAAACGAATAGAAGAGTAATGCTATTCTTTCAGCTTTGGTCAATAGTGACTTTTATCCCATAACACAAGAAAGGAGAAGCCATCCTGTATTTGCTAAAATTATTTGAACCAATGGAATCTAAGTATAAGATAATACTGAAGGACAAGTGTCCAGGATTGTGTTATATTAATACATTGAAGAAATGCATTGCTCCATAGTGGTGATGATGAAAAATTGTTTGACTCAACTAATGCCAATGATTAAACTACTTTGAAAATATTATGTACAATCCAAGGACATCTTGTGAGTGAACAGGATGCTTCAGAAAGCTTGGTGTTACCCTCTCTTAATTGTTTAACGTGTATCCTGACCCAGTTTGGACTGAGTTCTTTTAAAATGAATTACAACTTCATTCCCTTTCTAAAGAAGGTACATTATACATATTTTAAATTTTTTTCATCATTTTGGGGCACTCAAAATCACCGTCACAGGCAGCATTTATTGTCATAAACTTTGAGAGGTGCTCTCAGACTGTTGGGGTATGTAGAGGTATTTTGATCTCAATCCTGTGCTTTCTCAATTCTTGGTCTGCTTTTTAGAGGGTTTTTTTGTTTATTGTTTTTGTCTCTTCTGAGGGTCAAACTGCTCTATTTAGTGGATAGGGGCATATTCTCCTAGAGCAGTTTTTTTTCAGCTCTGTGCTATGTCTCACTGTTTCAGATTGGCTGTGTCTCATTTATTGTGGAACTAAACACATGATCTTAGTAGAATTTTTAATAAGTTAATAGTAAACAGGATAGGAGTAGCTTCCAGAAGCTTTTTCTGCCTATTTCCATGTTCTTACCTAAATTCCAGAAACTTAAGGTTTCTGGAGATGTATTCTTCAGATAATGGCCATATTCTGGTAAGGAACCTACAATTCTGGTTTGAATGAGAACTTTTTCTTCCAAACATGAAGAGACATTATTGCCTTTAGTCCTTCCAGGTGCATGTGACTCTCAATTCTACTCTCTCATTTGTCTGACTACTTGGTTCTTGTTTTGCAGTCCCCAGTCTGTCCCAGACCGCCTGAGGATCCGGGTGAACAAAATCAGTTTACAAGACTATGAAGGATTCCACTATGACAAAGAGAAACTTCGGGAAGCTTGTAAGTTGGAAGTGCCTAGTTGATCTCATGTGATCACCCTATCTTCAGCTGGTTGATCCTCCTTGGGTTGATGGATAGATTCATCCTGTGTCTGAAAACAATGGTAAGGGAAATGAAGGGAAGCGTAGTACCATGCGAAGCCCAAGCAATGATTTATGGGCTGAAGAAAATGGAACTGAGCAAAGGAAAATAGCAGAAGAAAATTATTATGCTAAGAGGACAAGTTAGGATCTCTTGGTTTATTAACCACTTCAGTCTCAGGTTTACCCAAGATGAGAAAGCAGAAAGTTGGCGAATGTCATATGGTATCATAATGTCTAGAAAACTCTTGAGACAGCACAAGTCTCTTCCTAGAGTCTACATTACCAAATACTGTCCTCATTCTTCATGCAGGTGTGACAAAGTTATCTGCAAAGACATGTCCAACACATCTAGCTATTATCTGATTGCATAAATGTCATAGGCCCACAGAATACTCAATGTCATGATAAAGTAATTCACAGTTGATGAGGTGCCATTGTTCCTGAAATCTTAAATCGACTCCACATATGAATATTTCTCAATGTTCATATTTTTCATATGGTTCTTTAAATGCATAGCTGATTTTTAGTTCATCTTATCTATCATTCAGTATTTATTGGGCACTTTTTACATTCCATTCACTATGTTAGATCCCTGTCTGTACTATGATATGTGAGGTAACCGGCTAAAGTAGTCCAGAAGATGTTAAGACTGCAGGTGTGTTAGATATTAGGGTTCTGGCCTCTGTCACAATTATGGAGGCCACTAGTCAAATGCAGTAAAGTCAGAGAAGATCAGGACCAGTATCTCAGGGTACAGGCAGGGATGCCAACAGAACAGAAGGAGTTTGATAGAGAACCAGAGGTTTATAAGTTTATGACACCCAATTGGTTCCAATATGGACCGACCTAGGGTTATGGAAGACACAAATAGCTAAAACTGGTGGGAATGGAGGAGGGAACACATTCCAGTGATAAGGACTTCCAAGCTCTGATTCTGGACCTGTGATCCAGAGTGGGAATTCAGTGGATGGAAACTCTGAAACCCAGGGTCAGTCTCAGGGGTGAGTGTGGGGACTTTCCGATCTGGAGGTGGCAGTGAGCAAGGGTCCATTTCCCTGGTAGCCCGACCACTGAACCGCCCAGAGAATTCTGTGCAAAATTTCTCCTCTCAATTCTCTCTGCAGGTTCAGCTTCCTCAGCCCTTCAGTGTTCTTTACCTTAAACATCAATACTTTCTGCCTTCTCGCCTGCCTTCCCCATCTCTGTTCTTCTCTCTCATTTCCTTTGTTTGGAAAGTTTGAAGTGGGGATGGAGCAATTCCCTGGACTTTTGCTTTTCTCCCTTCTATAAATGACCCATTATATTTTCTAGTATAAATGGGATTATAAGTGACAGACTAGCACAAACTCTTATTTAACTCATAACATGATGGACATACATGTTTGCGTTGGGAGGTGTAGCTATAGTGTGAGTTAAACTGACTTTGAAAGGCTACTTATTATAAAGAAGAGTGTTTTATGTCCTTTCTCATTTCCAACTTATAGACAAATAGCTTATAATTTTTGAAAACTAAAAAAGAAAGAATGGATCTCAAGTCAGTTAATATTTTTTCAGCTTACCATCGACTCTGAAGAAAGTCAGTTGTGAGTAGGGAAGCATTTGAAATTTGGGGCTGAAATGAGATTTGAGGCTTATCGGTGGATTTCAATTATCTGTTCTATCTTTTCTCTGGCATTATCTGTCCACCATTGCCAGAGGTAATTGTGATTTGAGTTTTTACAAGAAGATGACATTTCCTGGCAAGTGCTTTTACTCATCATATCTTATGTGATAAAACTTTTCTGTAAGGAAACTTCTTATATCAAATCGGGGGAGGTGACTTGGTATAAATATAAATCCAGCAAATTCACCAGTGTCTTTGGATCTCAGAAGGACAAAGAAACACTCAAAGAGGGAATGAAGGAGTTAACTCGTTCTAAAGATTTGAGTCTGAAGGAAACAGTATATTAATTAGAAGTAAAGATGGCCAAGTCAGGCATTCCACATTTAATACACAGTTATGATGCTTCTAAACTGTGGTTGTCCAGGGAAGTTTGTCCTTCGGGGTTATGTATTTGATTCTTAGCTTCACTCTCTTGCCTGATTCCAACTTGCAACCAACTACAGAGTCACGGCAAGGCTGGCAGAGCTCAAACTGAGTATAAGACAAGAACCAATTCAAGTCCATATGTGACATACAGTGCCAAAATAGATCTGTTATTTCAGAAGTGTTAATTAAACAAAATCCATAGAACACCATCTAGATAAAAGGGTTTTGAGGACTGCACTCTGACCTGCATCCCGAAGGGAGTGAATCCTCTTAGGCCATCTATTGATTGTCAACATACAAACCCTAAACCAGAGCAGTGCTGCGTTACTGGGTTTAAAAAAACTAGTTCCCTTTCTGGATGATACACTGAGTCACTCATCCAGGCAGCATGTGGCTGTTTGCCATCTCTGTTTAATAGATCTTGCTTATGTGTCTGAATCATTATTCGTATTAGATTACAAGCTTGAATGTTAGTTGTCTAACAAAGCCCCACTTCCGTCCGTAAGGCAGGATTTCTTGGTAATTACAGGATGGCAGCCTTTTTAATTACCTTGCTTATTTTTAGCATAGAGAAAGATGACTACACTATTTCAAAGATTTACCACCCCCTTCCATTTAGCTCCAATTTGCCTGGGGGTATTCCCCCCTAAAATAATAGCATAAAGAGGGTTAGTCTATGCAGTCCCTCCCTCGGTGCTTGCCGATAAATTTCAGACTTACTTAAAATAATTAGGCTCTCATTACTGGCTTTATGAATTATTAACCCTCAAGATAATGGTTATGGTGTCCAAGAGGAAAGTCTATTCAGGTTAAAAGAACGTAAAGAGAAATGTTTAAAAAAATTCCTTAAAGTAAATCCATAATGATAGCAGAATCTCACTCCCATAATCTGAATGAAGTATATAAATAAGTACTTAATACAGCACATTATCATATAGTTTAGGCTGAGGGTAGTTTTTTGAAAATCTGTTATATTTCTAACTCCAAAGGAGTTTCATTGATAAACATGTATTTTTATATCTAGAGTAACTTGATCTTGGCCAAGATTTAACTCTATCCCACGTAAACAGGCTAAACTTGACTTCTGTCATGAGCTTACTCTGTGCTTTTGAATTGCCCTGATAATTCATACAGGTCTAGGCCCTAAAACACAAGCAAAGGCCAGTTTGGAGCTAATTGAAAATAGGTGTAGCCTACAAAGGTAGGAGAGGACTAACACTTGTTGTATATCAAGTGTAATGTTCAACTCTCTTTTACATTTTCTCAGTGTAATGGGAGTTATATGGATGTTTATAAGTATATATAATGGATAATACCTCAAATTATTATTCTCTGGCATAGGTGAACAATATTAGGAGTGTGTCTTAGACAGTTGCTTGAGTGGAATTCCCTTGTTTTTTATTTACTGATGTGGTGGCAGAGTCAGAAATGTTTGTGTTTGAATCACAGTTGCAACCTTGACCAAGTAATCCATCTTTCCGATGATCATACCTCTCATCTCTAAAATGAGAATATTGTTGCAGCCTCATAAACTAAGAGGTGAAATGTAATCTCGTAGATGAAACTGCAGGTGCCAAGTCTGGCACGCTACCGTGCTCTCCAAAAGTGCGAGCTGAGATGGTGGTGGTTGCTGTTGCTGAAGACACATTACAGTCACGCGGGCTGCCCCGCGGTCGGTCTACAGGTCCCCAAGCCAGCCGACCTCCTCCACACATGCTTTCACTGCAAAGTACACATGCTCCCACCTTCTAACTCACTTTCTCGCTTTCAAAAACAGCATCGAAAACACTGATAAATACCACAGGACGGTTGTGGGAAGAGAACGTAATTAATCACTTAATTTACATGTATTATGTCTGCCAGTGCGAGAGACGGCTCTGAAGGCAGGATATTTAAACCTGTGAGACGTGTAAGCACTGAATACTGGTATTTGGTGGTCTGGCCAGATATCAGCACACTGCTCTCTTCAGTCCTAAGACAGCCTCCTATGTGCATCATCTGGTATTCGGCGCTGATTTTTTTTTTTCGACTTATTTTAGGGGCACCTGGGTGGCTCAGTTGGTTAAGTGTCTGGCTCTTGGTTTTGGCTCAGGACATGATGGCTGGGTCGTGGGATCCCGGCATCTCCCTCTCCCTCTGCCCCTCCCTCCTACCCATGCACATTCTCTCTCTCTCAAATAAATAAATCCAGGGGTGCCTGGGTGGCTCAGTCGGTTTAACAGCCTACTCCTGGCTTCAGCTCAGGTCATGATCTCGCAGTTGTGGGATCGAACCCTGCTGGGGCTCTGTGCTCAGCATGGAGTCTCTTCAGATTCTTTTTCCCCTCCCTCTCTGCTTCTCCTCCTGTTCATGCTCTCTTTCTCTCTCAAATAAATCAGTAAATAAAATCTTTAAAAATAAAATAAATACATCTTTTAAAAAAACCTTATTTTTGGAATAATTTTAGATTTCTAAAAAAGTTACAAAGATTCTACTGGGATTTCTGTATACCTTTCACCCAGTTTTCCCTATTGTTGAACATCTTATATTTCCATGCTACCTTTGTCAAAGAAACTGACAGTGCTTCATTACTACTAACTAAACTCTGGACTTTCTTTTCCAGCATCCAATCCAGGACATCACGTAGCATTGTGTTGGGATGTCTTCCCAGTCTTATCTGGTCTGTGGCAGTTTCTGAGACTTTCTTTTTTTTTTTCCCCATAACCTTGAAGGTCTTGAGAAATACTGGCCAGGTATCCTGTAGACTATCCCCCAATCTGGCTTTGTCTATTGTTTAACTTATGATTAGTGTGGAGTTATGGATTCTTGAAAAAAAAAGTACTGCAGAGGTAAAGTCCCCTTTTTGTCCCATTACATCAGGACTTACCTGATATTCACATGACATCCATGATGACAGTAACCTGATCACTTGGTTAAGGTTTTATTTGCTAGGTTTCTCCACTGTAAAGTTACTCATTTTTTTTTTCCCTTTCCTGATGCTGTTTTTTGTGAGTCACTAAGTATAGTCCATCTTCAAATGGGGGGAGGTGGATCACTGGGGTTTTCGTCATTTCTAGTTTCCATATTCGACCTCAAGTGAATTTAATTTAATACATACGTTGAAGTGGAGTCATTCACTCGGATGCACCCACACTTCCAAAAACTATATATTGGCAACAATTATATGCTAGATACCACGTTAGATGGTAGATTGGAAGTGAAACTGGTACATTTAAAATGACAATATCATTTATTCAGTACAAAACCATTGGGTGCTTATTGTTAGCAAACAGTGGTGGGGGAGAAACCAGAAATAGTCCCTGATTCACTGGAGCTTTTTTCTCATGTGATAAGCGTTTCACTAGGGCTATGGAAACACTAAGCATGTATTTTCCTAGCAAACATCACTTAAATGACTAAAGAAAGGGATGGGATATAAAAGCAAGAATGAGAAAAGCCAGTCTAAGGACTAATTAGTTGTACGACCTTGGGCAATACATTTATCCTCTTCAGGCTCGGGTTGCCTTATCTGCTGTATGCAGTGGTTAAACTAGGTATTTCCTAAGAATTACTACATTATAATAAATGTTTAGCCCTATAGAAATTGCCTAGGGTTTAACATTTTTCCTCCTGACATATTTCCTTGGTGAAGTTTTTAAAGCACACGCATCACTCATAATGAGTGTGAACATTGGATAATTGTGTAAGTGCGTTTTGATTCATGAATGTGCTGTAAGTACTGATTTTTTTTTCCGTTGATTGCTTCATCTAAAATTGAATCTTTCCCCCCTCATTTAACAAGTTGACAACTGGGTTGTTCCATAGAGATTAGGCCTCCACTTGGTGGAGGTAAGTGTTCCATTTTGAAATCTGTCTGAGGAGTTAATGATGTCAGTCTGTTCTCTGAAGGGCACTGTCCATCCCTTTGTGAGCATGTTTGCCTTCTCCTATTTTTCATGAGTTGACATTTACCCAGAGTTTTGTGCTTAGTTTCTTTTACTGTTCTTCCCTATCTTTTGTCTACATCGTATATTTATCTTTTTGTTTAAAATGTGATAATAAGTCAAAATAATAGTTAACTGACATTGCACTATGATTCTAAGCCAGGAAATGTCTTAACATTTCTACTGCTGTCCTGTAATTTAATCCCCCCAAAAACCTCTGTGGTTTTGGCCTGAGCAACTTGGTAACTAGAGGTAGGGGAGATATGGAGGACCCACCGTGACCAAGAAGCGGCACACAGTGAGCTACGGAGAAGACAAAGCTTGTTGAATGGAAGCCGAGAGAAGGAAAATGTTTTATGTGAGAACAGTGAGAACTCTGCCAGATGCCCCAGAGTGGGAGCAGTAGAGTAAGGATTGCACGCTAAGAACTAGTCATTGGATTTGGGCAGAGGGTGGTTAATAGTTACTGTACAAGAGATTGAAGAGTGAAAAGGTGAAGGTGAATAGAATGAGCACGTGTGCACATGGGAGTGAAGGAAGTGAGTCTGCATAGTTGCTCTTATTATATGTTTAGCTATAAAGGGGAAGAGAGAACGGAATGGTGGCTGGAAGGGAACGTGGAATCCAGGGAGGATTTTTTTCTACTTTGTAAGATAGTTCTCCTGATGGGACCCGTGTCCTAGAGAGGGAGAACTCAATTCAGAAGAGAGGGTCAGTTGCAAGGGTATTGCCTTTGAATGGGTAGAGATGGGATCCAGTGCCCAGTGGAGGGGCGGGGGCAGGCTCTGCAGAGTACGGAGCAGGAAAGGCAGAGGAGTGATACAGAGGCAGGTGAGTTGGGGGTCTGGGTACGAGGGGGAAGCAGAAGTTCTAGTCTGATGAGTTTTATTTTCCCAGTGAAACAAGCAACAAGCCTACTAGCTCACAGTAGGGTCAGGAGGGTATCAATGTTCAGGAAGAGCAGAGAAAGTTGGAAATAATCAATTTGAAGAGCAACACAATCAGTGACCCAGGCAGAATTGCTGAGCAGTACTTTAGATATGGATCGTTTAATTCATTGGCTTTTCATAAGTGCATACAGCCTGACCCATCAGTTCCTAGGGGTCTTGACTTATAAATGAGTGCACTTTCTTTCTTTCCGGCTTCAAAGATTCAGATGCCAGGAGAGTATTAGTCTCGAAGATGATGATCTTATTTTTAATACAAATCCCTTTGCAACCTAATTCTGTTTATGATCCAAAGCCTTGCTTTGTTTACAAGAAAATACGTGCTTCCCAAGCTTTGGTGAATTAGATGCTGATGACGATAGGTCTCAGAAAGGAAATAGGCCTCAAGTGTTGATATTTGATCCTTCTTTCATTGTTGAAACTCAGCTTTTGGTAATGAGAACCATCCATTGTAGGTCTATCCTCAAGTCTCTGCTCAGAGGACTATTTTTCACTTTCATTAGTTTATTCTGTGCGCGCACACACAATAATGACCAATTCTTACTGTTTATACACCAACTAGTTCATTTTGTTGGTACCTTCCCAGGTTGACCACTCTAGGATATCAACTCAGTTGGCAGTTAGGTTTCTCTTTAAAGACTTCCTTCTAGGGGCCTTGTATAAAATTGTTGCTTTTCTATTCATCGTGTTAACGTGTGAGTGGTGTGGGGTCAGCCACTGCAGCCACGGCATCACATTTCATAATAAACACACCTAGTGTTCACACACTGCTTCACGCTTTACACAGGGCATTCACATATGCTATATGCAGGTGTTATCACAGGACACCTAGAAAGATTGCCTCACGCAGGGTCACATAGCTGTGATAGGATTTTAATAACTTTCATCTCTCTCTTAGTCCAGTACACTTTCCTAATACATAGCTCTACTTCTTTGTAAAGACATAGCTGTGCACTTATAGAAATGTGTGTTTAAAAAAAGAATTTGGGATCATAGTTTTTGTTATTGGTTGGGTTTCCTCAGAAATAGAATCTGAGGCTTTTGAGTTTTCTATGTAGGAGGTTTGCTGGGGGCTCTCCAAGAGGGAACAACAGTTGTGAAGAAGGAGGAAAGCAGCATGGGCAGAGGGCAGAGGAAGATGTCAAACTGTAATACAGTTGCTACAGAGGTGTCCCATGGGGACATTTGCACCTGGGTTGGCCATCTAGGGTTGTCCCAGTTGAAGCAAGGCTTGTTAGCTGCAGGTCAGGGTGTCCCCTGGGAGGAAGCAAACCCTGATTGGGGTAGTTTCCTTTCTGGAGAGGAATCAGCTGTGAGCTATCAGTAGAAACCACACCTTCAGCAGTGAGGGAATGAGTCCCTCAGTCCCCTCATGGGCCTGGATGGGGCACTTCGGCTCTGAAAGCATCATCTTGTTTACAGTAACTGAACACCTGAGTCTTGAACTAAGGCCAGGAAAGAACCACCCAAACACCAAAAATTCTTGAGTCCATTCATTCACTTCTTCATTAACAACTCTTTACTGAATACCTACCATGTACCAAGCACCGTGCTAGGTGCTAGGAATAAGACTCATATGACCACTAGCCTCCAAATTTTAATTTGTATTTTTTGACCTGACCGCCCCCAACACTATTCCAAATTCTGGGATTTGGAATATCAGTTACCTTCTTTAGATGTGTCAGAATTAGTTAAACTCAAAATGTCAATGATGACCTTTTCTTAAAAGTTCTTTTTGACATGAACTATTACTAAGCCAAATATTTTTTACTTGGAATGTGAGTGATTAAAATTGGAAACATAAATGCAAGGCAATCCAAATTTCAGGCTATTTCTAGCCCGGCTCTGTAGTCAGAGATCACTCTGGAGTTTGATCTTCAACAAGGTGGGCATTTCTTCTGTGTATTCTTCCAATTTATTGGTAAAGTATTGAACTGAATAGAACCAAGGACAGAAATGTGTGCTAATCTAAAAATAACTCTTTGCAGATGGACTCAGAACAACAATTTTATGTGCTCTCAACACATAAAAGCTGTAGACTTTTCATAGTTCATACCAGGGAAAGCACTCTTTCTTGATACTTAGGGGGTTTCCTGAATCACTGAGACATGGCACTCTTCTGGAGTCACTGATAAACAGAATTAGAGAGTCCCCTGGGTTGTCAGATTCTCAGGATGTGTTTGCTTAAATCTGCCCTGCTTCACATCTCTATGTGGCAGCTGTCTACATGTAATTTGTTTACTCTTTTTGCTTCCAGAAAGACTGAGGCCTCTTCAGAAGATTTTAGGAAATCTGTTATTAATTCTCCATGTGTATCCAATGGACTCAGAAATTCAGAGGTCCATGGCTGATTGTGTCCTCCATATCTAACTGTTGATGACCTTGCCCATCACCGAACAGTGCACAGACACAGTGTGATGTTGGAATTGTGAAAAGTATTTGAACTAGTGTCTCTTACCATCATTTTGAGTATTTAAGTTTTGGGTACACTTGTGAATCTTTGCTTTTGGGCCCTTAATGTTTCTTTTGACTTTCGTATTTGTTTGGCTGGCCAGGCCATGTAGCCAAGATTCCAATGTCATAACCAAGTATTTGTTATCTCCTAATTACCAGAGCACTGGTTCTAGTAAATTATCACTGGCAGTTCTTCTCTGTATCTAGGAACTTTACAAATACTACCTTACCGATAAATGTACCTGGGAAAACATTCTTTTGTTTTCCAGTGCCCACTGTCAGGTACATTCTAGAACCTCACCATTAAAAGCTGCTATTATATTTTTACACTAGGAATAAATCCCAAGGAATTTTATAACACATTTTGTCGTACAAGAATTTTATTGAATGTGACATTAGGAATTTCCATTGAAATGGAGTTCTCTCCATCAAAAATAGAAATTTACATCATTGTTGGTAAACTTTCATATTAGGCTGGACGATTATGACATTTCATCTGGGCCTTTGGTTTTTATGATTATAAGAATATTGGGCCTTTGCCCATACTTTGCCGTAGGTTATTATTGGTAATACATGAACAAAATTCACCAGAAGTAGAGAAAAAAAAAAAAAAACTCATGCAATTTTGAATGTACTAGCCACAACTGGGTTGCATTCTCCATCTGACTCCTTTTATTTTTGTTCAGAAGACTGTTTTAACATCTTTTTTTCTGGATTTTCTTTCTCACTTCTGCTTTTCCATGTATTATGCCCTGCATGCTGGTGATTGCAAAGAGGATACGAAAAGGGTCAATTACTGACTAATCCTCCTTCCCGAGGTGCTGTAGTATGGGGTTTAGATGGATGTCTGGGGAGCTAGGACATCCCCTTTCCTCCTCCTTCCTCCTTCTGCTCTTGGTTCTCCAGGCTTGAGAATATTATTCTGCCTGTAACAACATTCTCACTCAGAAACCCCTTTCAGATAGTTCATTTCTTATCAACTGCCTTCGATGCATTTATAAGTGGTCTTTGTCATCCATCATTACAAAGGCCACTTTTATATTGTTTTCATAACCCATCCATCCATCTCTCTCTCAATCTCCCTCCTCCCCCGCTCAGCAGGCCACAGTCCACTGTGGCATTTGCCAGGTTACAAGGAGGTTGTAGCTTCCATGGCTACTCTAAACAACTTAGAGTCACCCTTGTGTCTTTTCCTTCTCACTATCCAGTTGTTCATAGAGTTGATTCCTTGACTTTAGTCTCTCCTTTCTTACCTTTGCTGGCACTCCTCTCTTTTGGGCTTCACACTTTTTTCTTCCCTTTACTGCTAAAACTCTAACTCACCTTCCTGCCACTCACCTTGTCTTCCACATCTCTGCCAAAGATTTTTCTAAAATGTCAAAGAAAAATTGCACTGGACAAATGAAACAGACTAGGAAGAATTAATTCAAGACTATTGCAATAGGGAAGAGAAAGTAAACTCAACTCTGCTGTGACAAAAGGTGGGAGAATTTTTAAGCACTGGGGTGAGTAAAAAAGTAGTGGAGGACATTAGCAGGAGGTCAGTCATTGTTAGTCATTGATTAGTCATTGAGTAGGCTATCTGTGTTTGTTAATTGTCACTCATTAGCAGCAATGAGTTAGGCTCCTACCCACCCGTGGAGATTCAAAGATCAGGACACAGTCTTCCTTGAAGGGTCCATTTCAGAGCGATGCCTCCCAGGTCTTTGAGAAAGACAGTCTAGGGTTGCAAAAGTGGCTGAGATGGCATCTTAAAAGGACAGAGAAGTAATTTACAATTGAAAATCTTCTAAATAAGAACTGGGAGGTCAGGCACTGTCTCAAGGGTAGTCAAGCTGAGGGGAACATTAAGGCTTCTGGGTCAATGTAAATCTGAAACCTTTATCATCTGTTGGAAACCCTGGAGTGTCTGCCCATCCTTCTGAGATTAAAGTCTCAACTCCTTAGCATTAAAAAAAAAAAAAAAAAAAAAAAAAAAGCAAGCCTCTGGCCTTGGCCTCACCCCCTCGTACTCTGCACCCACCTATTTTTCTAAGTCCTGAACATTTGCTGCTTTTCATACCTTGGTTTCTTAGAATCTAAGGATGGTCTACGACTAAGAGAATTTCCCATGCCTGACAAACCCTTGTCTCTGTTGCCAGACTCCCATTTGGGATAACTCCTCGTGAAGTGTGTCCTAACCTAGGAAATGTGCAACTTCTCTGTATCGGAAACACATCAGGTTCTTATCTGTCAGAGTTCCAATCACAAGGTATATAATCAAGAGAATATCTTTAACAACCCTCTTTTCCCGGTCTGTAACACCTTGAGGGCAGGTACCAGTCTTACTCCGTGTTGCATCCTCACCTCCTAGCCCTACATTTGTCCCTGGCACAAGAAAATCCTAAAAACTTGTGTGCTGGATCATTAAGTAGATCTGACAAATATTTTTGTACAATTCCTTATGTATATTTATAACTGAAACACAATTGCCCAATTAAGTGAAAGTGAGTACCAGAAGTTGTTATTTGAAATTATCAATGGCAAAGTGTTTAAGAGGATTTTTTAAAAAGTAAGTTGGATGTCCCTTGGGTTGCCTTCTCAGTAGGTTACTATTAGGATAAGAAGCAGAATTCGATCTGTAGTTTGAAACCCAAATTTGTAGAGAAACGGCTATTTTCTAGAAAGCACACCTCCAAAATACTATCCTCATATAGAATGCAGTGAAAACTACCTAGTTGACTTTTCTCTTGTGGGTGACATTTTGAGCCAACTATGGGAAGTTTAGCTCAAGCTATGGAGTACAAACTCTAGGATGACTTTTAATCACAAGAACCAGGGTTCATGAAACATTTTACAGACCCCAGCTACGGCACAGTGCAGCATAAAGTTCTTAGGACGTTGGGTATCCTTTTGAATGCTAATATGCTTATTAATTTCCCCTGTTGGTTCCATTGAGCTGTGGCAGTTAATGATGACAAGTTGTAAAATGGACCTGTGTCACATGGGGGGAATTGGATTGAAACATTGCCAACTCATTCTCTTTAATTATTGTCAGCCATCAAGTTAGAACTTTAGTTCCCTGATAACTCTGACACATTAAAAACTAATGAGGACCATAGGAAGATTCCACATATCCCCTCTCATCCTCACTTAGGACTTTTCTTCCTCTCTCTAGTCCCCTGGCCCCCTCCCTGATTTTTACTTCTAGTCCCTTCTTCTCATCATCTTGTGACTTCTTGAATAGTGTTAAAACTATGGCCAAGAAAGTAGGTAACATTTGTTTTTCTGTATGTGAGCAGATTCTCAGATGTTAGCAAAATACCTGCCTATAGGAAACTCAGAGCCTGTTTTTTTTCTTTTCTGTTGTTTTTTATTTTTTTTTAACTAATAGACTTTATTTTTTAGAGCAGTTTTAGGTTTAAAAAAAGCTTAAGTGGAAAGTACACAGAGTTTCATATATCCCCTCAACACATTTCCCCCGCCCCACCGGCACACATAGTTTTCCTCATTATTAACATCTTGCTTTAGTAGGATACGTTTGTTGTTACAATTGATGAGCCAATGTTAATACATTATTATTAACTAAAGTCCACATTTCTACATTAGGACTCATGCTTGTGTTCGATAGTTTTATGGGTTTTCACAGATGTGCAACACACATCCACTGTGACAGTATCAGAGTAGTTTCACTGCACTAAGTACCCCCTGGGCTGTACCTATTCATCCATCGCTTTCCTGTAACCCTTAGCAACCACTGACTTTTTTACTCTCCATAGTTTTGCCTTTTCCAGAACACCATGTAGTTGGAATCATGCAGCACGTGACCTTTTCAGACCGGCTTCTTTCATTCAGTGATATGCATGTAAGCTTCCTCCATTGTCTTTTGTGGCTTGAAAACTCATTTCTCTTTGTTGCCGAATAACATCCCATCGTAGGATGCTAAGTTTGTTTTTCATTTGCCTATCGAATGACATCTTTGTTGCTTACAAGTTTTGGCAATTATGAATAAAGCCAACTACGAATATTCATGTGCAAATTTTTGTGGGCATAATTTTTGGCTCATTCAGGTAAATACCAAGGAGTACTGTTGCTGGTAAGAATTTGTTTAGTTTTGTAAGAAACTGCCAAGACATCTTCCAAAGTGGCTAAACCGTGTTGCATTCCCATCAGCAATGAATGAAAGTTCCTTTTGCTCCGCCTTTTCACCAGCATTTGGTGTTGTCATTTTTCTTTTCTTTTCTTTTCTCTCTTTTTTTTTTTTTTTACAATTTTAGCAATTCTAATAGATATATATAGTATCTTGTTGTTTTAATTTGTGGTTCCCTAATGACATATGATGTTGAGCAGCGTTTTAATGTGCTTATTTACCATCTATGTGTTTTCTTTGGTGAGATGTCTCTTCAGATCTTTTGCCTACTTTTTAATTGATTCTTACTGTTGAGTTTTAAGAGTTCTTTGCATATTTCGAATACCAGTCTTTTATCAGATATGTGTTTTGTAAAGATTGTTTTTTTCCTGGTCTGTCTGGTCTTTTCATTTCCTTAACAGTAGCTTTGACGGAGCACAAGTTTTAATCCAATGAAGTCCAATTTACCGCTTTTCTCTTTCATGAATCATCCTTTTGGTGTTTTATCCCAAATGTCATTGCCAAACACAAGCTTGCCTAGCTCTTCACCTGTGTTATTTTCCAGGGAAGAGTTTCTTTTTCAGCCTGTTGGTTTCTAAAGACTGTGTATAAGTTTATACAAAGAGAGTGAGTATGGGACATAAACCGTATCGATTAGGTCAGTAAATCTAAAACTGATGCTTAAGGAAATGTCAAGTTTTAAAAAGGGTATCTCTGAATAGTGTTCACATAAAATAAATTTTCTAAGATTATCTATATTTTTGATGATTTACCATATTGTTCAAAACACTTCCCTATTTTATGAATTTTTAACTCTGATTTATTCTTTTCAGGAAAGTGACATTGTTTTTATTTAGCCTTGAGACTGCAATTGTAATATTTTTATGTATATATTTTGAGCATCAAACCCAATCTTTGCAAATCTTTGCAGTTTCTGAGAAGCTTTTCTCTAAGGTCACACACCTTCTTTTAATGATACCATTGTAGATAGTTTTGTTTGTGTTTTGAATAGGTTAGCAGCCCCGGTCAGCTGCAATTCTATTCTAACAAGAATTACGCTGTAATAAAGAGAGAGAGAGAGACAAACTGACTGACTTAAACCTCCCCACGTAAGGAAAAGATGATGATTTCATTCTTAGAGGAAGGCTCTCAGGAGAGCTGAAAAGAGTCTCTGCATCTCTGTCTGGCTTCAGCTTCCCTGAGGATGCACATGAACCCATTCTAAGAGGATTTAGGGGCCGGGCAGTGACTGAATTCTGAGAAATATTTGTCAGGGTACCAGGGTGGGTTCTAGGTATCAAGCAGAAATATGGTTAGAGGGAATGAGCTTCTTTGAATGTTTCTGCTTCACCATCACCTAACTCTTGCTCTCAAAAACAGGTTAAGGCAGAGTACATCTGGGGTGATAGAGTGTTGTTATATATATAAGAAACTGGTTCTGACTCACCTGGGCTGTATCCTTGGGTTGAAAAATCACTCCAAGGACTACGAAAATCTCAGTGACGACGGCTGTCCACATAGCGGTCTCTTGAGTCACAGGCTCTAGTGTATGCAGTTTGGCAGCTCGTTGCATCTGTCATCCAAGGCTTGTCTAGCCCCACCTTGGAAGTTTGCTTTGATCCTCTTCTTTGTTGTCTTCCCCATATGTTATATTGCATGCGTTCCTCATCCTTGTTGCAAACTCAACTTTTGTTCTGGGAAGTACTATAGTAGTTTCTTGATAGAGGGTGTGTCCTTTATTCAACCCTTGGAATCATTTGATATCTTGGATTATGTGTAAAAGTCTTAGAATGCTGAAGGGCTTATTTCATTGCCTGCCCCACTGTGTAGATGCCTTTACCATTTAAAACCATCTAATCCCTGGTCCTTTATATGTCATCCAGTTATTCCTTTCTGGAAATTCATAGACACTTCTTTGTCCCCCGTATTCTTTAATTTTAAAGTTAAATGTCTTTCTATTGTTTTATTGTTGTACTGGGCACCTGCTGGGCCATTTCAGTTTGAAGCTAATGTTCTTCAGTTCGATGAAATATATTTTATTTTGTTTATTTCTGATAATTTCTCTTTTCTCTGGTTTTTTGGAACTCCTATTATTTGAATGTTGGACCACTCGGCCCAGCCTTATTTTTCCTTGCGTCTCTCTTGTATTTTATGCCTCCTTTATTTTTGCTCTACTTTTATGGAGATTTTTCTCAACTTTGTCTTCTGTTCTTTCTATTAAACTCTATTTATTTTATCAATTTTTTTTTATTTTCAAGAATTTTTTTGTTCTCTGAATGATGTTCATTCTCCTTTTTTCCCTCATAGTCTTTATCTTCTTTTATGTAATCTGTTTGTATTTCGTGGATGGAATATTTTCTTTTAACTCTCTGAGGATTCCTTAAAGAAGAGATTTCAGATCTCTTTCCTAAAAGGTAGGGCTCTGGCTGCCAACTTTTGGAGAGCCTAGTGAGGGAAGAAATCTGGGGAATCTCTACATTCTTCAGATGGTCATTTAATCCCCATTGTCTGTAAAGTAACTATACCTGCCAAGAGTGGCTGGTGGAATCTAGTCATCTATTTTGGCTACTCCCTCCAGTGTGTGAGGAACCTGATCCTGCCAGTTTGCAAGGCTCCTGAGGGTTTTGCTATATAAATCATGTTGGTTCTCATCAATCCCACCCATGGTTTAGGATTAGACTCTATAGGAGCTCTGCGTCATTTACCAATATTCCATCTGCTTCATCTGTTACTGTCTGCTCTCTGTTTCTCCTCTTTTTTCTTGGTTTATGTCTTTAAAAAATCCATTTACTGTAATTTAGTAGCATTTCTGGTAAGAGAAAAGGAGGCGTTAAATCTGCCATCTTAACTGAGATACCAGCTTGTTCTTTATTGCTTAGAATGTATAAATTTGATCCCTGAAATAAAAGTTCCATCATGTAGGTTGAGTGTTGGCTGTTGCTTATTGGAGTCAAGTAAAATCTCTAATGCCAAAACAAGGGTGAGCCATCGGGATCGGGGCTAATGATGTTAATGCTCCAGGGACAACTGCTTTCATTGTTCCCAGTTAACACGAAGGGACCGTCACTGAAGTGGTAGTCAGTTGTCAATATTGTAAAAGGAAGGTGATAATTTTCCACAAATTTCTGCTTTCTCCACCATGTCAACCCCCAAATGAAACTGTCAGACCACAGTATTTTTATACTACAGTTATTTTTCTCGTTGCAGAAAGAGTAGAGGTTTGTTTTAAGAAAACAGAAATATAATTTATGGAACTACCAGCTAATCCTTACGGTATTATGGTAAACTGAAAGATATACGATTAGGTGTGTTCACTTTCTAGCTAAACTTGCTCAAAAGATAGTAAAGGGGGTACAGGAGAAAGAACATGATGTTTTGGCTATTCATTTTTAAATATAGTGTTGCATTTAATCTTCACAAAATCCTAGAAGGTATCTATCCTAAATACCATAGTCTTCACCTTGAGGATCAGAGGAATTGAGTAATTTCCAGGACCAAACTGCCAATATGAGTACATTGTAAGATTAAAGCAGCATTGGAATTTGAATCCAAGAGAGAATGACCATAAATCCTTTGTACTGCATACTGCTACTTTCATAGGATAGATTTGACAGCAATTGTCAGTAATCATGATATGAAATTGTGGTAGAGAGTGTCTTTTTTTAAGCCCAGTTAATAGCTAACATCAGTCAAAAGCCCTCTTTTCCTTAATTGACTTCTTGAGGAATATTGCAAAGTAGCTGATTTTATACTTACAGTAGAAATGAATGACACATCTTTGAAAAGTTTTTCCTAGTCTACCTTCTTGATTCTAGGTCTGGAATATCTACCCTCTAATTATAGTTTAAAATATCTGCTACCAAGTACATTGAATTTATGACCAGATTAACCCCAAACACTGATAATAGAAGGAAATCAGAGATGTTGACAGGATTCCTGCATTTCTATAAAATGTATCCCCTAAGTAAATAGATAAGTATTGATCAAGTTTCATTTTTTTTACACTGGCACATTTGAAATTAAGAGTAAGCATCCTTAAGTAAGATTCTAACATGGACTCTCATGTTACTCAGTTATATTTTGTTTCCACAACATTTGACTGACTTTCTAGGCCAAAATTCTAGCTTTTCCTACTCATTCCTCAAGTGTCAGAAATCTTTAATCTTTCTTTACTTCAGTAGATAACCTTATTTGGATCTATGTAGTAGTCTAGCTGAGGGTGATTATTTTAATCAGTACTTTTAGGAATCTCCTCACTGAATTTCCCTTCCTTTTCTTTTAAAGATGTATGATTACCATACTGATGAATTTTTTGATGTTTCTGGTTATATTCAAAAAGAAAAGAAAAACTATTTTTCCAGATTATTATTTCCCCTAAACATGTGAGACTTGCAGGGCTCCTTACCCTTTTGCTTACTGCCCCCCTTGCCCCAATCCCAGACATGCTCTGTCTCCTGCTCCAAACCTTTGTTTTTTTGCCTCCCCTGGAGAGCTGACTTAGCCCTTCAAGACATACTTTCTCTTTCACACTTGAACGCACTCTAAACCCTTCTCCTTCTTTTTATAAACTCTCATTGACTAGCTACCACTGCTCTACCAGACATTATGGTTGTGAAGGTAAACAAGTCATCGTTGGTGAAAGAGTCCACACTTATACACATGTTTACATAGTTTTACACGATGATGGATGCTTTCAAGCTTTATGTATGTAGGACTTTCGTTTCCATTAGAGACATCAGTACCACACCCTGTTCCTTTAGGTTGCCAATCTAAGAGGTCATAATGAGAAAGAAACTATTTCTTTTTCTCCAGACTACCCTCACTTCTCTAACTAAAAGAGCCAATGGGGCTTAGTAACTTACAGAGAGACTAAAACTACCCTCCAGGCAAGAATTAGTCCCTCTCTCCTATAGTTTTCATATGACTAAGCCCATGCATTTAATGTGGCCTGTGCTATAGTTATTATTGTTTATATGTAACTTCTCTATGACTTTGTGAGTTCCTCAAGATTTCTCCATGCATTTTATATGTATTTTATTCTCTGTATTATTAATTTTTAATGCATTTTGCATTTTCAGACCCATTTATTGATGATGAGACTTTAAAAATTCAAAATCTTTGGGGCGCCTGGGTGGCACAGCGGTTAAGCGTCTGCCTTCGGCTCAGGGCGTGATCCCGGCGTTAAGGGATCGAGCCCCACATCAGGCTCCTCCGCTATGAGCCTGCTTCTTCCTCTCCCACTCCCCCTGCTTGTGTTTCCTCTCTCGCTGTCTGTCTCTATCTCTGTCGAATAAATAAATAAAATCTTTAAAAAAAAAAAAAAGTTTAAAAATTCAAAATCTTTAGTGAACACAACAGGCCTATCATGTGCTTGCTAGACTCTAGTTGGATAATTCATAATTTCAAAGGGTATTTTTTTAATTAAATTATGGATTTAATAGTACAACTGTACTTTTAAAATTAGAAATGGGCAATATATTTTTTGAAGTTTTGGGAAGGAGAAAAATTTTCAGGAATCTTGTGGTTACCTGTGATGTAGGAAGTTCTATCCATTAAAGCTGTTGTGGAACATTTGCCACTGCCTAAATAGAAGGTATTTAAGGCACATAATAGCTTTTCCTAACTGTTCCCTGAAGCCCTGCTGATACCACATTTACACTTGACCATGTTTAAAGTCAATGGGATTTTTAAGCTGTAAACCTTCTAGAAGCTTTTATTTATTTATTTTAAACATTTAATGCCTATTTAGTTCTGGTGTTGGCCACCAGGTAGCAACAGTGCTTTGAGTAGCTCGAGTCTCTTAAATAGGGAACCATTGCAAACCGACAGAAAGATTAAACCCCATGTAGTTAGGAGGGAAAGGAGTAAGTGTCCAGAATCATGATTTTTTAATTCCTCTGTGGCAGTACATTGACTCTTGAAAATGCAGGCATAAATTATTAGCTGGCTGTGAGCCGCCTCCTGGTCCTGCCAGTCCACTGTTCTCATGACATTACTCTTTGTATCAGGGCCACCGAGACAAAATGAAGGCTGGCCAGGTGGCAAGGGACAATATAGCTCATGCAAGGAATGCATCTGCAACAAAGAGATTGGGTCCCAGGGGAGGTTTGAGGAGAATTTTGGATATTGAAATGTCCAAAACACTAATATTTATGAGATACTTCTTAAACCGTAAAAAACACATTTATGCCAATGTAGAAAAATCAAATATGTTATTTTAGACTTTTCTCTTTCCTTCACCCTTAGCTATCCCTCTGGGTATTCTAGTTGTGCGTGGAGACTGTGATTTGGAGACTTGCCGTATGTACATAGACCGCCTACAGGAGGTGAGTTTCTTTAGCCAATTATTTATTCTCAGTTTTCCATTTTTGTAAACAATTACCAGCCATATAGATTTACTTCTGCAATGATGCACCTGGGGAAGACATGAAAGCATGGTGTCCTCGTCCTTTAAGCATCGACCACATCTTCTCTCTCCCCGACCCCCACTGCTATTTTCCCTCCTCAAGTGGTTGCAATGGGTAAGGACGTTGCTCTACTGTGATCCATAACTATAGCTTTGAACTTCTTGTCTTCTTACCAGACTACATCCCTGTGTTTTTTGAGCTCTACAGAGTTTCAAAGGGTCCTGATCAATAATGAAGGAGAACAGAGTTAGGTTATTTAATGTTTTGTATCGAGCACAGGCTTCAGCCAGAGCTCACCGCATTTTTAAAAAATATAACTTCTACAGGAAAGAAAAACCTTCTATCCTTCGTAGGAATGTGTGTCAGAACACAGAAGAATACTCTATTTTGTTCTTCAGTCAGGTTTACCATAGAAAGAGGCAAGGGAAGAGACCTCATATATGGCATTCCCACGAATTTGAACTGCACCAGCGAAGTCAGGAGACCCAGACCCATCACTGCGGTGGTCATTGATTGCTTTTGCCAAACTTTGAGAGAGAGTGTTCACTGTCTTCATTCCACAAATGATGAAAAGCATGAATAGTCACTTCTTTGTCATTTTTTCTTAATGAAGGATGCACATTAAAATCATTGTTTTCTGGATGTGGTCTAGACATTTGTATTTTTTGAGCTGTTGGGTCATTTTGATAGATATCACAAGATGAAAAACTCTCTTCTAGATGACATGTTTTTTTATATGTAAATATCACAGAGAAGATATATAGCGCTGAAAATACTGTCAAGTTATAGCCACTTAGCTTTGAACAAGAGAACATAGTTCTCTTGGTGGCAATAAATTCAGGTAGGAGGCATAAAGTAATATGAAAAATTATTAAGTTTCCTTTTCGGCATTTTTAAGGATAGAGATGGAATTGTAACACAATATATTTTGAGCTAGAGACCAAACTTTGAATATAGATATGGGTGAGAGAAGAAAAGTCAGCAAATTTTACACTTGTGGCTTCATTTAGCTTTTTTTTTTTTTTTAACCAAGAATAACTTTAAGATGTTAAAGTTTGTGGAATTCATAGTGTATGCCTCAGGCCCAAATCAATATTCCTCGAACACCACAGTTTCTCATTTTTCCAAATACTGTTTTTATTTTATTGTGAAACCTCCCTCAAAAAACCTGCAATAAAAAGGCAAATCATAAATGATGCCAAACCCTGGTTTTGTTTTTGTTTTTTTAACTCTTGGGTAATTTAAGATTTCACAGTAGTCCACGACATGGCTAATGAATTGACTTTGTTGAAAACTAACTTATTGGCATGCTTATAATACCAATATTCAACTAAAAGCAGGATTCTTAAAAAAAAAAATGAATGAATGAATGAACTCAAAGAGGAAAAGTTTTAAAACTAAGTTGGGCACAGAGTAGTTTGCTAAAGCCCTGTGGGAAGCAGGTATAAGGACAAAGGTACCCAGGATTGCTGACATCTGTGAATAGAATCACTACCCTCATTAACAAGGAAGCCTTCAGGACATGATCGTGGTGACAACTTACTTATAAAACTTTATAAAGCAGGCCAGGCTCTCAGAATCTGCCAGTAAAACCTCATTAATGTCAAGCCTATTAATTTGCACTTCGTGATCATGTAGGGGTGACCAGCGACTTTCTCTTGGCTGTCTATGAAAACCTATGTTTGCCAAGCACTTAGCAGTAGAAACACAATTACTAGGACAGTTTGTATTTGGTCTAAGATCAATAAATTCTTTCTGAATACTTAAAGGGATTTTAGAAGCTTTCTTCATAAGCCAAAAGTTCAGGTGCAAATTAAATATGACCACCATTTATTAAAAAGAAATTGCCTGGTTTTTACTTTTGGTCGTCTTGATCCTTGAAACTCTCTCACTCACCTCTAAACTGCTTAGGATGTATAGACTTCAGTAGCTGAACGGCCTTTCTTCTCTCATTCCAGGTTGGTGTGTTTTTGTTATTTGGGGCATTCTCTTTTTTGTTTAAGCTTAATGAGTTTGGAAGAGGTATAGATACTTTCTAGATGAGTTTAATAATACTAAATGGGGGTTCAGTTGGTAGAGTTATAGAGGCAGCCTGTTCAAACTAATCTGAAGGTGTGGACTTTTTTTTTTTTTTTCCATTTTCTCATTAGGACCTGCAGTCAGTTTCTTCTGGCTCCCAGAGAGTTCATTACCAGGTAACATATAATTGACCCCCTCTGGTTGTTTTCTTAGCTTCCCCCCCCCCCAAAAAAGAAGGTCCGTCTTTCAATCAATGCTTCATTTGGATTAGAGGCCACATCTTCCCTAGATATAGAGTTCACACGAAGAACCAAGTGAAGTGGTCATTCTGATTCATTTATATTTTCCTGGTTTGGGGCTATCCTAGTGTAGCACAAATTTGAACTGTAGATTTTCTCCCAGATCATTTAAAAAAGATTATAAAATGAAATGCTTTCAATGATAAATATTAGAAGCTCAGTTCAAACTAGCTTGACAGGGAAAAAGTCTATTGGTTCACATCAGCAAAAAGTTCAGGTCAAGGGTGGATTTTAGGTACCATTTAGCCAAGCTTCATGCTTCATTTTTCTGCTGGTCTTTCTGCTCTGTTCTCCTTGTCTGTCAATTTCACCTGAACTAGATGTTTCCGTGTCCAAGATGGCTGCCATTAGCAACCAGGGCTGCATGTGTCTTCTTCACATCCAGGAAAGTGAGTTCTCTGTTTCCCACAACCATCAAGCAAATGTTCTAAAATGCAGTCTGACTGGCTCATCCTGGTCTTTTGGACAGGATCTAAGAAACCCAGCCTGCCTCTCTCTCATGAGCCACATCAAGTCCTCAGGAGAACACTCAGATATCCTTTGCCCCAACAATCTTTGGGAGGACCGTTTTCTCCCCACTTCCCTGTCCCTATCCTGTTGCACTCTCTAGCCATCCTTTTACAAATGAGATTTCTCAGGCATGGTTCAGATCCCAGGATACAGTATAGCCCAAACTGTAAGGGGCAAACGTGAAGCTCTGAGTGGTCCCAGTAAAGCCCTTTCCTCTGAGAAGCTATTCCCCTTCCCTACCAGAGCGGTGTGTGGGAGTCAGGGTATGCCAAGACTCCCTCCATAAATAAATCCTGTCCTAGACCCTTTCATACCTCCATGTGGGGGACAGGTGTTTAAAGATGTCTCAATCTCTAAATCCTGGTTTAGCACCTCACATTTGCTTTTGGCTTCTTTTTTGCTACACCTAAACATCCTTTCGTATAAACAACATTTTTTTAAACAACAATTTTTTAAAACTTTATCTTGTGACCTCTAGGTGGCTTCTCTGTCTGCTGGTGGATACCCTCTACCTTCTACCCTCAGCCAAGGCAGCCTCATTATCCTGAGGCTTAATGACAGGAGCAGCCTTGGTGTTCTTATTTGGTTGTAGGTTTATGTTTCAAACAAAGTACCTCACTATTCAAGAGTCTTTTTTTCTATCTGGCCGCAATAAAAAGGAAAAGAATTCACTTAGGGTGTGTTTACATTGAGAAAATAAACTCTACTTCTGAGACTTTTTTTTTTAATCAACCATTAGAAGGCTCATTTTTACTCTGTTTTTTAGATAGAGCACAACATTCCTTCCATTGGTTATTTGCATATTTACCCGAAGCCACTAAGTTTAATTTTATTTTTAAAATTTGGGTACGTTTAGAGACTAGGGTTGATCTCTACTCTTTAAAAACTGACCCTGTTACCTATAAGAGTTCATGAATTTGTGTGGTTATTTTAAGAGTTTGTACTCTTTACACATGAACATTTTGCATCTTTACATTTTTATCAAGACATTTCAGATATTTTTTTTGTTATTATGATTATTATGTTCAGTTAGTCAACATATAGTGCATCATTAATTTTTGATGTAGTGTTCAATGTTAAAAATCAGATATTTTTTCTATAATTTATTTTTTTTTAAAGATTTTATTTATGTGACAGAGAGACAGCCAGCGAGAGAGGGAACACAGCAGGGGAGTGGGAGAGGAAGAAGCAGGCTCCCAGCAAAGGAGCCTCATGTGGGACTTGATCCCGGAACTCCGGGATCACGCCCTGAGCCGAAGGCAGACGCTTAACAACTGCGCCACTAAGGAGTTTTATAAAACTAATACACCTATTTATTATTCTGCCTTATTTGATATTGTCATTTTGGTGTGAGAATTTTGGTAGGTGGATATTTTGTTCCATGTTTTCTTTATACCATATTTTTACATGTTTGCCCAGAGATCAGGAGACGGCTGAGACTCTAGAATGTGAGAAGGGTATTTGTTTCATTTGTTATTTGGTAACAAAAACATGCAGAAGAATTCATGGTATTTATCTAACTATATCAAAAGCTTGCTGTGTTTTTTGGGTTCCTTGCAGTCAGTCAAACTTTGGTGTCAAAACTGCTGCATTATAAATGCCATGTCAGAAGGTTTTATGCACTGACCACGTAGGATACTCAATTCAGTGACCAAACATGAGTGTCAGGAGTATTACTGTGCCCACACCCGTCCTTGCCGAGGTATAAAAAACAGGGGCCCTTTGGTATTAAGGAAGGAGGGAATACAGGAAATCTAGGGCAGCCCAAGATCTGCTCGTGGACTAAGAAGTTTACCTGAGGGAGACTGTTTGAATTAACATGGCCACGGAATAGGGGGTAGGTGGTGAGGAAATGTCCTGAGCGGAGCAAAGGAGAGCTGCTTGAGGTAAGGAGTTGGGGGAGGATAACCGTTCGCATGTGGTTGGGACCTTGGGCAGTCAGGAAGAGAAGGAGTGAGTGAGAGGGATGGTGACTAGAGAGTTCTGTTTTAGCCACCCAATTCTGTTATGCTTATTAGATCCAGGAGATTTTGGTGCGTAGAAAATGAGATCTGTGAATTTTAAAACTCATTGAAAAATTCAGGTCTGGAGATAGTAATTTGTGGGTCATTAGGAAGCAGATGGTACTTAAAACTATAAGGCTGGAGGCGGTCACCCAGGGAGAGTTTAGATAAAGAGGAAGGCTCAATGCCATATCTATGTGTACTAAGGGGTCAAGAAGAGCACAAGTTTAAGAGAACCATCAGTCAAGAAGGGTCGTGGAAGCTGAGATGAGCAGCAGGAAAACTGGAAATCAAGGAGAAGTTCGTATCATGAAAGCCAAGAGTGAAATGTGTTTCAGAGCAGGAAGCAGTGAAATGTGTCAGCGCTATGGAGACGCTGAGAAGAAGTAGATGGAATTCTATAGTATTCTGAGAGTGCATAGAAAAACCACGGCACAGAGGTGCTATTAGCTTTACAAAGAAGGGGGCCAAACCAACTGACAGGAAATTTAATATTAAATCTGTGCTTCCTAATGCAGAAACCGATAATAACAGATGCTCTAGTTTGTCTTGGTGTGGGGGGCTTGGGGGTGATGTAAGAGAAAGACCTGTCAGAAACATGGACCACAAAATGCCTTAAATGCATTTAAATGGACTTTCCTGTGTATGAGGTAACACAAAATAAGCTTGGAGAATTAATTGTGTTGGAATGAATAAATACCAGTAAGTTAAGGGAAAAAAAGTTGAGAAATTCCTATCAGCTCGTTAATTGGCAGCTGGCATTTTAGCTGACTGTTTTCTAAGGCCAGGAAAATCTCAAGAGAAAACCAGCATTTAGAAAGGTGTATGAGTGCCCAAGTCACTTTATTAGTGAGCCCGCCATATGGCAGTTCCTAGTCATTTAAGCATGTCATTGCTTTGGTTTCTTCCTTTCCCGAATCTATAGTGAATTGCCAACAAAGCACTAAGGCTCAAAAATGGCACATTGTGTTAACCTAACAAGGCATTATGGGTTATACAAGAACGTGTTGGTTATTTATAGCCTGCTGAAAATTCCTGCCTACACTATCTCTGAGGTCAAAATACAAAGACCCCTCCATCTTAATGGCATCTCTTGTAACCTGTAGCTGATAAGTTAGACAAGCAAAATGCACTGTGCTGGTGGATTCAGGATATTCCTGGGCTTGACAGATAAGGTAGAAGTCAGAGAGAAATTGGACTCTGCCTACCTACTTGATAGAAATGCTTCTTGGAGCCATCTACGATGAGATAATTCCTTCCCTGTTCCCTCTCTGGTCTTCATTATTTCCCTTTTTAACCCCAAGTAGTTAAGTTAAGGAGTAGACACAGACACACTGTTCTGTTGATTCTCAACAGGGGGAGATTTTGCTCCTTTATGTAGGGCATTTGGCAATTTGGACATTTTTGTAAGTCACAACGAGAAGAGGTGGTGCTCCTGGAATCTGCCAGGTAGAGGCCAGCGATGCTGCTAAGCATCTTAGAATGCATAGGTCAGCCCCCCACTGCAAGGAATCCAGCCCCCCTAATGTCAATTGTGAGAGCCTTGTGAACCCCTGAATCATTCGGATGGCTCTCAAGATATTACTGGGGACCACGGGCAGATGTAAGTCCTCAGTGAGGAGAGAAAAAGAGGAAAGAGCAGCATGAGAAAAAATAGTGCAGAAACAGAGGCATCTGAGGCTAGGGCAGAGGAGAATAACAGAGAAGAAGGGACGATGGAACTAGGAGCAGGTAGGGGTTTTTTGTAGACACCCTACTTCTCCTATGTAGAGTTTGCTCCGTAAAGGACTGACGTAGTTGGCACACAGGGGGACGCTTTCCAGAATATCGTGAGCTAACAATTTGAGCTTTTAAAAACTACAGTAGGATTCAATGGTAGCTGTAAAAAAAGAAATCTATCCAGGTGATACTTCTTTAAGAACTAATTTACTTAAAACTAACACTAGAATGGCTGAGCTATTTCAAAATAGATACACCATTTTCAAAAAGTTCTTTCATCCTTTAGAAATGTCTTTCACTTCCATGAGAAAAAACTCCTGGTCTGATCTGAGTCTATATCAATTTGTTCAGCCTCTGATCCCTTTTCCCACTTTACATAACGACCTGTTCTCCTGGGAGATAGATCTATGTATTCCATCAGAGCGCTGTCCTGGGCAAACAGCATTTGCTCATAAATACTTGATCTATTTCTCTTCTCTTCATATTGACTACCCTTATTCATCTCTGTCCTTTCTCTGTAGCCTCTTTCTCCTTAATTTGTTTTCCGGATCTTAGAAGTCTTTGAATGGATGGGTTGAAAACAGTTTAAGGGAGTCGTCCTGGGAATCAATTTATCTTGTCTCAGAGAAGGACAGGGGTTAGCTAGGAACTTAGTAGAGTGTTGTTCCTTTGGGCTCCATCAAAGCTGTCAGAAATGGATCAAATGAGGAATTAAAATAAGACTTGCCTGGGGCCAGGTCTGTTGCAAGTGAAGGCATCACTGCTAATAACACAGACACACAGACACACACGGAATAGTTGTTGTTGATAGAGGACTTTCTCACACAAAAGAGCTCTTAAAAATGTTAAACTACCTCTCATTTTCATCTTCTACTTACACGGTCATTATTTCTTCGTTTTTCAAAGCTGCGTTTGGGAATGGCCTCCCAGTTCTGTATTCAGCTGTCGCAAGAGTTATGGGTAATAAAATAGGTTTGAGGAGAAAGAGTTTTGAAAGATCAAAATAATAGTAGCAAGTCTATTAAGGGGGCTTATCGTTGGACAGAGAGGTGTAAACACATAGTTTCTACCCATCCCTGGTGGATCTGTTCACCAAGGATTAAGGGAGATGTTTATACAACTTGGTGATGAATGGAAAGGAAAAAAATTGAATAGACGGGTTGGGCAGGCAGATGAGAAATGTGGGTAGGTAAACAAGAGATCGATTTAAAAGTAAAATGGTTATTGCCTGGACATTATTGAATGAAGCAGGGATTCTCAGTCCAAAGGGACTTCTGTTTTGCCTCTTTGCCTTTTACACCTTCCCTCCGTTTTATGAAAGAGAAAAATTTCATTCACAGTGATGGTATAGTTAAACGCTAGGTGAATACTGCTTAATTGAATTACCTACTGGAGTGTGTAATGGGGCTGCTGTCCTTTCATGAAATTATGTGTGCATCAGCTATGAGTAATTGAATGTAAATTAAGGGCAAGTTTGGCATACGCGTGCCAAATCATGGTTCAGATAATTCCCTTATCAATTACATATAATTGATGCCTGTTGACTTTTAAAAATATATATGAGAAATAACAGGTTTGCTTTTTTTGCATGTGGCTGTATTTTTAGCATAAGAAACTGATTTTCCATTAGCATAGAGTGAAAAAATTCACATACCAGGGATTTTTGAAATGGATTTGTTAATATTATTCATTTAAGGAGCATGCAGTTTTACGTGATTATTACATTTAAAATGGAAAGGAGCCCGGTATGTCCAAGGTTATGTGATTCTGCCTACGTTGTAGAACAAGGACAGTCGTATTCATCTAAATCACACCGTTTATATGAAGAAAAATAACAGGTCACAAAATGAGCAAGTATCTTACCTGTTTGGCGGATTGTAGATTTGAATGTGTAATCTGAGAGGACTGAGGGGACTCAAAGCCCTAAATTAGCACCGAAAGCATCAGTGGCCTCGTTAGCGGCGCAGCTCCGTTACTTACGTGAATTCCCGCTGCACTCACGCAAATGCATTCCTTAAGTATCTACATGGTCAGATCGCTTTTCAAAGGTGCCTGTTTCTCGGCTTATTTTTGGTTCCATCAGAAATTAAGTCTCTTTACATTTATTTTAATGTGCAGCACTCTCAAAGCAAACTTCCTTCCAGCCATTCATGCTTAGTGACATGGATGTTGCTGTGTTCACCCTGGCGGGTCCGCGAAGCTGAGGTCTACCCTTGGGGCCAGTACTCACCCTCCTGTGAGTGGCTGTTTTCTTTTTCTCATTTCCCCTTTTCAGCTTCAGTCTGATTCATAGTCTGCAGTGCACTGTTCATGACCCTCCCGCCGCCTCTGAATCCAGTATTTATTAATGCCGGGTCACCTACTCTACCTGTGTGCCAGGCCCAGTGTGCAGACAGGCTGCTGTTTCCCTGATGGGAGGTACATCACCCCCAATGTGTTAGCAATGCCAGTTATTTAAAACAAAATTATTTCAAATTGAATAGTACCTCTCTAATGACATCACTGTCACTTGTATTTTGATTATCTTCTTTTTTTGAGTATGCAAGAAAGGGGCATAGGTAGACAAGATGGAGGGAGTACATGAATATTGGTCACTTAGTCACCTCTGTGGTCATCATTAGTTAAAAACATCAGTGTATAAGGAAGTGTATGGCTTTGAGTTCCTGCGAAATCTTTTTCAATACTCTTTTCTTTATTCCTGTTCCAATTTTGACCCATCCACTTATGCATTTGTGTTTGATATCAAGGTCTTCGGGGTACTTCTCTTGACTTTCATTAGCTACTTGTGTTGTGAAGTGTGCTGGGTTTTATAATCTTGGCTTAGTTTAATTTTCCGATTGTGTATAATTCTAGATTTCTCTGGTTTTTAACTCCCCACTCAAAGTAGACCTTAGGATGACACCATTCTACTGTGTACCTTTTGGTACCTTTCTGCAAATCTATCTAAAGTTATACACATAGACGTACACAGATACACATTTGTTTTTCTTTTTAATAAAAATGGATTTGCATTCTTTGCACACTCACTATATATACTATACCACAACTTATTTTTAACAGTATTATGCTATAAAGATTATGTTTTGCTAATAAATGAAGCTGTAACTCAGTTTTTTAAAACTACCATTCTTCTCCATGGTATATATTTAACCCTGTCTCTCTGGATAGACATTTAAGTTATATCAAGTTTTTGCCATTGTTTTTCTAAACAAAGTTTTAGTAAGCATAGTTGAGCGTATTCAAAAGTAAAGCTGTAACAGAAGTAATAATCACATCACATGCTAAACAACTTGATCACTTGTATGGAGTTGAGAATTGTAACCATGTAACACAGCACAGTTATCTTAAACTTATATAACCAGAATTTACATGAATCTTGTTTCAGTTTCTCCACTCTGAATTGTGGTTCACTATTGTTTTCATTGATTGCCACATTCCTGTGGGATTCTCAAGCAGATGGGACCATGGGAGGGGAAAATGTGCAAGCAATGTGACTAGAGAATTTGAGAGAGGAAAAATTCTGATTTACCAGGCTGTGAACTCTGATAAGAAGTATGGAAGATTAGTTTGATGGTTAAGGAAAGTTGAAACTATGAAAAATGTTGAATGCCAGAGTCAAAGGAAGGTTTTCATAACCATTAAGATTATTCTAGCTTTTGCTTTCTTCATGTTTTTGCTTGAGCTGAGTCAAAAAATAACTTCTGTCCAACTTGATCCACACAAATTCCACCCATCCTTCAAACCCCCCCCCCACTAATTCTAATTCCTCAGGAATCTATAAAACTGAGTATATAAGATCATAACCTCTGAAGTAAAAGAGGCCTGCATTTGAATTGTGATTACACCACTAAATGGCTGGATACTTGTGAGAGTTTACTTAAATTCCCAAAGCCTCTGCTTTTCATTTATGGCTCACTTTTACGTGCTGGAGAAGAAGTTCAAGAAGAATAGTGGGGATAGTTGGAGGAGGGGTAGATGGGGCTAGAATATGCAGCTTTCTCAATGACAGGATGAATATACCATAAGAATATGGCTTCAAATCCACTTACCAAATAAGACAATGGCCTAATATTCCTAATTGAACTTTGTGGTGGTGGCCAGGTAACCCTAAAACCAAGCAGGATGGTTCCGTGAATTTTGATCTTAATCTCTCCCGTACATGTGCTCCAAGGGGATATTTTTCCCAACGTCGAATATTAAGTGGATGCAATAACATAAAAAGACTGGTGGTCTAAATTTTATTTAATACAGAACCACTAAGGACTACAGAAATAGAGTTCTGTTTATGGAAAATTCTCAGAAGTAAAAAAGGAGCATGCTATAAAAGGAGAGAAAGGAAGGAAAGTTTACCCGTCACCACCTGTTATTCCCCAAGTAGTTGACAGTTGTTGAGATTATTGTTCCATATCCTTTAATGCCAGACAGTGGAGATGAGTCTGGGCTCTAGGTGGAACACTTGGAGTAGCCGGAGGGGACGAAGGAGGGCAAGAGTCAACAACCTGCTGCTTTGCTTGACGTCGTGGCCACTGGCCTTTGTGGACTGTAGGATTCAGGACCGTAGGATTCTGGACCGTAGGATTCAGGACTGTGCCTGTTGGCGCCTCTTAGCTCTACATCAGTGTCAGGGCTACCTGAAAATCGCTGGCCCAGACCAAAGATTGCTAGACCCACATTTCATACTGGAAAGGAAAGGGCCTTCCTAAACGTGAGCTGACCCTTCTGTGTGCTTTCCCAGCTATTAAATCTTCTGCTGTTTTCCTTACCAGGCTCCAGATCTTTGGGCAGCCCACTCAAGATCCTTTTCCCAAAACCAGTAGCTTTTGACAATAGCTAGGAAATAAAATCATAATTAAAAGAGCCATCTCTTGGGGAAAAAAAAGAAATGTTGAAATCTGGTAAATCGGACAGATAGCGACTCCAGAAATTGGGGGGAGAAGGTAACTGGAGGGCACCCCTGCGGTTCTCAGTGCAGACACAGCCCATGCTTTGTTCTTCTTTGTGACTCTCACATCACATGCCTTGCACTTCATTATCTCCAATCAATCTGAATTGAAAAGACTGACTATAATTGTGTCAAAGGAATAAGAGTAATGTGTAGCTGTGTGACACCTGACAATCCAAATCACCAAAAGAAAAGATAGCAATTTGGGTGAAGCTAAGCGAATATCAAGCACAGTTACTGTTGGGTAGGGAATATTATTGAATGGGGGAGGGGACAGAAAGTGCAGTGTTCTGAAAAAAGATTGCTGTTGGTGACAGAAGACACTCAGCCTTGAAGACAGTACCCTGTATTTAAGGCAGCTATCTAGCGTCTGATAGAGGTGTTAGGAGAAAGCACCAAACCAATAACGGCATGAGTTCAGCCTTGGTTTGATATATTTCCTTTTTGTGTCCGTGCATACATACCTGTCCCATTTCTTTTCTCTGAAATCCAGATTCTGAACCCAGAGACATTTATGGATAAAATAGCTTTGTGCTGGTGTAGCACCATCTCAGTGATCCGCTCTGAAATGTGGCCTATGTTCCATGACCCCCAAAGATGATTAAAGGTCAGAATTGTTTTAGGTAGAAAAAAAGAAAGAAAGAAAGAAAGAAAAGAGAAGAAAAGAAAAAAGAAAAAGAAAAAAAAAGAAAGAAAATCCCAGCTGCCCCAGCGTTACTTATGTAGCATGGGATACTCTCTGCCACCAGAATGTGAGGCTGGATCACGTACCATCGATTGCACTCTTACTCCTTCTCATCCGTAGAGCGGCCTTTCCTAAACACCTCCAGGACAGAGACACTCTTGTCATTTCATTTCTTGGTCTGATGATGTCCTCCTACAAGAATACGAGTTTTCCAACCCACTCCTATGCCATTTGACTTAACTTTTAGATAGTAAGAATTTATAGTGTGATTATCTACTGCTGTCTTTGGGGTTTCATGACTCAAGGGTTACCAGTGAAAAATTCCTAGTACGATATGGACTAGATTCAGCTTAAGGGATTTTCTTAGCTGAATTTTATCTCCTTCCTGAGTCTCACTTACAAAATTTTCAAACATAGCATCCACTGATGGGGCAGGAATGACATGATAATTCACAAGGTCAGACTTTTTAAAAATGGACCTGTTAGGAAACACAATTTCTATTAAACTAAATGTAATATGATCACAAAACAAGCCAACTTGTAATGATAAAAACCACAGGTCTAAAAAACTGTACCTCAAGTGCCAAATCTAGTCCACTGCCCGTTTTATCTTTTGCACAGCCTGTGAACTAAGAATGCTTTGCAGGTACTCAAATGCTTGAAAAAGCCCAAAAGAATATTTTATAATTCATATAAATTATACGAAATTAAATTTCAGTGTCCACAAATAAACTTGTATTGGAACACACACACAAAATCAGTTTTCCAAAGCAGACTTTCTCATTAAAAGCAGTTTGGGGCTCCGTTTTTCAACTCAAGCGAAATACAACAGCCTCAACCACCACCAGATTTCCCATCCGTCGCCTGCTCTTTACCTCCTGTTCTCCCTTGGATCTTTTAGATATCGTCCTAGCACCCAGCTGTGCTGATTAGCTGGATTTCTCTGTGTCTTATTTTATAGATTGTTGGTATATTTTGTGGATATGTTTTACATTTTGTCCATCTGCTGCATTGAAACATCATTTTAACACTGATTTTAGGTGACCTCCAACTTTTAAGGTCCTAATGTAAGCAAGATCCTTTCATCTGCATATAAATGTGTGGGCTAGATTAGATCCAAGGGGAAAATTTTGTTGAGACATGACTGTTTTTATACATCTTTTTGATATGTAAAATTTTGTAATAAGTAGTTTAATGGCATTGCATTATAAATCCTTCCCAGATTGGGGTAGGTAATAATTGCATTTTTACTTTGGAATTAAAATGCCTTTAAAAAAAAATCTTATTTATTTGAGAGAGCACAAGTAGGGAGAGGGGCAGAGGGAGAGGAAGAAACAGACTCCCCTCTAAGCGGGGAGCCCAATGCAGGACTCGATCCCAGGACCCCAAGATGAGCTGAAGACAGATGCCTCGAATGCCTTTTAACATGGGACTTCATTATATTAATAACTCTCTTTTTAAGAGCTGACAATGTTTTATGAACAGGGCTGAAGGAGATCTGTAAAAGGAGGGAGAGGATGCAAACCTAGTTCAGGGGAGCTACATTAGAGAAGTTAGGGGCTTTCCCTGTGCATTTGTAAGCATCTCCTAAGATGCCAGGTTAATCTGCCGGTGACCGAGAAAGTGTCCAATTATTTTTCCATGACAGTTTTCTCATGAGCTTCTTGGGATCCCAGATCACTTTCAAATCTATAGAAAGCAGTGAAAAATGCACCTCTACATAGGCACACCGAATTTAGTATAAAATTTCAGGGACTTAAGGCTTGCTGAACTTACTTAAGGATCCCCTTGAACCTATTTGAAGTGTTTCAAAGATCTCTATTCTTTCGCAGCTGGTGTTTTCACAGAGCAAACTGGTAATATTCTCTTTAAATAAAACCTCTTTAAGGAAGTTGAGTTGTAGCAAATGCCTGTGAATTAAGGTGTAGAGAAGATAAATGAATAGAAAATATACAAAATGAATAGTTAGGCACATGCACAAAACTCTGCTGACACACAGACGCTCATACATAGAAATGTATGCAGTTACGCCAGTATTCCTTTGCCAGCCTGTGGCAAGCTAGTCACGTGGCTGGGGCAGTATATCAATCTGCATTTTATTTATTTTTTTCAATCTGCATTTTATTAAATGAAATAATTTCCAATATTCTCCAATTTGAATACTCCAGCAATAACATTATTAATTTTTAGGTTTTGAAAATGATAAATTAAGCATTTCCGTGTTCTTTCAGAGTAGAAAGGGAAATTACCTAGGGAAATTTAGTTTTTTGTGTGTGGTGCTCTCTCTAGCACACTTGACCTCAAATTTTGGAAACTCTCCTTGGTGTCTGAGCCATGTTTATTTCTAGAGAAGACAGCCATGTTGTTGTTTACTATTTTTACTTAGTAGCTTTCATAGTTGGCATTGAATATTTCACATCTTATTTAAGTTTCCTGACTTATTACATTTGACACTAAACTGACATGTTGGTGACTTTACAGGTTTTATAAAAATATAGCAAGAATCTTAAGTTTCTTTAAAACAATATATCATGTGTCAAAATGTATTTCTCAAAATGTTAAATGTAACTTTCATACAAATAGGTAGTGAGCACGTGTCACAATTTCATTTAGTGCGACCAGCAGGGTGGCAAAGCCAGTTCAGAAGAGAGAAATATCTCTGTTCCATAGCTATGTATATATCCATAGAGATATATAGTTATATCAATTCTATACATATAAATATAAAATTTTGGTGCCAGACCTGAGACCAGTTTTTTCTCTATCAATTATTTAACTTGCAGAATCCATTCATATTGAAAATTCCATACATTCAACGTTTCTAATAATAAAATGGATCCCTTTTGTTAGATCCATGCTTTTAAACCTCTAACATACATGACTTTCACCTGAATGATTATTGGGTTCCACTCCCAGGATTTCTATAAGCTTGGGGTAGCGCCTGGGAATCTGTGTTTCTACCAAGTTCCCAGCTGATACTGCTGTCCCACAGTTCACATTTTGAGAACCAGCGATCTAAACATAGGCTTTGTCTGAGGAGCAAGTGAAACTTCAGGGTGTGTTGATCAAAACCCCAAAGAAGTCAATGAAACCTCTGATGAGTTCTCTTTTTGTTTGTCCTGTGTTATTCCGATTTCCTTCTTTCCCCTCCTGTACACACACAGATCATCCGCTCCCAGCTGCACTCCAGGGACGCTCCCTGTATTCGGACATCTCAAATTCCTAATATGGGTCAAACTCCCACTGCCTTCCCCATAGAGACCTAGACTCCCTCCTCATTTGTCTTATTTCCGTCAACTATTTCAATTTCATTATAAGCCAGGGCTAGAATTCTCCAAGTCATGTGTTGTAAACTAGAATGTGCTTTTTATTTTTAAATGATCATGGACAGAGTTTCTCTGAGGGGAGATTTTTAGTTTTCAGAAGTTTGAAATTACAAAGAGATAATCCCTCTGCTTTCAATCTGCCAGTTCCCTGATCTGTTCTCCTGTGATGTGGCCTCAATGCCTTGTAAGAAATAAAAGCTTCAGACACTTCCGGAAAGCTTGGGAATGGTAGTAATATCAAATCAGGAAGGATGCTAGTCCTGGCCATCTCTTGGAAGGACAGCTTTTGAAGAATGATACATGAGAAGCCAGCCTTCCAGAAGTCGGGCCAAGTTGGTTAAGGGGTAGTTAGAGACAGGAGATAGTAAAGGCATGCTTCAGGAGTTTGGTAGGGAAAGGAAGGAGAGATTAATTTTCAGAAAAATGTAACAAGATCAGCCCAAGAGGAATTTGTTTAGGAGAAGGGGAACCATTGAAAGCAGAAAAATTAATGAATTTCTGGGTAAGGGAGAGGATTTCAGGAAGAGTACAGAAATAAGGTTTGAAAGGAAAGGAGAGGCTAATCTGGAGACTAGATGAAGTGGTTAGCTTTGAACAGGAAAGAAACCTTTTTAGGCTAGAGGAGAGACGATGCAGGCTAGCAGATGGCCGTGAGATCACACATGAGAGGGAGGGAGGATCAGGCATCTTAGAAGCTAGAAGGCTAGAGAACGCTGTGGTGGATGAGTACATCTCTGGCAGAGTCCGTGTTGGACAGACTTTGTCATCCGCCAGCCTAGCAGAACGTTCTTCCACCTCGTCCGCTGCCCTACAGTCAGGTTCAGTGGATAAGGTTGAGGTAATGATGACCTCCACATATGATGTTGATTTTCTTTGCTTTCATGCAGACAAATCGCCCTGTATAACAGACACTACTCTAGTTAACGGGATTTGACACTGCATGTGGATGTTTCTTACATGCTGCGAGTCCATTCCGGCCAGTAGATGAGGCTCAACTCCTTCCCTTTTGTGCTAGTGCCTTCTACCTATGTGGGGAACCAAAGTGTAAATGACAGCCATCTGCCCCTAGTTCCTCAGCTTCACAAAAGCAAAGGAAGTCCCTCAATGAGGTAAATGTGCCCAGTGATATCATTTATGAACACTTAATAGAATAGTTGAAAACTTCCTGGGAATTTTATGTGGGAGTTGTTTTAGAAGGTTCTATGTGAAATCGTTTATTTCAAAGCACAGCCTCTCTTTCTGGTAAAAATATGATTTGACCTCTTACCAGTGCTGGTTTAGGAAAGGACGCTCACTCTTAGAAGTAATTGATAGGGTACACTGAGGCTAAATTCCTCAGGTCATTCACGTGGAGTCAGGAGCATGTATGTGTCTCTTTCCAGGACCACGAAACCTCCTTTCCCAGGGCGCTCTCAGCTCAGAGACTCTCCCCACGGTGGTGCTTTCTAGATGGTGAGTGTTTCTCTATTTCATGGAGTGGTGGGGGTTGCGGAAGCAGCAGGACAGTGCACTGATGGATGGAGTGGAATGGACCCTGGTTTTCCAAGGGATTATTCAGAAACCCTTCATGTGGCTGTGTGACCGGTATTTGCACATCAAACTATGTGCACTCGCTGATGTTGCAACACACTTTCCTGAAGTCGTTTTTCCCAGAGAATGTTGGTTAACTTGGGCTGAACTTCTCAGCATCAAATTGCCCAAGCTGACATTGCCCTTCCTGTGCCCCCTACCTTTTCCCGAAACATGTTGAGGTCTTATCTGAAATTCAGGCCAGTAGATGGATACAATACACAGGAGATGGGTACTAATTTCTCTGTCCTTTGCTTATTGTGGAACTTTCGTATATTTCCATTAGCTATCATTTCAGTATGAGTATACATTTTTACAAAAATGTGGAAATTTTCAGTTGCATTCACATCCACTTTGCTGAGCATGACCTATTGAATGCATAATATTTCAGCTATTTTCTGATTGGTTGGTGGGTTCATTTTCCATGGCAAGCATCCCTCACTCCCTAGATGCTGTCTAACCCAGTCTTTCTATCACATAACAATACATCTCCTTATCTACTGCCTGGTGTATCTACTGCCTGGTGTATCGACTACCCGCTGTCTCTCTTGTCTATGTGGACACGTGATTTTCACTGTAAACATTTCTTTGGTTGATCTGGGGTTGTGTCTGAGAGGATATAAATGTGGACGAGAGTGCGACAGGATGTGTGAATGTGTGAACAGTACTGCGAAGGTGAACACTTGTATTTATAACAGATCTAACCCACGTGAATCATGACCTAGGTTTTCATTACTAGCTTGTCACCTACCTCTGAAGATAATTTACACTGCTTTCCTCCAGCTGCTTTATTCCCTCATAATGAGGAGCAGAGTCATGTGTTTTTTCCTGAATTCACGGGAAGCAACTAAATATTTGAGAAAAGTTTAGAAATGTATATGAATTGTTCTATATACAGTCTGTTCTATATACATTCGTAGATAAAACTACAAGTGTGAAGTTAGTTATATTCCATAGATATAAAAACCTTTAAAAGGTGATCACGCTTATGGTTAAAAAGAACTAAAGTAGAATAAGTACTTCTGAGATAGATTTTATTTCCCTGTTGCTTTTAGGGGGGCAGAGACTGTGATTGTCTTGTTTCTCAGCTCATTTCCTTTGGAGAGAAGCTACTCATTAAATATTTATGATTTTTGAATGATTATTTGCATTTTGAGTTATTCCCTCTAGGACTATGTATTTTGTAGAAAATCTATTTATAATCTTTGGACTCTGTTAGATAGATTTAAGTGAGGAGGAACATAATTCTTTTGAGTATTAAGAATAATCAGAATAGTGTCTACAAACCCAAAGTTTCCAATTTTTTTTCCCCCAAACCACAGATACAGCCCAGTCTCTCTTAGGAATGCTTAAATAATTATTTTACTGTTTTGGCTTTCTTTAGACATGGCTTAGGGACTCAGTCTTGAAGTGAAATGAATCCTTCAAAACCAGATGTGGTCCGTGGCTCTGCATCTTCAAGCTTTTTTTTTTTCCCCCCCAAAATGAGAATCACTTCCTTGAGAAGTCTGGCTAACTATGGGGTTCCTCTCCCCAACTTTATTTACTTAATAAATACATACTGAGTCCCAGCTCTGTTTAAGGTCCTGTGCTAATGTCTGGAGACATACAAGAGTAACTGAAACACAGACCTTTAAAGAGGCAGATATCTCTGTCTCCTAGCTATTTATGAAGATAGTTTCTACAAGAGGTATAAACTAAATGTGACTATGCATAAAGGTAGGAGCCGTGAATTCTGTGTGGAGTCGGGAGGATGGGACAGAGGAATGTTTCTCAGAAGAGGTAGCATTTAAGTTGGCCCTTAGGAGACAAGTAAGATTCAGTTAGGGAGATGTGATGGGGAAGGGCATAGGTTCCACAGACATGGAGGTTCTGAGGTTTTCTAAATTTAGGAACTGGCCAGCCGTCCGGCAGGACTGGAATGTAAAGATTTTGAGTGGCATAATAGAAGGGAAGGTTGTAAATTGGGTGCTAGATCACAGGACTCTGAATGCCACGTACATATTTTTTTTTTCCCCTAGCAACTTCTGCTGATCGCTTTTACCGAATAGACAGATCTCAGGTAAGTTTTCTTGAGCCTATTTGTGAAATTGAAAAATCCCCAGATCAACAGACTTTATTGGTAGCTCATCTTATACATTTTTCTAATGTAAACCCTAAAACATTTACAAATTCCAGAATGATACTCATAGCCAAAGTTATGCTGTTTTTAAATTTGTCTTCACATGTTTTGTGATTTATGGACTCATGATCTGACCTTGCAAATGAGTACGGAAAATAGCTAGGCTTGTGGATGTTATCACCAGCCTGCACTCTAAATTATCTCGCACACTGCTACTTTTATTACTTCCGAGGCCCATTTTATGGCTTTTTAAGTGTATTTGGGTTAGCAAGTTCGACACCTCAGGTGTGTATTTATGCTACTCAGTTGCAAGTCATCACTTCCCAGAGTTCCGTAATGAGAAAAAAATTGCTTATGCCCAATAATAAGTGTTTCCACTGTCCAAATTCTCCTGCAAAAAAGAAAAAGAAGAAGGAGAAGAAATAATAATACAGCATGGAATCCAGTGATAAAATCAGTTGTTAATCACACCACTTAGCTTTGGCTGATCCAGGGGTCCCAGTCCAGCTTACTGCACAACTCTTGCTGGGCCAAACCACAGCTGTGGTGCTGCTGCTTTGAAAGTATTTGGGAAGAAGGGGCAGACCCATCTCTGGTTATACCTGACAAGACCCTGGTCAAGCAGGAATCCCAAACCAAGAGGGATTCACCTCTTCCCCTTACCTGCCTCTTGCTACAATGTTGCTTCAGGAATGGATGTCCACTGGTTGGGCCTCTGAAAATACGCTGTGGTCTTTGATATGTCATAGACTTTCATTATCCCTCAAGACCAAGGATGCTTTGTTTTGTTACCTACCTAACAGATGATAGATTTGAGCATCCTGTCAGTCCTCTGACAGACTTCCTTTCCTTCCTTAGGAACATTTGCACTTTGTGATGGAGATTTCCCAAGATGAGATTTTTATTCTGGACCCAGATATGGTGTTGTCACAGCAGGCGGGGACACCTCCAGGAATGCCCGACCTGGTGGTGGAGCAAGCCTCAGGGTGAGTACGCCCTTCCTTGGTGACGTGGTAGCGAGGCTGACCATAGCGCGACATCCATGTCTGATGTGGCTTTGCACTTGACATTTCTAATGACATCAAACTACCTTGAAATACAGGTTTTCTTGCTGTGTTTCATTAGCATGTAGCATAACTGGTTCCATTCTATGTCTGTCTTTTGAATAGCTGCATAGAATTACTCTTTCCCACCAAGACTTGTACCATGTCTGAGCCTTCTTTACCCACCACATCCACACTTCTTACCCAATTATAAAGTACTAGTATTTGCATTGGTGCATATATGTCTATAATGCTTGTATTATCCAAAGGAAAATGGGCACAGGCGGTTTGACTCTTCTCTCCTCCACCACTTCCTCCTTCTTTTTTTTGCTATATCCAGGCAGCCTGAGACATAGATTGCATAATAATAACTATGACATATCAAGAAGTTATTATGAGCCACATACTGTCCTTTCTTATATCCCTACCACCACTTCAGAGAGACCTAATCATCAGAAGTGCTCTGTGCTTATTTCCTGATCCGTAAAATGGAAATGAAACCTACTCAGAGAATTGTTTGAGAATTAAATGAATTGATACATATGAAGTATTTGGGAGAGTTCTTGACACTTGGTAGACACTCATTAAATATGATGCTACTAAAACGACCATCATCAGCTCTGTCATGTCACAGTGCCCCCGCCCACCTGGTACTGTTATTATCCTAAATCCACAGATACCAAAATTGAGGCTTAGAAGGTTCTTTAACTTTGCCAGTATTGCACAGAAGATGGAAGGCAAAATTGAGATTTGGTCCCAGGTTTTACGCTAAAGCCCATGCATTTAATCACTACGTTTAACCACCAAAATATTATTAATATTTCTAGGTTATTTCAGCAATTCCAAAATATTTATTTAGAGGACTTTTTATGTGCCAGCTACTAGTATAAGCACTTTTAGGAAACAACGGCGCAAAAATAAAAAAACGAAAATCTCTGCCCTTGTAAAGTCTGATGAAGTTTGATGTCTTCCTGGTATATGGAGGCCAAAGGGTTAAAATAAGTATTTCCCTGGAAGGCACACACGCATGCACTCAAATAGCGTTTGCGAATTGTGTACACACACATGCACATACACACACACACATATACATATATATATGTAGACATGTTCACTTGAGTTAACCCTTATGCCTGTTTACTCCTCTGCACTAATTTATTTGAGCATTGCTGCCATTTCTGAATATTTCTCACTCTGCCAAGGCCAGCTGGTATCAATGATATGTATCAAGTCAAGAGAAGACAAAAGTGGCAGGATAGGGCAGGTATATAGCGGCATTTAGGAAGCCAGAGCTAGTGATATCAGATATGTATCCCTGGGCATCCTGGAAGGTGGTGGAGAAACCCATCTTCACACTCCATGTCCTATAAATCCAGAGATGTTGGGCCGTCCTGCAGGGGCAGTGGGCATTAGAGTTTCTCTGTCCTCTTGCCCAACCTGATCTTGGCTGCAGTTTTCGATCTGGTAAAGAGTAAACCCATTCTGCCACAGTCACCCTGCTCGTTGCCCTCTCTCTGTACCAAATAATGGCCAAAAGAAATGGCTTTGTCCTGGGTTAATCCTCTATTAGCCCTAGCTCCAAAAGCAAAGTGGCCCAAAGTAGCCTGAAAGTGCACTGGAACTTCAGTCAGTCCCTTTCTTATTTCAGATCAGTTGCCCCCTCTGGAAATGAACAAGGACAGGAAAGCAGTGAAAGAGGATGGGCTTTGTTATTTCCTAATTTCCATTTCTACATCATGTCCCATTACTTCTTATTTGTATCACATATAAAATTATTTAGTCTTTTTTTATAACTTATTTGTTTATTTGAGAGAGAGAGAGAGAGAGAGGGCACAGAGGGAGAGTGAGAGGCAGAAGCAGACTTGCCGCTGAGCAGGGAGCCCCACATGGAGCTCGATCCCAGATCCTGAGATCATGACCTGAGCTGAAGGCAGATGCTTAACCGATTGAACCACCCCGGTGCCCCTAAAATTACTTAACCTTCAAGGGCAGTTTTCTCATCTGTAGAAGGCAGAAGCACACAAATAGTTCATGATACTTGAGAAAATTAAATAATAAATGTGAAGAAGTCACTAGTAAATACCCCTCAAAAATTAGTTTCCCATCTCGCACTTAGACAGGAACCCTCTTGAGACCCAGCAGAGTCAGTCGCATGCTGGCTTTGACCGCCTGAACGCCTGGTGCCTTGCTTTCCCCCCAGAATGTCCGACTGGTGGAATCCGGCCCTACGGAAACGGATGCTGAGCGATAGTGGGCTGGGAACGATGATACCTCCGCATTATGAGGACTCGGATTTGAGAGATCTCAGCCACTCCCGTGTGCTACAGTAAGAGCGCTCTCTGTTCCTTCCCTGTGCACCCCTGTGATCGGCGGGAGAGAAGAGCCGGGAGAGAAGATCTCACCAGGGGCCAGGGGTCTCTATTCAGTGGGGCTCCCTCTGTCTCCTGTGCCACCCTGTGGTTCCCCATCTTACTCACTTGGCTCACTTTTCCCAGCCCCAAGCTCCTCATGGAGCTTCACTTTCCTTTTCTGTTGCTTCCCAGCCGCACTGAGACCACGCGTGTGTATCTATAAGTACTTTGAACGTCACCAATGTTTGCTTTACTGGAATCCAGTGTTTACTGGATGTCCCTGTGTTTGCCGCACCATGAAGACATGCGTGAGAGAGATTGTGAAGAGTTTGGAAGTTACATAGAGTTTTTTCATTTGTGGGAACATTTCCACTTGCTGGTGCAATTCTGTTTCGTGTGTCTCCAGTCCTGAGCCTCCGTGTGGCATAGTTACCTGGTTTTGTTGGCTGAAGTCTGGAGCTGCTCTCAGTCACCCAGTGTCTTTGGGTAAATGATGCATTTGTTCCTAGACTGGAATAGTAGGTGTGTTTTCTGCTGAGGTCTGATCATGGTCAGAAAGGAGGATGAATGCTGGAGTTTTGCAACAGTGTTGGCACGTTTCTGTCTGGGGACTCTTTTCTCCCTGTGATACCTCCTTGAGGTTGCAGATTCTAGGTGCAGTCAGTGGTCATGGATACATTCTTTCACCCCATCTCAGAGGTTACACAAGTTTGTTGCAATTCATAATATGAGGCTGGTGTTCAAGCCTATCCAAGGTCCTAATTGAATGGGGACGATGCCCTTGTTACTGTGCAGTCTTACAATTTTTACAAGATAAAAAGATGAAGAGTCTTAAAAGTCTAGGGTTAACCAAAGAGGCATTTCTAAAGGAAGACCACAGTAATTTTGGTATGAAGGGGGGAAAAAGTGAGAAATCTGGNGTTATTATCCTAAATCCACAGATACCAAAATTGAGGCTTAGAAGGTTCTTTAACTTTGCCAGTATTGCACAGAAGATGGAAGGCAAAATTGAGATTTGGTCCCAGGTTTTACGCTAAAGCCCATGCATTTAATCACTACGTTTAACCACCAAAATATTATTAATATTTCTAGGTTATTTCAGCAATTCCAAAATATTTATTTAGAGGACTTTTTATGTGCCAGCTACTAGTATAAGCACTTTTAGGAAACAACGGCGCAAAAATAAAAAAACGAAAATCTCTGCCCTTGTAAAGTCTGATGAAGTTTGATGTCTTCCTGGTATATGGAGGCCAAAGGGTTAAAATAAGTATTTCCCTGGAAGGCACACACGCATGCACTCAAATAGCGTTTGCGAATTGTGTACACACACATGCACATACACACACACACATATACATATATATATGTAGACATGTTCACTTGAGTTAACCCTTATGCCTGTTTACTCCTCTGCACTAATTTATTTGAGCATTGCTGCCATTTCTGAATATTTCTCACTCTGCCAAGGCCAGCTGGTATCAATGATATGTATCAAGTCAAGAGAAGACAAAAGTGGCAGGGTAGGGCAGGTATATAGCGGCATTTAGGAAGCCAGAGCTAGTGATATCAGATATGTATCCCTGGGCATCCTGGAAGGTGGTGGAGAAGCCCATCTTCACACTCCATGTCCTATAAATCCAGAGATGTTGGGCCGTCCTGCAGGGGCAGTGGGCATTAGAGTTTCTCTGTCCTCTTGCCCAACCTGATCTTGGCTGCAGTTTTCGATCTGGTAAAGAGTAAACCCATTCTGCCACAGTCACCCTGCTCGTTGCCCTCTCTCTGTACCAAATAATGGCCAAAAGAAATGGCTTTGTCCTGGGTTAATCCTCTATTAGCCCTAGCTCCAAAAGCAAAGTGGCCCAAAGTAGCCTGAAAGTGCACTGGAACTTCAGTCAGTCCCTTTCTTATTTCAGATCAGTTGCCCCCTCTGGAAATGAACAAGGACAGGAAAGCAGTGAAAGAGGATGGGCTTTGTTATTTCCTAATTTCCATTTCTACATCATGTCCCATTACTTCTTATTTGTATCACATATAAAATTATTTAGTCTTTTTTTATAACTTATTTGTTTATTTGAGAGAGAGAGAGAGAGAGAGGGCACAGAGGGAGAGTGAGAGGCAGAAGCAGACTTGCCGCTGAGCAGGGAGCCCCACATGGAGCTCGATCCCAGATCCTGAGATCATGACCTGAGCTGAAGGCAGATGCTTAACCGATTGAACCACCCCGGTGCCCCTAAAATTACTTAACCTTCAAGGGCAGTTTTCTCATCTGTAGAAGGCAGAAGCACACAAATAGTTCATGATACTTGAGAAAATTAAATAATAAATGTGAAGAAGTCACTAGTAAATACCCCTCAAAAATTAGTTTCCCATCTCGCACTTAGACAGGAACCCTCTTGAGACCCAGCAGAGTCAGTCGCATGCTGGCTTTGACCGCCTGAACGCCTGGTGCCTTGCTTTCCCCCCAGAATGTCCGACTGGTGGAATCCAGCCCTACGGAAACGGATGCTGAGCGATAGTGGGCTGGGAACGATGATACCTCCGCATTATGAGGACTCGGATTTGAGAGATCTCAGCCACTCCCGTGTGCTACAGTAAGAGCGCTCTCTGTTCCTTCCCTGTGCACCCCTGTGATCGGCGGGAGAGAAGAGCCGGGAGAGAAGATCTCACCAGGGGCCAGGGGTCTCTATTCAGTGGGGCTCCCTCTGTCTCCTGTGCCACCCTGTGGTTCCCCATCTTACTCACTTGGCTCACTTTTCCCAGCCCCAAGCTCCTCATGGAGCTTCACTTTCCTTTTCTGTTGCTTCCCAGCCGCACTGAGACCACGCGTGTGTATCTATAAGTACTTTGAACGTCACCAGTGTTTGCTTTACTGGAATCCAGTGTTTACTGGATGTCCCTGTGTTTGCCGCACCATGAAGACATGCGTGAGAGAGATTGTGAAGAGTTTGGAAGTTACATAGAGTTTTTTCATTTGTGGGAACATTTCCACTTGCTGGTGCAATTCTGTTTCGTGTGTCTCCAGTCCTGAGCCTCCGTGTGGCATAGTTACCTGGTTTTGTTGGCTGAAGTCTGGAGCTGCTCTCAGTCACCCAGTGTCTTTGGGTAAATGATGCATTTGTTCCTAGACTGGAATAGTAGGTGTGTTTTCTGCTGAGGTCTGATCATGGTCAGAAAGGAGGATGAATGCTGGAGTTTTGCAACAGTGTTGGCACGTTTCTGTCTGGGGACTCTTTTCTCCCTGTGATACCTCCTTGAGGTTGCAGATTCTAGGTGCAGTCAGTGGTCATGGATACATTCTTTCACCCCATCTCAGAGGTTACACAAGTTTGTTGCAATTCATAATATGAGGCTGGTGTTCAAGCCTATCCAAGGTCCTAATTGAATGGGGACGATGCCCTTGTTACTGTGCAGTCTTACAATTTTTACAAGATAAAAAGATGAAGAGTCTTAAAAGTCTAGGGTTAACCAAAGAGGCATTTCTAAAGGAAGACCACAGTAATTTTGGTATGAAGGGGGGAAAAAGTGAGAAATCTGGAGCTAAATACTTTGTTGGTGGGAAGGGTCCGCTCAGATATCCCAGGGGCAAAAAGTGACTTCCTTTTAATTGCTCCTCTGTACTACCTCTTATATTGTATGAAGAGTAGAAAGGAAAAAGTGAAATACTGTGGATTTTCCTTTTTAATCAAACCAAGTTAGATTTCGATCGCTTACAATTCAGGGTGTTTGTCCATTTCTTTTTTAAATGGAATTGATGCTTGTGAACCACAATGAGTCAGCCACCCATTGATGGCTAAAAATGTGGCCCTCTAGCTGTGGGCAGATTTATTTGAAAATTAGAGTTTAGACAGAGAAATAGAAATTACGCCTAGACAAACCAGATGAGTATTGTAGCTGTTCTTACAGACAAGCTATTTCCAAAAATAGAGAGTGATCTCACTCTGGTTTCCTGTGTCCTGATTTTTCCATATGGAGTATATTACAATACATATCATGATATGTGAAGTGATTGTTTGTAAGGTAGTAAATATTCTTCATAAAATCACAAATAAGCATACAACTTTATATAAGAGCCAGGTTCTTAAAACTCTCTATAAAAATCAACTCTTATTCTTCATTTGGGTTATATTATCCTTTCAGAGATTTCTCTTAATTTTTTATTGATCTTTACTTGGCAGCTGTCAGTTGTCCTGGTCACTTATATTACCTTAGCTCTTATGTGCACTGGATCAGTTAACTTCTTAAATTTTTTTCCTGTCCAAATCACCTTGAAAACAAAGTAACACTCAAAAAATTCTCCCTAGCCTTTGAGTCTGTCTAGCTGAATCTCTGGACATTGTAGAACAGAGACAAGTCAGCCCCCCGACCCCCCAGGTTCTGTCTGAATCCCTGACTCACAGAATACAGGAGCATAATAAAACAGTTGTTTTCAATCACTACAATAAAGTGTTTCAATCACTAAAAATAAGTGTTTTCAATCACTAAAAATAAGTAAGTACTGTACCCTACCTCAAGTTATCTATTAATTCCTTAATTTTTTTATTATTATTACTGTGTCCATTAATTCCTTAGAAAGAACAGCTCTTTATTTCCTTCAGAGATCATCTCTGATGCAAAGAGGTATAATTGCAGTTATAGAATAATTCAGTTATATAATACATAGATACTATATACCGTGTTAGTAATAGCTAATATTGACAGAATGTCTCCTACTTGCTTTGTGCCATCGCTAAATTATCTTTAATTCTTTTAACAACTTTTAAATCTTGCTGTTGCTTGGCAGATGAGTAAACTTACAGAGTTTAAAATATTCATTGTGGATCACACAAGATAGCAAGAGTGGGAATTGTGGTTTGAGTCAGGTTGGCTTGACTTCTGACTTCATGCTTTTTCTGACCATACAGCACTACCTCCTGGAAGGGCTGGTGCAAAGGCATGGTGCCCACAGCCCCATGGCCCAAGAATGGTTTACTTTGGCTTCTATTTCTTTTAGTATTTGTAAAGTGTCTGGGGAATCTTTAAAAAGAGATTGAAATTTTTAAAAAGGTAGACTTTGATTTAGTAAAGTATTAAATATATATTAAATTTGCCCCAATCTAAGTAAGTACAAAAATTATTTGAAAGGTCATGTGTTTTGTTTCTTATGATTCCACATGTGAACAAAGGGGGGAAAGAGTCAAACAGTGTAGAATTTCCTGAAAAAGTTAAAAGTAGAGCTACCCTGTGACCCAGCGATTGCCCTACTTGATATTTATCCAAAGGATACAAACGTAGTGATTCAAAGGAGCACAGGCAAACCCTAATGTTTATAGCAGCCATGTCCACAATAGTCAAAACATGGAAAGAGCCCAGATGTCTATTGATAGATGAATGGATAAAGATGTGGTGCATATATACAATGGAATATTACTGAACCATCGGAAAAATGAAATCTTGCCATTTACAGTGATGTGGATGGAACTAGAGGGTATTATGCTAAGTGGAATGAGTCAGAGAGGACACACACCATGTGATTTCACTCATATGTGGAATTTAAGAAACAAAACAGAAGAACATAGGGGAAGGGAAGGAAAAATAAGAGGAAAACAGAGAGGGAGGCAAATCATAAGAAACTCTTAACTATAGGGAACAAACTGAGGGTTGCTGGAGGGAAGAGGGTGGGGGATGGGGTAACTGGGTGATGGGCATTAAGGAGGGCACGTGATGTACTGAGCCCTGCGTGTCATATGCAACTGATGAATCACTGAATTCTACCCCTGAAACTAATAATACAATATATGTTAAGTAAATTGAATTTAAATATTTTTTTTAAAGAGGCAAATCAAGAAACAGACTCCTAAGTATAGAGAACAAACTGATGGTTACCAGAAGGGAGGTGGGTGGAGGGATGGGTGAAACAGGTGATGGGGATTAAGGAGGGCACCTGTGATGAGCACCAGGTGTTGTATGGAAGTGTTGAATCCCTATATCGTACACCTGAAGCTAATATTACATGTATGGTAACTAACTGGAATTTAAATAAAAACTGTAAAAAATTATATGAAGGGTACTCATGGGCCAAACACCCTGAAATCGTATGTTGTTTTATGTTACTATCTGCATTAGGTCTTTCTTTCAGTCCATAAACAACATACAGTAACATACAAATATGTATTGCTTTATGGACTTTTTTGTTCGTATTATCTTTCTACTTTTCATTACCTGTGTTGAGCAATGCCTACACTTTTCAGACTTGCCATTTCATTCACTGGTCGTATTTTTAAAATGTATTCATATTGATACATGTAGTTTTTAATTAACTCTAATTGGTATAGAATATTGCCTCATTAATACTCTGTAACTTATTTCTCCATTTTGATAGTGATTTCTAATATTTTATAATTTCAAAAATGCAGTGAATACCCTGCGGCGTGGATCCTGTGTTGCAGGGTGCGCGCGCAGTTTCAACTTGGCTTGATAGTCCCAGCAGGAATATGAAAAATAGGTATGCAAAAAAAAAAAAGGCGTGAAGAATTACTGTAACATTTTAGGTACAACTAGCATCTGCTGCTTTCAGCTTTAAAGCCCCAGTCAGCTTGGAGACAGGGAAAGTCCAAGTCTAACATCATGTTTGCGGTATTAAATAACCCACTATATAAAAAGATCAAAAGGGAAATTTTAAATTCTTAGAACTGAAAATACTCTTTATCGAGTCTGCAGAAACCACTAAAGTCTTACTCACAGGATGATTTATGACTCTAAATTCACTTATCAAAGGAAAAATGATTCAGACAAATAAAACATTCAGTTTGACAAACTGGAAAAAGAATCCCAGAGTAGAAAACAAAGGAACAAGAGGGAAGAGGAATAATAAAGACAGAAATCACTGACGAGGAGAATAAAACAAATGATTAACCTAGACTAAAATGTTAAAATACTGATTCTTTAGTAAAAGGTAAGAGACAAAATCCTGAGAAGACTGACTTTAAAAATAGTAAATACAGGAAACAGAAAGGAATGTAACTGCAATGCTTTACGACCTCCTTCTTCCTCCACGGCACCCGGGCTGCACCTGCTCAAGGTGACTCTTTCCCCTCCAAACTCCAAATGACCCAACCCCTCGCAGTATCCTCAGAGTTGTCTCCTTGTTTTAACTTTTGTTTCTAAGATCCATCACCCTCCCTTCTACTTCAGGGAGAGTAAGATGGAATGAACAAATTGGATGAATTTGATTTCTAGTATTACTGGAACTGGTTACCTTTACATTGTAACTCCATTTAGAAACATTATAATTTTATAAAGAAGGTATAGATAGTCCCATTATACACAGGTCCTCTAGGAGAGAGTATCATTCCAAAGAAGGAAGTACAACACAAATAGGGTCTTCAAAACCTGTGAACACAGTAAAAAACAACCTTTAAGAACCAATTTTGAGATAAATTGGTGAGAGGTGGTTGACTCGCATTATTGCTGCTAGAATCATAATGAATTTGTCTTTAGGTTCAAAAAATGTTTTCAGTGTCTAAGAAAGTTCTACTTAAAATAATATTCTGGAAACATGTTTGCTCTTATCATTAATTATACCACCAAAATTAGTGACAAGGCTGTATTTCATTTTTGCAGAAGATTTATAAGGAAGGAATTAACTGGAATTTTAGCAAACAGAATCTCAGTCCTAAGGCAGACTTTTCTCAACTTTAAGATCTATGAGATTTAAAAAAAAAAATAGCACTTGACTGAAAACTCTAGTATATTCTTAAGTTATTTTTTGAGAAGGACAGACATGAGTTGGATGGGTTAAGGGAAAACAAGTAAAGGGACGGGGAGGTACTTATTTTCTGAAAAAGAATAATCTTTTTTAGGTTTTTTTTTTTTTTTTGGTTTATGTGAAACCCCCAAAACTGACTGAAAGATGTGCACTTTTTCTTAGTGTCTCCAAATCCTAAATCTGAAAGAAGTAAGATAAAGGTCACACAGGTAAAAATAGAATATCTTGCCATGGGACTAACACAAGGGGGAAGAGTGTAGAGAACCACCCAAAGGCAGACATTCCATCCAGACATCTGTGTCTACGCAGGTGTCTGTTACCTGATCAGCTAAGCAGGGCTAATGGTTTATATGATCTACAGTCTCTAAGAGATTATGTTATCAAAAATCAAACTGTAATGTATCTGGTTTGATTATTTTCATTGGGATTCTAAGAAACAGTTTGAGTCATTTAGTTAGTCATTTATTGAGTAAATAAATATTGAGCACCTTCTAGGTAGGAACGGTATACCTAGTATATGGATATATACACACACTCCCATACACCTAGGCAATGAAGATGTAAACTAAGCAAGAAATTATTATTGCCTTTGAAGAGCTTACATTCAAAGGGGAAAAATTCCACAAATCAATTATTAGAGTTCTCTCTGCTGAGTGCAGTAATGGATAGGTGCATAAGGTGTTCTGGAAACAAGGATTTGCTGCTTCCTCCAGATTTCACTTTTTTATTTTTATATGAAAAGAATGAGTATTTAAAGAAATAATGAAAACGTTAGCCTCAAAGGAAAGAGGCTTTTTAAGGGCTCCAAGTTTATTTTCTTCCACCTTTATTCATGAGCAGATAAGTATCTGCTTTTCATCATTATGTAACCAGAAATGCTCCCCGAATAATTGAATGTACTCAGTACTCAGTGTAGTATCACTCTACCTGACGTGTGCTTAGGCAAGTTTGTACAACTAGCAAGTTATTTAGGGATATCCGAAATACCTAATAATACTTTAAAAATTGGCTTTTTCGGGTAGCCTAAAATTCTGAACCACCATGTGCAGAAGATAATCCTGAAACCTCCCCCTTCCACAAACTCAGTCACTCTCGGAGTGAGAAGGGTAAGAGTTTCAGATCCCCCTCTTGTCTTCCAACTACTTCCCTTACCCAGTTTCTTCAGGAACATTAGGCGATGGCCTGACTCTAATAAAAAGGGTAATTGTGCTTATTGTCACAACTCCAGGTTCTCACCAGGAGGACAGCCCGTTGGGCAGTGATTGGGTTGTGGAAATATCCTTTGAGCATCACAATCTGATAAGAGGGAGAAAAGTAATCTTCTTAGTGGGATGTGGGTTTTGCTGGAATCTGTCTTAGAGATGAAATCAGGGCTGTCTGGATGGAGACATAGTCCCTTGCATCTGTTTCACTAAGATAGTTGGTTCCCATCCTCCTTACCTTTGACTGGTCTAAATCTTATTCTCCCTGCCTCATCACTGAAGCTGGAAGAGCTCCAGTTTATCTAACATATATCTTCCTTTCTTCTTTTTCTCCCTGCCTAACCTCCCTCCAGTTGTTACCCTCCCTATTTAGCCAAGCACACAATATTCTGTTCTTTTGGGTATGTAAAATATTGAATAAGAAAATTTTCTCTATTCTTTTTATAATTGCTCCTGAAACAGTTAAGTATATGGGGGCCTTAAACCTTTTGTCCGATATGGAGTTCCATTTCCAAGTTCAGTTACGGGCAAAGCCAGATTAGAATTCTTTAGGTATCAGATTTCATTTCGACCCACTTTGAAGAAAAATCTC
>NC_048218.1:196738352-196779642 GCF_002007445.2 Ailuropoda melanoleuca | reverse complement strand
TTCTAGCCATGTGGTATTGCATCTAATTTCTGGAACTCACCATGTGTTCACGTTTCCTGCTTTTATCCATGCTGTTCTTTGTGACAGGAAGCTACTCCTTCTTTTCGGAATATATATGGTTTATACTTCCCCTTTGAGACCTTGCTAATCATCTCAACCTCTCTGAGAACTTTCTGATACACTTACCATTTACATGAAATATTTTTCTTCTAGAATTTAACACATACATATGATGCTTGATTTACCTGTCTCCCCTGCTAGGCTGTGAGTTCTTTGACACAGATCCCAACAAATAGCAATCATTCAACAAAAGCTTATTAAGTGAATGAGTTAAGGACAAAGAGAGGGAGTTTCAGGTGGGCATATTCTGCCATATCATAAGGTCTCCCAAAGTATTGAAATAAGGTGTATCACCTTCTCTGAAGATCATAGGGCAAATCATGCGTAGACCTATTGAGTCAGAATGCAGTAACCAACCGCCTAATGATGACCTATTACAGTATGCTATTTTACTCATCGGTGTTGGTATAACTAGGTTTTTTATTGCATGTTTAGAGATCCTTGGGCTTCCAAGTTCCATTGATTCAAAACTTTTATTTTGATCTAGGGTTCACCTAACTGACTTCTGTTTGCTTTGGCCTTCCAATCTATTAGAACTTATCCCCTATTCCCAAATAAGGGGTGTCGGGGGCCTTCTGAATTATTATTCTGTAGTTCGCTAGGAATTCTTAAGAGGTTATGAGCTATCAGTGAGCAGGTGGTGGCATCATTGGAAATCCTTGGAAAATGCCTATCACCAGAAAGACTTGCTCAGTGTGAATAGCCTTTCCGAATTAATTATTTTAAGAACTAGTATGTCTGTAAGAACTATTATGTGATTAAAGAAACATTATCCAAATTTGAGGGCTTTTATATTTTCATGGCTTCAAAAGTTATTATATGTCCATGCCTCTAGGTTTGATTCTGCAACTTCCAAAAACTACTCAAATATGTAATGTGAAATTTCAGAACTGATTTGTCTAATCTTATTAATTTTCCATCATCTTCTAGCCCATGTACCCTTGGAAAATATTCTTATCCTTTTCTTTTACCACCAAGATTTTCTACTAGCACTTAAAATATGTTTTCTCATGCTTATATATTTTTAAGTGTTCATGTTTTCTCTGATTCTCATTAAACCTCCTGAATATTCTATCAAGCTTACATTTGTACACAATAATGATATTGCAATATGTATGCTTTTAAGAATGGTAAGAAGTAACATTTTTGCTTTCTCAAACTTAGCGATAGAAAAATTGAGGCTCAGTGGGCAAATGGATTGTGAAATTGGAATATAAAGCCCCATGCCTCTTGATTTTCTGTTTTGTTGGCTTACTACCAATGACTTACTTTTCTCTCTAATAACGGTTGCTCCGGCTACCTTCAAAACAGACTTTGTTTTTGAGAAAATCTAATTTTCCGAAGTCCAGTATACCCGGCATTCTCAGTTCCCGCGGGTTACCTTTCATAGAAAATAGGCTTGAATATCATGGCTCTGTCATTTACCCCCTCTTAGCCTCTACATCCTTATCTGTAAGGTGGAGCTCATCATATCTACCCTGTCTACCTCGTGCGATTATGAGTTCAAGTGGGAGATCATCTGTGAAATCACTTTCCAGTTTCCTAAAAGCACCCCAAACACAATGCTATTATTGTCCAGGCATGGATGAGGAGGTGTGAGTTTATTAATGATGTTTGCTGAGCATTGCATACTGTCTTTGAAAAGTTAAAAGGTGTACTGGGGATGGAGGAGGGGCTGAAAACTGTTTCCTTCCATGTTATCATTAAATATTATGTTTTTGTTGGAAACCTTCTTATATCTGGATGAGGAAGAGTAAAATGGTTAATACACAACGCACCTCTTAGTGGCAAAGTGAAGATACTGCTCATGATTACATGTGGGCTCCTATAGAATACTGACCATATGAGGCATAAATGAAATGCAAAGTGTTCCTATTTGTATAATATAGTATCAGAGTCATTAAGAATAAAGGCTAAAATTTATTGAGCACTTTTTTATGCGGAAACACTGTGCTGAAGTATGTCAACTATATTATTTCATTTCGTCTTGAACAAATAGTACACAGTAGATGTGTTATCCTCAATTTTTTAGTGGGGGAAACAGGCTGGAGGTACTTAAATAACTTGCTTAAGATCACACAGCTAGTAAGTGGTAGAGTTAATTTTCCAACCCAGTTCTAACACCCACCTCTCGCTCATTTCTGTACCATGTCTCTAGAAAACAAAAGAAATTATTGTCAGCATTAAGGTGAATTGATAGAATTATAGAGAAGAAAAAAATTCCCTCTAACAAGAGTTTATTTACTACAGTGTAAGTAATCTCTTTTTAATGACAAAACAAAACGGAACAAAAATAACCACCTGTCTCTCCTGCTGGGAATGATTTGTCCCTGTAGAAAAAGTAAATACCAATGTCACATTCTCTCATAATTAGTTAACTGAATGAAACCGAAGCTTCAGGGAAACCTGCCACACCAAATCCCAGGGGAAACATTACATTTTAATGTTGCAGCTGCAAGCTGGAGTTCTACCCCTTGTCAGAAGATAAGCCTGGCAGAGATTGATTGCCCTGCCCTAGGAGTTTCCTCTGCTTTTAGTGCCTATCACCTCATCATTTAAGCTGCCTAGGGAGCTAAGTCCTGTGCCCAGGCTGCTTTGCCAGGGCTCTCAGATTCTGTTCTGCATCGTAGCCTGCTTATTCTGGGGGGCCTCTGAGAATGCCTCTCGGCCGCTGCTCCCTGTGGCCCTGCACTGCCAGGGGGTCATCTTCCAGCTAATGTCTGCTCACTTCCCAAATACAGGACAGTCACTGATGCTCTTGCAAGGCAGGGCCAACAATCTGATTGCCCTGGAGTTCTGAAGCAGGCATCCCCTTCCTGTCTTCCCTCCTAGACCTGTTGGCAGTAATGCTCTCACATCATGTGGTAGCTTTTTTTGCTGCAACAGTAACACTGTGGGCAAGGATAGGAGTAGCAGGTATCTGGAAATAAAATTTTAATGATCACAGTCACTAGCGTAAGTGCCCAAAGAGGAGTTTACTATTGGACTTGGAGGCAGTTTTACTTTGTGGTACATTGTGCAAAAACAAAACAAAACAAAACAAAACGAAAAACAACAAAAACCCCATACATTGTGGGGTGGCCTAAAGCTCTTTAATAGATCAATAACAAACTCTTGGCTCAAATATCATAGACTGATCTATTTCTCCAATATAAACATGTATATATGCAGTTTTGCTGACATAGATAATATTCATAAAAATGTACAGAATTTACCAGCTCAGTTTGAATGATAACCAACAACTGCCCAGGCCCAGCCTAAGACATGAAACATCCATAGTCATCTAGAAGCTTCATGTTTCCCTTTCTGTTTACATTCTCTTCCCTCTCCTGCAGTGGTACCTCTGTTCTGCTTTTTTGTTAAGAATTTCCTTGTTTCCTTTGATCATTTTACTACGTATACATATATTCCACATATGAATGTGTGTGTATATGTATTCCAGATAGACGTGTATGTATATGTATATAGATTGGCTTATATTGAACTTTCATAAATTGGATCCTATTGTAAATTCTTCTGTGATTTGCTTCTTTTGTTGAGAATGTTTTTGTGATGCATCCTTGTCGAGTGCCTTGTTGAGTATATTTATTTCATTAATTTTTCATGTTGTATAGCATTTGATTGTATGAATATATAACGATTTATATATCCAAATCCTGATGAATGTTCGTGTAGATTCCAGGTTTTTTGGTTTTGTTTGTTTTTTTGCTATTGCAAACAATATCATTATGGACATTTTTTTCGTAACTCCTCCGGCTTCCATATGTAAGCATTTTTCTAGTGTTTAAACCTGGGGATGGCATAGTTAGGTGGTAGGTTATACATCTGTTTAAGTTATCACATAATGACAAGTTGTTTTCCAAAGTAATCATTCTAGTTTACTCTCACAATTGCAGTCAAGAAGTGTTCCCGTTGACCCACATCCATGTCAACACTTGATGTTAACTAATGAAAAATATTTTGCCAATTTGGTGGGAGTGTCAAACAGTATCTTGGGGTTTTAATTGTGTTAAATGATTACACATCAGATTAAACATTTTTCATATAAGGCATTTGTGTTACTTTTCTATAAAATGTCACTTTGTTTCTTTTGCCCATTTTCCCCCACTGGGTTGTCTTTTTATTAATGATTCATAAACATCTCTATGGATTCTAGGTAAAGGTTTTTTGTTGACTATGTGCATTACAATTTTTTTTTCCAGTTTGTGGTTTATCTTTCCAAACTTTTTTTGTGGAATAGCTATTCTTTAATTTAATGTAATCAAATTATTAATACTTTCCTTATGGTGTCTACCTTTGGTGTGTTCTTTAAAGAAATCCTTTCATAAGATAGAATATCCTAAGGATATTCTCCCCTTATCTCTTCTACTATTTTTATAGTGTTAACTTTCCATTGTATTTTCATTATCTTGGAAATGATTTTGTGGCTTGATGAGAGGTACAGGTGCAGTTTTATTTTTATTTTTTTCATGTATGTAACCAGTCATTATTATTTATTTCCTTCACTGACTTGAAAAGCCTGTTCTATCTTCCCCTATATGTGGGTTTCTAGATTCTCTTTTCTGTTTTATTGATCCATATGTTGATTCTTGTACAATGCGCATTGTTTTAATTGCTCTAACTTTTGTAAAATCTTGCTATCTGGGAGAGCACATACTCTAAAATTTGTTCTTCTTCAACAATGTCTAAATTGTACCTGAACCTTGGCTCCTTCCTATAAGTTTTAGAAGCCTTTCATCAAGTTTTGTGTTGTAAATTTCATGGAAATTGCATGAATCTATAAATCAGTATAAAGAGAATTGATATTATGACAATGAGTCTTTCCATCTCAATCCATATCTCTTTACATTTAATTGTTTTTTTTTTAAGACTAAGTGGCCTTTTGAAATGCCTGTCGATAGAATTTCATAATTTTCTTCAAGAAGGGTTTGGCCATCTGTTGTTAAATATATTCCTAGGTACTTCACATTCTTTGGTGATCTTTTATATTTTAAAAATTGTATTTTCTAAATGATCATTGTTGGCATAGAAAAATGAAATTCACTTAGAACCCTGTTTCAAGGTTCTTGTTTCAAAATCTTGATTCAAGACTCCTGCTAAACTTTTAAATTCGGAAACTTTACTTCAAGGGTCCTTTGTGAGGAAGGAATTATGCAGAGGCATTATCATCTACAAGTAATGAGAATTTTGTTTCATTCTTTCCAATTATTATGCTTTGTTATATATTTTTCTGGTCCTTTCTATGCTGATTAGAACAATACAGTATTGAATAGAAGTAGAGATAGACAGCATCATCGATTTGTTCCTGATCTCAAAATGGCTGCCATCCACAAGTCAGCAATAAGTGGGAAGTTCACTGAGAGGTGCACAGCCCTGGTGATGTTGGCTGTTTTGTAGATAGCCTCTTAAGGATTTTCCCTTTCATCCAAATGTGTTACATTCAACAGGTATTAGAATTTTAATGAATACTTTTTTCTATGTCTTTTGAGATAATGATTTCTCTTCTTTGGTGTTATGGTGTACTTCATTTTCTAGTAGAAACCAATATCATATGCATGAGATAAATTCAAACTGGTTATTTTATTTACCTCCTTTATATATTGTCAGATTCAGCTTGCTCTTATTCTATTTAGAATTTTTGCATTCATGGTCGTCCGTGTGATTGGCCTCTCATTTCCTTTCTATTGTACAGAGCATGTATGATATACCTAGCTTCATAAAAGGAATTAGAAAGTGTTTCCCTGTTTTCTAATCTCTGGAAGACTTTATATAGCACTTGGTTTATCTATCTCTGGAATACTTTGGAAGATCCCATCAGGAAAACTATCTGTGGATGACATTTCCTTGGTGGGAAAAATTTCAATCGCAGATTCATAGTATTTATTTCTTTATAGAGCTAGTCAGATTATTTCTTCTTAAATCAGTATTGGTAACTTTTTTTTTTAAATTCATCTATTAAAGGTTTTTTCATTTTTGGCATAAATTTTTTGTAATATCTTGTTATCTGTGTAATTTCTGTGAGATCTGAGGTTGCATCTGTCTTTTCATTTTTAATATTGTTTGTGCCTGCTTCTCTTTTTTGTGTCTTCCCCCTCCCCTAACCCCCCACAGAGCCTTGGAGTTCTCATTATTTTATTGTTTTTTTTTTCAAGAAACTGTTTTTTAGCTTCATTGCTCCTCTGTATTATATCTTTGTTTTCTGTTTTGTTGGTTTCTTATCTTTATAATTTCCTTTATTCTAATCATTTGGCTTATTTTTCTACTTTTTTCTACTTTTTTCTAACATAAACAATTTATTTTATTTTTTTAAAATATTTTTATTTATTTTTTGAGAGAGAGGGAGAGAGAGAGCACACAAGCAGGGAGGAGGGGCAGAGGGAGAGGGAGAAGCAGACTCCCTGATGAGCAGGGAGCCCCCCCCAGGGCTCGATCCCAGGATCCTGGGATCATGACCTAAGCCAAAGGCAGATGCTTAACTGACTGAGCCACCTAGGTGCCCCCTAACATAGACAATTTAAGTATATAAACGTTACCTGAATGCTTTCTCTTCTCTGTATATCTCCTTCTGGAATTCTGTTCAGATGCCTGATAGACCTTTTGATGCGATCCTGTATGTGTCCTACTCTCTTTCATATTTTATTTCTTCTTGTTTCTCTGGAATGCATCCTGGATAATTTCTTCAAAGTTGTTTTCTTGTTTTTTACTGATTTTATTTATGTGTTTTAGATTATTCTTTGAACCACTCATTTCCTTGGACCTTTATGCACGAGAATTCTTTAAGTCCTTCAGAGAGGTGTGCCAATCACCAAGGAAAACTACCAAACTTGATTAATTTAAGTTAACTTCTCCTTTGGTGAGTTTGTGTGTGTGTGCTTGTCTGTTTCTCGTTTAAGCTACATAGGGAACACAGAGATATTAATTCACAGTGCATGGTATTCAGTTGATGGCAATAAATTCACCTAAGAGTTTCCTTGATTTTGGTTTTTTGTCCACACACCATCAAGTTTTCTTGTTAGATCCTTAGTAGGCTTTATTACTCATTCTATACTGATTTAGCTCTTCAGGTACACAATTTTATGTGGTGGTCTATTTGGTCAGGTTCCAGGCTTTATCTTCTGTGTCCCATGTCTCACACAGCCATCAAAGAGTGGCTCAAAATCCTCAGGGTGTGGCAGAAACCCTTAGGGCATCAGGAAGTTTGGGTACCTTCTCGTCTACTAGGGTCAGCGGATTCACTTTGTTTAATGGATTTATGGATTCCTTACCGTCTCTCTTAATAGTAGGGAGTGTATGTGCGATGAGTTTTTAAAGGTTACTTTATTTTTGTTATAAAATGAAACACAATATATAGCTTGGCATATTATTATCATAGTAATACCCCTCACTACCATCACTCAGGCCAAAAATGGAATTCCTTCCATGTCTCTGCATCCTAATTGCATCTCTCAAGCCCTCTAAAAGTAACCATTATCTTGGCTTTTGTAGTCTCTCTCTCTCTCTCTCTCTCTCTCGCATATCTATAAAATCTTATTGCTCACTCTAGTTTTATCTAGCACACTCTAGATACTATAGTTTAATCTTGCCCATTTAAAAAAATATAGTCTGTCTTTTAGGTCTCTTTTAAACACACATTCTCCATCTATTCCTTTCTTTTACTTAGAATTTATCTTTGAAGTGCTCAGGCCATTTGAGCTGCAGACTTTCCCATGGGGAATTTTGCTGAGTGAGGATACACTAACACACAGAGGCTTGATCAAACTCAGGTCTGATCTCTTTGGCAAGCCTATTGGTGAGAATGTGTTCTTTGATCAAGGGCAAATGATGTCCGGATTTCACTGTTGTATTGATGTCCAATACCTAGATTTATTAATTGGCATTATAAAATTGTGCTGTTCTAATTCTACCTTTGGGGGTTTTCCAGTTCTGTCATATTATAAAAAGCCACGTCATCTCCTCTACTATTTGATTACTCAGTGAAACAGGGCTGTAGAGGAAAACAGAAGAAATGTTCAGGTCTGTCCTTTTATTTATCTGGTTATCAAGATAATTAGTTGTTTCCTTATCACTGTAAAAAGTGACCAATTTCAAAAATCTTGATGAATTCATGAGTTTTTTTTTTAAGTAGCCTCCATGCCCAACGTGAGGCTTAAACTCATGACTCATGCGATCAAGAGTCACATACTGTACTGATCAAGCCAACCAGGCACCCCCTGAGTTTTAATACATTTCATGGGTTTCAGCGCATTGCAATTCTTATTCTTAGTGAAGTTTAAGTTGTCATGTCTTTGGGAAGAAGGAAGTCCATTCATGTTGACTTCCAAGTCCTCCTAACATTGCCCTAATATTCTTGGATAATTTCCTTGATACCAAGCATTGCAAGATGTTTCAGGCTCATCTTTTGTAGCTCTTGCTTCTTGCCCTAGATGTCATTTCTCTAAAACCTCTTAGATTCTTTCAATGAAAAATAGTGTTTCAAGACCACAATTTGGACACTAGACACTATTTGTTCATTGTTTCTGGTTGAGCAGAGGTAAGATAATTATATTTGCATTAAGGATATATGTGTGTGTGTCTATATGTGTGTATATTCACATACACATGCTCAATCTTTTATTTTAGCCCTTGCAATTCAACTAGAATTACTGAAAGGAATTAAAATGTATTTCCTTGCATTTTTTATTGATTTATGATATATTGGTATTAAGATCATATAGCCACTGCATACTATAATTTCTCCCTTTTAATATTCATTTTTGACCTAGTTGCAAAAGTAACTAATTAGTGCTCATCACGAGTCATTATGTTGAAGTCTCTCTAGTTATTTTGATTGTCTGAACCGCATTTTCCACTAGATGCCTTAGGAAAATCTCTTGAAAACATTATTTTTTGAGCTGTTTCATGTAATAGTTTATCTGGGACTTTCACCCTTAAAAATTAGCTGTGGTTCATACAGACTCATCATGTCACATGTGACATAAAGCATTGCCTTTAAAGTCTAGATATTTTCCTTACAAAAAAATTTTTTTTTTTGTCTAGATGCCCAAAGGATATTTTTTTTTTAAGACTTACCATTTTAGAGAGAGAGCATGAGCAGAGGGCGGGGCAGAGGGAGAGGGAGAGAGAGAATCCACAAGCAGACTCCCCAGTGCGGGCAGGGCTAGATCCCCTGACCCTGACATCATGACCTGAGTGGAAACCAAGAGTCAGCCGCTTAATTTAAACATCTTGAAACTTATATATATTTTTAAATTTCTGCTCTCTCCTGAAATTGAAAACTTAAACCAAGGATAATTGATTTTTGAGAAACTCAGAATGAAGGGATTAATTAAGGTTTGGGTCTTTGTGTTTCAGCAAAATAATTTCAACTACCCCTTTGGAATTACGTGGGATAATATACTCTTAGGCATACTTAAAACTTAAAAAAATGTCAGTGTTTATTAAAACTTAATCAGTGCCAGGCATTTTCCTAAGGTGTGTTCTGTTGAGGCTCAGAGAGGTTAAATGCTTTCTTTTAGGTCACACCAAACCACTATATACTGAACCAACTACTCCAGATGTTTTCGATGTATTTATTCTACAAAATAGTCATTGTAAAACTACTATTCCCACTTTACAGATGAGGAAACTAAGGCACAAACCTTTTAGGTGACTTGTCCAAGGTCCCATGCAGAGCTGGTATGGGTTGGAATTTGGACTTACACTCAGGTCATCTAAATCTATCCCCGTCTCAGCCCCTCCTCCCATACAGTCCCTCAACAGCATTGCTAAGGGTTGAGCTCATGTAGTAGGAAATCTTGATTTTTTTGTTTGAAGGGAGATCTCCTAATTATTGGGCGGTAATTCATCATTAAAAATGAGGTATATATTTTTTTTCTATCAGTGACCAGTACCCTTGATGCAAAACAATTCAAAGATGTGTTCTTGATCCACTTCTCCTATCCTCATTCTTCCATAATCAAGGTAACAGTTTCCTCGATCAAGGAAACAATTTTCTGCGAATAGCATCCATTTTTAAAAAGACAGAATTCTTGAAAGGTAGCTATTTCCTTAAGGAAATACCACAACAGGAAGACAATATTGTGACCAGAATAGTAGTGTAGGTGATGAAAGTTGGGTGTTTTTCCCTTTTATTTTCTATATGCGGTTTATTAGTAAAATGTGACAAGTAGAGTAAACTCGGCCGATGGTACAGATGGAAACCTCACAGATAATTTAATTGCCTCACTGGGAAGAGTTTTCAATGTTGGCCGTCACAGTATGCCACTTTGCAGTGATTTTCGGCTAGCTAATGCAAAGTTGCAAGAGTGTTCTTTTTTGTCCCATATTCTGTTTCTGACTGTGGAATCCCCCATTGGCTTTTTAATTAGATTCAAACATTTTAGTGCTCACTTTTGAGACCTTTTCTTACCCTGGTTTAGTTCACGTTGCTTTAGTGAATTATTTCTACTCCCCTGCTTGTGGGCCCCTCTCCAGGTTCATCTCCTTTATATTCACCCAGCCATATGGTTTGTATCACCTCCTACCATCTCTCTGGCAGAACACCTTCATTTTCTTTTATTCAAGCCCCTCCTTGGTGCTCATTAATTCCCGTGTGTTAGAACCACCTCCATAGATTCTAAGGACAAACGATGAATTTTCCTGACAACTCAAATGCACATGATTTTCCCTTCCCTATTCACTTACTGTTTTTTTGAGTGTATTCCAAATTTTTTCCCCATGGTGGTGTTGCCCTTCTTATTTGACTGTGAACCTAGTGAATAGAGATGTTGCCCCATTCTATGCTGTGCCCTGGCACAGAATTGATTTTTTCTATACAAATCTCACTGTTACATTCACTGCAGTATGTGGTGTTGGCAAACAGAAACTTTCAATACACATCTTTGAATTCCATTGTAACCTCATTAACATTGTTCCCTGTTGTAGAAGATAGGTTAGTCCTGGTCCTTTTCCAAAGAAATTCAGTTGGTAATGTGCTGGAAAAAATGGCCTTTTATGGTGGTCTCACTGGGTGCTCCCCAGAGACTGTGTGAAAGGAAGGGAATAAAAATGACAGCATGCTTTTCTTTGGCTAGCCTTCTTTCACATTTCCTAGGAAAACAGACAATCACTGCTGATTAAAAAACAAAATAAAACAGAACAAGCAAACAAAAAAACCCAAAACCCCTGGGCTTTCCAGAATCAGGTTATATCACTTTCTCCATGTGCTGACCCTGCTCTTCTCTCTCCCCCCCTTTCTTAAATCTCACTATGGACTGTAACCACATAATCCTTTGATCCTGTGGTTTCTTCGGAGGGCTTTGTCGTGATCACCATCTAATTCTCTTTTGAAGCCTCATTAGAGATGAGTGTATGTTGAGGGGGAGTAGGGCTCTTTACTGAGATTCACCTACAACTTGGCTTGAGATTCTCTGGCCTCAGAGAATATTCTAAGTATTTACAACATCACAAAATAAGAAAGTGACAAGAAAGGAGAGAGGAGGGGAGAAGGCTGACCCCCTGGTTTGCTGGTATGAGGATGGGTCAGAAGAGGTCATCAAAGAAGGTTGTGTCACGGCTCCTCTGGCTACAGATGAAGCGATCACAGATTTCCTGCCTGCAGATTGGTCACTTACCCCCCAGGTAAGTGTGTGAAAGGGCATGGCAGGTGCCTGCCTTGGTCTCCGTGTAGTCATCCATAAGAGCAGAAATGAAGAATCGAATTGTGCTTACTTTTTTAAATTTATTGTGTTTATTTAAGGTTTCTACTGTATGGAATGACAGGATCTGAGCTATGTTTACACCCATGTCCGCATGGGGCAGGGCAGATACACTGACAGTGATAGTAGTACAGTCCTGATACAAGGTCATTGTTACTCCATTTGTCTATTGTCTACTTGACTAGAGAAACCCCAGGATCCAATGAACACTTTTCCCCCAGTGAGCTCCATCGAAAGCTTATTTGTTCTTTTGATGCCTTCCTCCTACAAAGAACTGTGCGGGTGCTGGTGACTGCCTCTCTTATCATGCTTACCAGTTGCAAAACTCTAGAACTCCTTGTCCCTTTTTCCGTCGGTTCCTGGAAAATGAGTCCTGGATCTTTTACAGTATGTCCCATCCTGGTACGTTCCAGTTGGAAGCATTTTTTTTCTGTGTGAATTTCTGTTTGTCCACGCTCTCTACGCTGGCTCCTGAGAGCTGTAGAAATGGCCGTCAGTCCAGCTCGCTTTCAAGCTAATGAGGTCCACGAAATGCTGCCTCATGTGGCCAGCCTTCTGAGTCAGTCCTCATCTCCGGGGTCCACTCTGGTGCTCTGCTTGTCGGGGCACGATGGTCGCAGTCGCACCCAGAGCGCCTTCTTCTGATCAACGTGGTGGCACATGGCGCCTAGAAGCAGTTCGTCCCTACTGCATTTCCTTTCCCCAGCACTTACATTTCTTTCTGTGGCCTCCCTCGTCAGAGCCGGGGAAGCACAGGGATGGAGATGCTATGGCTGCATTCCTCGTGCGTGGCTGGCCAGAGAGATGAGGACAAAAGAGGACCTCATCTCACCACCTAACAGCGCCCTAGTCCTGTCTGACTCTCAGTACAGCCAAATAAGGGAGGAGTGCAGTGCCCTGTCTTACAAGTGACTCTTCCAGGTGCTAGGTTTCCATCCTTTGCCACATACAAGCCATGTGGCCTTGAGCAAAATGACTTAACCTCACGAAGCCTCGGTTTGTCATCCTGAAATGGGGATGACGACAGGCGCTCGTATCATGAGGATTAACTTCGATAGTATTTAGCTCCCTGCCTAGCACATAGTTTACTTGCAAATACTCACGAAAGAAAGGAACAGGGCAGGAGAGTAGATGTGCCAAAGAGAGCAGGAGAACCAACAGTGTCAAATACTCAAAAGGGGAGTATCTTTTTCTATAAATAGACCTGATATGACATATTCACGTGGACTTAGGATATTCTTCAAGCGTACTGGTTTCTTACTTTGCTAGAGCCAAACATGTCCTTCAGGTTACTGCCTAGAGGGCAAAGAGTGACTCGTTTTGTTCTGGGCAGCAGACACTCAAGTGTGGATGGTAGCATCGGGCAAGGATGAGAGTGTTGTCTCAGAGTGGGGAGGACCAGCCTGGCTCTGCTCTCCCCTGGGTAAGGAATCTGGGGTGCATCATTTCCCTTTAGGCCTTGGTCTCTTCAGAGAGCAGGCTGAGGTGGCTGCCATCTAAGGCTTCTTCTGTCCTCTAAACTCAGGCCTGCGAGTCACAGAAGAATCCTCGGCAATGAGATACATGAGGAGAACCCCAAAATATCACCTTCAGTTTTCGAAGGGCATTTGGGCGACACCATGTCCTGCTTTCTGTGGGGCAGACAGATGTATGGATTCCTGTAGAGGAGAGCCAGTCTGTTACTATTTCTGCTTGTGATGACACTCAGCCCTGCGGTTTCCACACCTCACCAGGTACTGGCCTCCTGAAAAGAAAGAAAATCAACTTTGCCAAGTGCACAAATGCTGTAGGCAAATTTCGCACTGTTCGCTTTCTTTAACAAGGTAACAAAATGCATTACTATTTAATTATGCAATTCCCAGCTTTTCTCCGGACAAAGCGAGGCCCCAGCACTTATTGAAGAAGGGATTTGTACTCAGCCAGGGCCGACTCAATTTTGTGCAGTCCAGTGATATTTCCATCCACTCTTGTGTCTTACTAAGTAAAGGCAATTATTTCAGCCATTGCAAAAAAAAAAAAAAAGAAAGAAAGAAAAAAAGAAAAAAAATTAGAGGTGGTGTTTTATAAGACCACAACAAAGGTCATTGAAACCTTATTGTTTGTGTAGCTCCTTGTTGTGTTTCTTTGACCATGTGCCTCTCTGGGGCTCATATCTTCCCTGACTAACTCTCTGGGCTCCTTCTCCTTCTTAGAAAGCATGGCGCACCCCAGGTTGTTCTTTGGGCATCTGATTTCCCTGCGGTCTTTCTATTTAAGCCCCTTTTATAGTTCAGGAGGAGAGTGATAATCTTGCTCAGAGTTGTTTTCTGAAAATGGAGTTGGTGATTTTCAGTGACATTTAAAAAAAAAAAAATCTTTTGGCCTCACATCACTCTCTGTGTCTTGGAAGCTGAGTGACGCCCTCTTCACTGCCTCCCTGCCAACTTTCTCCCTACCCCCATTCTATGCATCCCACTTTATCAAGTGAAACTTCTTACCCCTTGTTCCCCCATGCCTCTACGCCAGCTGGACTTCTCCATAGAAAACTCTCCACCCATATTTTCTGCCAATGCAGATCATCCCTTTATGGACAATTTCTTACAAGTTCCCTAGGAAATGGTTCCATACACCACTCTCTTTCCTTAGCAGTCAAGGGTTCCATGTGGATATGTAAGGACACACGTGTTATTTTATAGATAACTCTTTTCTTCCTTAAGAATGTATGAGTTCCTGGGGCACCTGGGTGGCTCATTCGGTTAAGTGTCTGCCTTTGGTTCAGGTCATGATCCCAGGATCCTGGATGGAGCCCCCCCATCGGGCTCCCTGCTCAGTGGGGAGCCTGCTTCTCCCTCTGTCTGCCTGCTGCTCTCCCTGCTTGTGCTCTCTCTCTCTGTCAAATAAATAAAATATTTTAAAATTTTTTTAAAAATTAAAAAAAGAATATATGAATTCTTAAGAAGAATGAAGGCTTAATTTCTATTTCTTTTCACAGCAACTGGATGGTAAATCTGTTCTTTAGTAAACGTCATTGAGGATTTGCTCATATACTGAAGCCTATTCTATTTTGTATCTTCCAAACAAGCTTCAGAACTAACCATCTACTTTAGAATTCTTGTTTTTAAGTTGTGATACTGCTTAAGTCAACTTAGTGTAATGGCGAAGTGAAAGTTAAAACTTGTTCATTTCTCTGAAGTAAAATGCTTACTTTTTCTATGCTTTTAATTAATATCTGTCTTATGCTAATCTGGGGAAGGTTCAAAATTAGCATTTGATTATAACTTAGTTACAAACACAAATTGTTGTATTTACACTTAAAGCAAAGAAAGCTTTAGAAACTATCTTTTTTAAAAAATTGTATACTTTTGCTCCATGTGCATTTTGCTGGTGTTTGTCCTTGAATGTGACCTTTGCTGTGTTAACTCCTCCCTGGTTTGACTTGTGTTTCAGTGAGGAGTGTTCTGGCTAAACCTGTTCCTCTTCTCAGTTCAAAAGGCCTTCCTCATCCAGAGTGTCAGTGTGCTGCTAGGCAGTGATGAGGTACTTACTGTGCATCCCGATGACCGGATGACCCATAAACCCGTCATCCTTCTGAGCTCCAGAACACACTCATTGTACTTGGATCCTGGCCTTAAACACCATTTCCCATACGCAATCTTGATGTTTGGTTAAAACCAATAACCATCCATCACTTTCAGGCCACGTCAGATCTGCTCGCGGCTATCACGGAATGAAATATGAGCACAGCTTTTCAACCTAAGTGCCTTTTAGAGGTCCTGAAGGACACAGCTACAATATATCAGATGAATTCAAGGAGACCTCTCATAGGAGGAAGGCAGCCCGACGTTGAGAGGCAGGATGAAACCAAGGCGCTGATGCTATCTCGAAGGTCCTCAGTCAAAGTCATTAGGAACGAAGTCCAGCTTCTGCTTGGCACCTTCCTCCCACCTGTGAGGTGAACGAGGACCTTATTTATTAGTTCCTCCATGTCTCTTAGCCTCTCAGGATTTTAGCTTTATCATCCAAATGCTGGGAAAGCAAAAATTAAGTTCATCAACGGAAGTTAAATTCTCTCGACATTCTAGAGATGGGAGGACTTTGGGAGAAGGCTAGAATTTTGTTTTAATCTCTTTCAACACTAAAACAGTTCTCACATACTAAGAATCTTCACATGTACTACTCGAGTCAAATGTTAAGAAGGAGAAAGAGTATTATTGTGTGCTATGATTATTTGGGGTTCATGAATATGAATTTAGTAAGGTGTAACCATATTAAAACCCTTTACATATATGAAAAATCATTCCAAATGGGGGATGCTTAATAGTTATTGAACAAAAATAGTTGATGGAATTCTGTAATATTGACACTAAAAGGAATTTTCTAGTTTTAAGGGAATAGTTGGATGCTACTTTAGAAGGCGAGAATATATTTTTTTTAAAGTGTTGGCTACTATATCCAAAGATAATATTAATAGATCATTACTAGAGAACATATTAATTTTGAGTTGCCTGGATTCTCAGGAGGATATTTCAGAACTTCTCTCATCCTTCCTGTGACTATTGGCATATATTTTACACAGCTGGCTGAAAGTAACCTACTGTGAGTGGGGAAGACAGAGGAAGACCTGTGAACTTGGCTTCTCTAGCCCGGTGCTCAAAGCAAATTAACCCATGAAATTTCTCTTAAAACTGATCCAAGGCTAACTGCTGATGTTCTAGGAAACTATTGCTTAGTATAGAGCTCTGATTTGACCCATAATATAAATATTTCTGGTTTATTGAGATATTGTTTCGCTGCATCTGATAAACACTATTAGATACCTGAGAAGATGAGAAAATATTCTCAACTTCAAAATTGACTGCCAGGTATAGCAGGGGCCAGTAAAGTGGGCTTTCTTCCATTCCTTAACATGTCCTCCTTGATTCAGGGTTGGAAGAAGATTGAATGATAGCTCACTGAATCACCAGACCACAAGTATCAACCAAGTATTTATTAAGCACTTCATATATTTCTTGTACTAGAGTTTTTATTGAAAGATGGGATATAGATAAAATAAAGAGAAAAAAAAGTGAAAACACAGTCCCTGTGCTTGTGGCTTACGTGGAGAGATGGGGTTTCCACATGTGAAACAACCAGAGAACAATTTCACAACCGCAGGTAAACAAATGGGGTGTTGGGGAGAGACATCTGGCCCCGCGCTGTTTATAGCTAATTCCAGGGGGGAAATAAGAGAAATGGAACCAACCGCTTCTGAAGGGAGCACGTCCCGGTCCTCTGGCAGCAAGGTGGAAGTTTTCTGCCAGGAGGGAACACTGGATAGGGGGCTGTTTGTTTTTTCTCCAAACAGGAAACTCCTTCCATGCCAATAGTAGCTTCAAAAAGATTGCTGCAGCAGATGGAAAGAACCCATATGCATTCATGCATTCAATTAGCAGGGTCTAATTCAATTTGAGGATTAACCCTGTCATTAGAGAGAAACAAAACCTATTTAAGTCTCCCATCTATGGTTACACACTCTGAGCGCCATTGGCACATGTGGTGGTTGAATATTAGACCATTGTAGCATTTCATGGCCTTCCGATGCTGCTGACGGATTAATCCCAATGAGGAGGAGATCCTGGAAATGTGTGCTCTGAGTCCCCCATTCTGTATTTTGGCAAAGGAGGAGAAGCTGGTAGATCAGGTGGGAGGGATATGGGACTAGAGTTTAGTCAGTGAGTGCATGCTTGACTGGAGGAGGAAAAAGAGGAGAGACAGTGTTTTTTTTTTCTTACATCTGATTATTAAAGAGAGATTCGGGGAGAAGCTTACCTTAGATAGAATTCTTAGTTCAACTCAACAAACACTTGTCTGCATGATCTTCTACTTGCCTTTCTTCCTCCTGCTCCAAAAAGCTGATCCTTCAGATAAGCAGTTGTCAGCCTTTTGTATTTTTCTGCTGAGATACTCATGACATAAAACAGATGTCATTGCATGCAAAACACACATCCATAGAGGACATAGGTCACAAAAGCTATTGTTCATGGCCATTTCTCAATGTTAACCAAAAGTCAGTGTCAACCCTCTTACTCAAAGCACATCACAATGCAAGTGCGTGATGTGACAGCCTGGATTTTCCAAAAGCAGTCACAGCATGATCTCCCATCCCACACATCCTTCTTGCAATATGACTTTGACGTTCTTTTCATTGAGATGTAGGGTCTGTGTCTTCTTGAATATGGGCAGACTTAAGACTGTAGCAGCTGAAGTGACACCACATGATTTCCAAGGCAAGGTGACTTCCACGAGGCTTCCTTGGGATGGTTGCTTTTGAAAGCCGGTCACCATTTCAGGAGGAAGCCCAAGCAGCCTTGGAATGTCATGCGTGAGGAATGAAAGTTCCCAGCTGAAGCCGGGATCCAGTTTCCTGTCGCGTATAATCATCTTGAAAGTGGATCTTTGAGCTCTCAGTGGAGCAGCCCTACCTGATGCCAGGTGGAGGGGAGACAAGCTTTTGGCCAAACCTGGCCCAAATTGCAGATTTTTGAGCAAAGCAAATAATTGTCTTGTTCGAAGCCACTATGTTTTGGGATGATTGTAGCTCTCTGAGATTGCCTAACAGCTCTCCAGTCACAGAGAGCTGATACAGATTGGTGCATCATTATAAGAATAATCTTGAATTTGTCCCAATATATTAAAATCCCTCAGCATTTTAGCTATTAACAAATAATTTGGCACATAGCTTATTATCACTTGTCAAAACCTCCTCTAGGCTTACATTAAAATGCAGAGGTCTTTCAAAATATCTAATTCCTCCTTTCTCTCACCTCATCTTGTTGAGTATGACTATGTAAAGTAATACTAATTACAGTCATTTTCATGAGCTGCTTCTCATTTATACCTCATTAGCATAAGTTGCAGTAGTTATCCATACCATTAAATGAGTGTTAGTTACCTTTGCTGTATCTGATGATTATACTAAATTCCGTTCTGGGGAGCTAAGCCTTCACAGTTTGTTGCTCATGTCCCATGACTGACTGCTTACAAAGTAGGAAAATTGGACAGAATGCTTCTAATAAGGAAAATGCAGGAAAGGCTCCACAGAAGTAGGTATCTAAAAGTAGGCTCTTGGGCAGCTGACAATGCAAGCCATCTGGTGACTAGGCAATAAGTAGCTTTGAATAAAGGAGAAGTAGGAAGCTGCCCATCGTGATCATGTTAATGGAACTGTGAACACAACATCTGCCCCGGGTGCACTCACTACTCAGCGTCTCCTTCGGCATGAAAAGAGTTGGACCTTCAAGCCATAAATTGACTTCATTTTGTATGTGATGCATTCATGAAACTTTTATTTGGGGTTATTTGTTTTAGTTTTTACCCACCTTGCTCCAGGTTCAAGGAGAAAGAGCACAGTGGAAGGAATTCTAACATAGGGGTCAGATGCAATGACACTAAAGAAAATGTAAAAGAAACAAAGAGAAAAAATAAGAGTCTCTCTGTCAGCTGGATTGCTAACTATCTGTGTGACCTTGGAAAAGTCCACTTACTTCTCAAGCCTGTTTTCTTATCTATGAGATGAGAGGTTTAGTCTAGGGCCTAAAATAGCTCTGGAATGTAGAGTTTGACCGCTTCTGAAGGGACAGTTCAGGGACATGCTTCTTGCTTTGTGGGTGAAATATTTAGGCATAAAAAGAACACAGAACTTGGCAAAGCCAGATAAATATTTATGCTTCTCCATGCAGCAACCGATTTTTTTCCCTAACCCAAGGCTCTACAAGCTATTCTTTGTTTGATAGTGGTTGTTTGTACTTTTAATTTTTTTCTTCCATAATTTTTTGAAAAAGATTTAAGTGACTGCTATCATTAGTGGGGGTGACAGTTTGGAAATAGAATATTAATTTAAGAACTGAGAAATAACGTAAAAGTTTAAACTTTTTAAATAGACCTAAGTGTTCAGAGTTGAGACTATTATGTAGTTATTTCAGTTGATTTATTGAGAACTCATATATGTGGCTTTGCCAAGTCCTGTATACTTCTTATTAAATATTTTTGTTGGCATAGCAAAAACTGCAACTTTAAACTACCCCTTTGGAAGTAGTCATATGCCAAACTCTACAGCTGTAATTGGCCTTAATGTAACCGTCTCATTTCATAGGTGAGAAATGGTTCTTTTTCTGTGTCATGAGGTCAAAAACATCAGGATTCCATGGTGTCCTACACGGGAGACCATAATAGTCAGTCCTCTGTTCCTTGAACTGATTTGAAAGGCAGTCCCAAAAGACTTGATGTTATCTCCATTTTTCTAATGAGAGAACTGAAGGTTGGTAAACTATAACTTGCCCAAGGTTACAGCCAGTTCATGGTGTTCACAGAGGCTCACAGGCAGTCTGATTCTTGGCTCAGTTGTGATGTATTCCTTCCTAATTTGGACTTCTTGCCAAAATGTCAGTCCCCTGAGAGGATGTTTGCTTCATACAGAGGTATCCCCAGAACCTCAAACAGGGCCTGGCACGGCCAGAGCAGGTGGCCAGCCAGTGACCCCATGGATTGTTTTGTCCCTATCCTGACTCCAGTGGGTAGCCATTGTTTCTTCCTGCATGATGCCTGAGGATATCCAGACTGTTGGGAATCAAGGCCCAAGAGGGAGAGACTAAGAAGGAAGATGGTGATTCCTTCCTGGCAGTCCTGACTTCTCACTTCCAGGATGTTTACTGGATAGCAGTTTATTGGAAAGCATAGCACCGAAGGAAAAAATCAACTATTTCATATGAATTAATGATTCTGCTTCTAAGCTCTAAAAATGACAAACTTCTCAGTTTTCTACTCCCTTACCCTCCTGCCTAACTACGTAAGTTTCTGTGACTTAATTGTCCAGGAAACTTACTATCCATCTACTCAGTTACCTTTATATCCCATGAGCAATTTGGCTTCCCTTCTTTGCATTTGGGATCCTGATTTCCCCAGTTGGAAAGAGTTTTGGAAAAGGCAGGAAGACAAGCTTGGAGCTCAAGAAATAAGAAAGAATAATACTGTAATCATAACAACTCATTATTTGTTTTTGAAGCTTGATCTTTCAGAAAGTTATTATTTGGAGTTGAATACTAATAGATTCAAGCTTTCTTTATGCAGAGGAAATCTTAAACAGCAGTGTTCATGGGGAAGGACATTAATCAGGAAAGAGAAGTGAGCCTCGAGCCTAATAATGTTTGCATAATAGCTACCCTTGGGTGTATTGCTTGACTTAAAAATAAATATTCCCACTTTCCATCTCCAGTACAATCGGAAATTATTTGTGGTTATGATTCTGTTATATGATCCTTTACCTGTTCATGGGGACTTTAAATCGGGAGGCAGCTGGAAACCAACAAACAGAGCAATACTTGTGAGTGAATCTGGGGTAGACGTTTAAAGAGTCTATAATATGGGCAATCAGGAGAAAATGAGCAGATAGCAGGTCATAACTCTCTTTCCAGGAGGGGAAGGGTGGGATCAAACTGGCATGGTTGACATTTATATGCTTCTCTGGTTTACTTTTACCTCTGCAATGGTTTCTCACCACCTGCAGGATAAACTCCAAATGCCTTATCTTGACAGAAGAGGTGCTCACCAGGGGGGTTCCTCCCAAGCTTATCTGCAACCACGCCCCACCTCAGGAAGGATGATACACAGTTCTTCCAAGTTTCCCTTAGACATCACAACTTCACTTCCATGTCTTTGTTCAGATGCTACCTTCGTCTTGCAAGGATTTTCCTGATATTCTTTGCTAATTAATTCCACTTATCATGGAGGAGTTGGCTTAAACTTCACCTCCTCCAAGCACTCTTTGAAGTCCACAGCTAGCCAGTAAGTTCCACCCCCCCCAGCTTCTGATATTTTTCTTTCTTTTCATTCTTACTCCCTTCTTTTCCTTCTCTTTCTTTTCTTTTCTCTCTTCCCTTTCTGGTCTTCCTCCAATAGACTTTGTCCTGGGGAATTCCTTTATTGTCTGATTTGTTGTTTATGTGCACCAAATTTTATTACAGAAGTGCTTTAAATGAATGAACTCATTTTTCTTTTCTCTGTTTCCTTTTCTTTCTCTTTTGACTTCTAGGAAAACTTTCAATATAATCTTGAAAAACTAAGCACTCTAGTGTTTTGAACTTATAAAGCTTCTGTTTGTTGGTTTTATTCTTATGACAGAGAGATGAGCAGGACAGCTATTAATTTTATTTTACAAGTAAGAAAATTATTTCAGAAACATTGACTTGTTAAGCTTACATGGCTGCTAAGTTAGAGATTAGAATTAGACTCTAGTCCAGCACCTTTTTTCAAAAAAAGGATCTTATTTATTTATTTTTAGAGAGAGAGTGCACATGTGCGTGCAAATGAACGGCCCATTTGTCACTATAATGCACGTCCCTGTGTCCAGTCCATGCCCCTGTCCAGTAGAGCTCCACTAGCTCTGTGAGGCCTGGAGAAAAGGGAAGGAAATAGTCTTTTATAGGTTATCAAGTTTATAGTGTTGTGGAAAGGCACTACATTGGGGTGCCTGGGTGGCTCCATCGATTAAGCATCCAACTCTTGATTTTGGCTCAGGTCACGATCTCAGTGTAGTGAGATCAGCCCCACGGTAGGCTGTGAGCTCAGTGGGGAATCTGCTTGAGATTCTCTCTCTCCCTACCCCTACTCTGCCCCCACCCCCGCTCATGCTCCCTCTTTCTCTAAAATAAACAGATCTTAAAAAATAAAATGACACCTTAAGAAATAAAATTTAAGTTACTTCTAAAATTTTGTGCTGTTCAAGCCTTCAAATAATCTGTTTTTTCAGTAGTCCTAGAATCTAAGTAATTGTTTTTCCGCAGGGATCATTTCCAACCTACTACCCATGTTCCCGTCAGGAGCCAACACTGTCATTAGTGCCCACACATCCCGCCCTCTCCCCCCAGTGCCCCCCTCTCCCTCCTCTTCTACCTACCAAGTGACTTGAATGTGTGCTTCCATTTTTGCCCCTGGAGCAACATATTTTTACAATTAGTTTGGGTTTCCTAAGACTTTGAGTTCTTTCCACAAGAGTTGCCAGTGGATTAGATGCTGACCGCATGGCTATTTTCTTCAAAACGTAAAAAAGCATACATGTTCCTTCCCCACTACCTCCAGTCCTCTTCATTTCCGTAATGGTAGGTGTTTGCCTCTCATTACAGAGCAAAACTATTAGTGATTTTTGGAACCCCAAGAGGACAAAAGAGAAGGAACTAGAAAGAAGGGAGCAGAAGCAATCATGGTTAGGCACCCAGCTCACCTCATAGATGACTGAGAACATCCATATGATTTCCTCGATCATTTCAGTCATTCAGTAAGATTTAGACTTGCTGGTTGACAGATGTGGAAACCGGGCTCAGAGGGCTTCCATGATTCACCCATAGCTTGTGTCGGAGCTCAGATTTGAACCTAATCTCTGAGGCTCCAAGCTTCACAAGGGGGTGTCCAGGTAGACTCTAGACTGATGGATAGAATGGGTGCCCAGGTAGCGAAGGGATGAAGAGAAGGCTTTAGCCTGTTGGCAAGGTTCAACCTTTGGCATGCTTCTTCCCTGATTCCTGCCCCAAATGTACACTATTTCTGCAAAATATGGATCCAGCCCTTTGGGATATTTTAATGAGAGGGTCTTCTACTAATGGGACATCTCTCTTTTGTCTTCCACAGCAATTTTGCAGGCAGTAATAGCTGGTGATCTTATGAAGGTAAGATATCTTCCTACCCAAACTTTTGGTGATTCTTTAAGAACTTTAACATCATCTCTCACCAAATTTTCATGATCTCTCGTATGTTATGCAACACTCCCCTGCCTGGGCTAGCTGACTTGGAAGGAGAAGGATGCTCTTGTGAGAGCTGGACAGAGAGGGCCAGAGGAGTCTTCACAGCATCTCCACATTTCTTAACAGCAGAGAATGTGTGCAGGGGTACCATGCTGGTTGTCTCCATGCAGTGCTCACCTTGTCCAGAATTCCTGCTCTCTAGAAGCTGATATTTGCAATTTAAAGGTTTCTTTTTAGACAGGTCTTGAAATGAGTGCATCTGTAAGAATTATCTGGACAACACCCAGAAATAGATTTTCCAGGCCAGAGCCTACAGCTTCCAGTATTATTACAGTTCTATACTTTGGGGATCACAGTTAACCGAAAGAACATGTTCCGTCTGATCTCCCTCAAACAGTTTAATTCATGCTTATGTTTTCTTAGTTCAGAGGGAAGGAGGTGGTCGCTGCTGCCTTGAGAGGGAATACACATTCTGGAGTCAGACTGCCTGGCTCAGATCTTGGCTCTGCCATTCACTGTATGTGTGACTCTGTAGAATTTTTCTCCCTGTGCCTCTGTTTCTTCATCTGTAAAATTGAATAACATTGCCTCTCTCCTTTGTTGTGAGGATCAACCATAACAATACATGAAAAGCTCTTAAGACTTTTTCTTACATAGAAAGGACGCTAAAATGCTAGCTAGTCTTGTTAGTCTGTTTTTTTTTTTTAATGAACATAGTGGAGATGCAAATATTTGTTATAAAGTATAGTATAAAATATAGCCCATGAGTATTCTAAAAGCTATATTTGGTCTCATGTCATTTTCAGGCATTGGGACTCATGACTGCCTGTATATCCCTGTATAACCCACATTGGCATTGATCTGCTATATAATATCGGCTCCTGCGTAGGGACAGAGGTTCTGCCTTACTCATGAGCCTGTGGAGTATGGTACCATGGCAACTGAGAAACCAAAAGCCTTAAAAGAGAGCTGGGAAGCACTGACCTTGCATGCAACTTCTTTTGAAGCACATCTGTTCAATCAACTGAGAAACCGTTGTGCTACAATGTTAACAGGTTCCTAATAGGAAAGACGTGGTGCTTGCAACCTTGATAAACGGCCATCTTTAGACACACAATCCTGGAAATGGTGCCCGTGGCACTGTCTACATCTAGGAATTGTCACCCACAAGCAAAAAGTACTCACCAAGCGGTGTAGCTGGGAGTTTGATGCTGTTGCCCAGCAGTAGATTGAACCAATATTATCCTCTACTCCCTGCAAGGCCTTATATTAGATGCTTTGAGCAGTAAGACGTGATTCCTGCCCTTGCAGAGCTTCTAAGCCAAAAATGTGTGCAAACTACTATACATTTGAAATCTTTTTATTTCCTTTTGCATATGCTTTTTTGTCTAGACGGCATATTTTCCAGGTCCCTGGGTATACAACCTCACTTTTTTTGTACTTAATAGAGAATTATTTGAAATATGGGAAATTACCATATTGCATTGGTTGTCTTATTACGTTCTCTGTTACAATCATTTCCTAAGTGCCTAAGAAATTACTTAACCTTGTTTACTGAGAGATGAAATACAGTGACTTAGTTTCTCTTTCTCTCTTTCTTTCCCAAGTTTTTCTTCCCCTTTTCTTTCTTCTCTTCCATCTTCTTCTTTTTCTCTGTTCCATGCTGAAAGTAGAAAAAAATATTAGATATTAAACTGTGTATGTGTCTGTAAGAGAGAGAGTACACATCAGACAGCAGAGAAGCGAAGACCCCAGGAACCATTCAGTGTGAAGGCTGTGGGGAGTGGCTACTGTGCAAAGGAGCTGTATAACACACTCACAGACTAACTTCACGTCCACAGTGTCCAAAAATCCCACAGAAAGGCAGCATCCAGACAGCTGATGGATTGGGTCTGTGCTACTCCGTTGAGCCCAAATCCTTTATGGATCTGCCTACAAAGAAAGGGAGTGTCATTGTAAGATGGTTGTTGAACAGTACTGGATATGCTTAGATTCTTTGTGGAAAATAATTAGCTACCTCTTGCTATCCTATAACCCAGTAGTTTAGGGATTAAAGCCTCCCTATGTTCTTTACTTCATTCAACTATTCCTTTTTGATCTATTTTCTAGAGAGCGTTCCCTGACTCTTTGTTCACCCCATGATAACCTCCTTATGTTCTTCTCCATTCCTGTATGTGTCTTTGACATCTGTCTTCCCCACGGATGACGAGGTCTTGAGGCCAGTGACCGAGTACTATTCATCTTTGTTTCCCTGGCATCTGGCACATGGCGGTTCCATGGTTGGATTTGAGTGAAATCATGAACTATGAGTTACTTTCTTTGACCTTATGAGACGCTTAATTTTTTTTTTTTTATAACATACCATCTAACTTCTTGGTGATAGATCTATTCCTTTTGCTTGTTACCTGCCAGGTTATTGTGTTCTTCTTTGTCCTAAAACTACCTTTTAGAAGTTCCAGCAAGACCCTTTTTGTTCTGATAGACTGCAGTTTGGAGAACATGGACCCATTCACACTTTCTGTAACGTGCAGCATTTCATGAAATCAGACCACATCCTCATTTCGCCACATGAGTCTCAGGCTGCAAAATCTGTTGGTGGTTTTCCAGTCTGTTCGCATAATATAGGTATTTTAGGTTTCTCCTGCCACATTTTCTAAATCCTTTGGGTTCTCATCCTGTGGATCATCTCTAGCCTTACTGGGCATGGGTGGGATGATTAACAGAAGGCGTGCCGGCTGGGCTGGAGATCTGGAAGAAGAAGGAGGCCGTACACACGTGTGCCACCATCTCCCGCGGGAAAAAGGGGAAGCAGCTTCTGTATTTGGTAGCTAGGTTCATTAGAGGTTGGAGAGAAACCATAGGCTAGGAAAGGAGCTTAGCTACCAGACACCAAGCTATTCCTGTCTCCGGCCTTAATTACTCTTTCACTCAAGAGGAAGCCGAGCCAACATAGGAAAGCGTTTCTTCTCTTTGCTGCCCTTCACTCTCTTGGGACAGCAACCAGTGCCCAGAAAAGAAAAAGACATCAAACAGAAAAGAAATAACATTCAGCACGTCTCAGTTTCCTCGGGCTGCTCAGTGCCCACAGACCCTGTCCGGAGTGAGGGGAGACACTGGCCAGCTATTCGAGGACTAACACAGTCCAGGAACCTTGCTTCATCCCTTCTCTGTGTCCTCTGAGGCTAGAAACATTTGTGGTTTGCTCCATTTCTCTTATTTTATCACCGGTTAGCTGTACTTTCCCTTGTTCTGGACTCTGCCTGAGCTTCTTTTCCTCTGTCTCTTTCTCAGCTAATGGAAAGCTATAAAAATGGAGGCAGTCTGCTAATTCAGGGGCCGGACCACTGCTCCCTCCTTCACCACGCAGCCAAAACCGGCCATGGGGAGATCGTCAAGTATATTCTGGACCACGGTAAGTAGGCGCAGCGAACCTAGGGTCACCTATCTGTGAAGTAACTGAACTAAGGGGGCTCCCTCCCTGGCTATCTTCAGAGCAATAGAAAGGCTCCCCACCTTCTAGCCGACACCCCCTGTGATGTGAGGCAGACGGGACCACAGACCGCTGACCCATGTGGGTCACCGTGACCGAACAACTCCTAGAAATAATTCTCATATCAAAGTCTTCGCAGGATATCGGTGAGCTGATTGATTAAAAAATAAAAGACAAAAACACATGCGTCCTGACATAATATGCTGGATTGTTTTGGGAAGAGCTTTAAGTCGCCTGGTTGGGACCAGGCACCAAATCCATGTTCATAGCTGATCATTCTGAGGATAACACGAGCACATTTTTTCCCAGCTTTTTGTCTTCTCTCTCTCTCTCTCTCTCTCTTTTTTTTTTCCTCTGCTTGAATCTCATTCATCTTTTCAACTGAAGCCACACTTCATTCTCTTTGAAAACATCCGGGGCTCTCACGTCTTCTGTGGTTAGGTAGTTGCTAGAAGTAGCATGTATCCTACCATCTTCCTCTCATGGCCCTTTAGAGGCGTAAACACAGGGATAGATTCCAAATCTTGACCATTACTTTCGGCTTCCCATGTTTATTAGTATTTCTAGGAATTAAGAACAGGAGTAAAGGGAAAAATCTGCCTGGCTTGGCTAGTTTTGAAGGGGGGAAGGATTGGAGCCGCTTCCAGTTCTGTGAGATGTAGGTACACGGAGATCCTGGGAGATTTTCTGTGAGCCCTAGCAGCGAGGCTGTGACATCCAGTTTAGCCTGGAAATGGTGAGCATATTAGTAGACATGCATATTTCTTTTCGCTCCTCTTTTTTTTTTTTTCCTTATTTTGAGGGAGAGAGAGGGAGAGAGAGAGAAAGAGCATGTGTTTATGAATGAAGGAGGAAGGGAGAAAGGGAGAGACGCTTAAGCAGGCTCTATGCTCAGCACAGAGTCCAACGTGGAGCTCAGTCTCACGACCCTGAGATCGTGACCTGATCTGAAATCAAGTCAGACCCAGATTAACTGACCGGGTCACCCACGTGCCCCACTCCCCTTTTTATTCATTTCAACAAATATGTCTTTCAGTTATTCAGCAAATATTTGTGGAGGGCTTCACAGGAGCCACCTGTTATAGACCATTGTACGTACACACACACACAATACAGTCACTATTTTCAGGCAATCGAGGCTAAAAAATGTATAATCTTATGTAGAATTAAATGAAAACAATTCTATATAGATGTTTTAAGTCCTATTGTAAAGCCACAGATAGATAACCTAGCTACCATTTGTCACCCACTTTTATTTCAGATGCTTATACTAAACATCCTATCATTTAATCTTGACAAAGACTTTGCAAGGTAGGCATTAGACTATCAGGTACATTTGACTCACCTTGCTTTGTCTTCAGTTCCTTCTCACCAAGATGAGTTTGCTTGAACCCTTGGCCTGAGTTATGGGGGAGAGAACAGTTCAGGAAAAGGAAAGCATGTTAAAGCAGGATGGAGATCATTAGACCATCTCTTTCCCCCTTGTAGGCTGGGCTGGACAGTCCCAAGCCAGTCTATGCTGGAAAGTCTAGGGAGTAAGCTGTATTCTTGGTGCTGTGTCTAGGATATGCATCTTTTTATCTCCTAGTCCCCTGTCCATTCGACCCACTGCAGTGAAAGCATTTGAGGTTGGGGGGAGGGCAAGACTTACAAAGCAATGGTGGCATAAGTTCTGCTTGCCTTCTTCATGAAAAAAAATCATAGATGGTTTTTCTTTCCCATAGTGACTTCTCCAAAAGCTGGTGAAAGGCAAAACCAAATGTTAGAACCACCCCCATAGAGAGCACATAAAGTCACAGAGCTTCTGTGATTATCTTTCTCTTAATCAAAAAGATCTCAGGATTTCTACCACAAAATGCGGACGAGTTTAGATATATGTAATGTCCGTTTACTTGTCTTTAGCTCAGTTTAAAGTACTCCTGGTTACTGTCTTTGTGATCATACTCAATCCTTTCTTCCGAGTTTGTCCTTTACCCAATGAGATTGAATTCTTGCTTGCATACCTTAACCTGTTCAATACCCACAGACCCTCTCCCGAGCTAGGTGACATTGGCCATCTATTTGAGTGCTAACACTATTTAGGAACCCTGTCTCTCTCTCTCCCTTCCTCCCTCCCTCCCTCCCTCCCTCCCTCCCTCTACCTCTCCTAAAGAGCTAGTGCCCCCCCCCCACACACACACAGAGTTCTGGAAACCTCCCTGTATTAGTTATCTGTTGGTGTCTCACTTGGTCTCACTGATGAGGCTGCAGGGAGCTGCAATTGTGATTGAATCTCTATTGAAGATGGACTCCCCCACATGTTTGGGGCCCTCAGCTGAGGTGGCTGAAATGGCCGGGACCCCTGAGCCTCCACTTTACCTGTTCTTTTATCCCAGGCTTCTTCATAGCATGATAATTCTAGGGTTCCATGTGGGTGAGAATAGAAGCTTCCAGATGTCCTGAGGCCAGGCTGGAAAGTTCTGCATTATCTCTGCAGCATTCTGTTAACAAAAATAGGTCACAGAGCTGGCCCTGACTCAAGGGAGGGCAAAATGGCCCCCACCGCCCCATGAAAGGAGCTGCAAATAATCTATGGCCAGATTTAACCTACCATCCTCCCTCACTTACCCTCTGTCTTCTTCAGTTGAAAATGATGAGCTTACCTTCTCATTATCCTCAACTATCGTCTTACCTGGAATCCCCTGCACCTTGGCTTTTATATTTTCCTCTGGTCCTGGGTCCTAAGGTTGATTAGCAACAATAATTCTTTAAATTTGCAAGTTCTTCAACAACGCAGTCCCCCCCCCCCGCTTTTAAGCATAAGTATGACCTGTGCAATATTTGGGACATACTTATACTAAGAACAAAACCAAATCCCTCTCCTCAGTTGCATGTCCCCAGGGGCGTGAGTGATGAGGCATGAGATGGTATTAGTCTAAAACCATAGATTTTCACTTCCCCCACTACTTTTTCCACTGCCTTAAATAATAGGGCCTCTAAAAGGTTGCAGTTTCTAACCCCACCTGTGGATTGGTGCACACATACTTTGCCTGGAGTGAGATCAAGCTGGTACGTCAGTCTTTTAGTGCTGTAACCAAAGCCTGACGTTCCGGTACTAAAGCCACCTGTCTTCCATCCCCAGCATCTCTTGCAAAGGGTGGATCACACAGTACAACTCTCTCTGTCAAAACTGAAGGACATGAAGCAATCTGTTAATTTGGGGGGATGAGGGTGTTTATTTTTCCAGCTTTTTTGGGGCGGGTAGATTTTATAAATTAGTTGGTTTAGTATTTGTGATAATGAGAAAAACAACTGGAGTTTCCGGCACTCATCTCTACTTCCCTCACAGGCAAGCATGGTCATGGTCACAGTCAAGGTCACTGGAGGCATCTGATTTCCTCCCTGCCTCACCAGGATCTCTCATTGGCCAGTACATACCTGAGAGAGAGGCTGGAGATAGGAAGCACTCTCCGTCTTTCTGTGTGAAAGTAAAATCTTACTATGCTTTCCAGTCTGAGAACCACTGCGGGTTTGAGGGATGATGGTTTTAGCCTTTTGGTACTATGTCAAATACTGGGGACTAACTCGCAGTTGATTTTTTATTGAAACCAGCATTTATCAACCTGAGAGGCACTGTCAATTTCAGCCTTAACGTTGATCTCATTATTTCTACTTATTCAGGAATATGCATGCAAATCTTTTGACGTAGCCCTCCTAAGTCACCAGGTTCCCCAAGAGCTAAGCGCTCCTGCTCCCCTTTTTTACTGTTGCTCTTTGTTTTAACGTCTTTAGCTGCTAATACCAATACCAATTTATATTAGCCTGTGCATGCTGAGATTGTAGATTATTTTTTGCAGAAAAATTTGTCTCCTTTAAATGATAGAAACCCCTGTAAATTATAGCGTCCTCTAAGGCAGGGACAAGCTCATGGGAAACATGACCCTCTCTCTGCTCTGTAACCATCCTCTTAATGTGACCCCTGGTCAGTGAAATAATCTCTCCTAATGTTATGTCATGGCAGCTCTAGAATCCCCTTGGTCTGACAAGGAAAATAGTCTTTTCCAGGAGGCCTCCGTGAGGCTGGGATTCAGGATGTATACCAGACTGTGGCAATGTCTTTATAAACCAGCATCAGATTTGTGGTAGAGAAGTCTGATCAATTTGCGTTCACGGAAGTAGGAAAAGAGTACAATTTTACACTGTGCCAAAGACGGAGAGGGACCTTCCTCCCAATCTCGAATGCTGCAAATCTTTTGAAGTTTTAGTTTCTTTTTTTTCCCTTTAATTCGGTTTAAGTCTTTCCTGTGGCTTCATATGATATAAATCGTAAAATATGTTCAAAGACCTGACTGTAAAATGCCTTCCTGACAAGGGTTCTGAGAAATCTGTGGGCCCTTTTCAAGTTGCCTGAGAGCGTAGGGGCTTGTCTGCGCCCCGCATCCTTGCTCTGGCCAGAGCCCCTCTCCCTCTGCTTTGCCCCCCTCTTCGCTGGTTATTTATGGTGAGCAGTGGGGTCCGCAGTCAGGAGGGTGCCCCCCCCCCCACAGGAGTCCTGAGAGATTAGTTGTCTTCCCAGCCAGCACACTAAACAATGTATTTCTCATCTAAGCGCTCTTTTAAAACCAGGCTGTGGGGCGAAGGGCAGGAGTGTGTGGGAGACGCTGAAAAGCCACAGGCGGCTTGAATTTTTCTCTGTCCTGCATCTTCTTTGGGATTTTCCCTCGAATGCACAGCCTGCTGTTTTCCTTTATGAAAAACTGGAATTTGGGCATTGGGCATTTCCTTTATGAAAAACTGGAATTAGAGAATGGAGGAGGGAGAGAGCTAAAATTCCATGGGGACAGGGTGGAGAGGGAAGGATGCCGAGGGGTTCCAGCAGGGGTCCCCCAGTGGTTCCTGCTTTTCAGCTCCTTTTAACCATATTTTCTACCCACCGCCTCCTCCCTCCTTGTACCCCTCCGAGAGACTTTTGTGTTGTTTTAGGCTTTTACCACCCCGCACATTTCGCTCCTTTGTTTTTATTCTCCCCGCTTCCACCCCTTTGCCCCCCTACCGTGTGTCCTGATAGAAATCTCACTCATGCATTTCCTTTTTGATTTCAATGGCTTATTTTGTCTTCCCTCTTTTTCTGTCTCTAGTCTTTCTTTTCTTTCTTTCTTTTTTTTTTTACCTCCCTTTTTCGGCCTCTGGTCCCCAAGAGAAACGACCACCATCCCGCTGGGACAGGATGACGGTGCTGTTAGAGTTCCCAGTGCCAGCTCTCCCCACATCTGTGCGGCTTTTGTCCTGGGGCAGAGGAGGATTTGGAATGGTCTGCTGGCAGCGTCAGGGAGACTAATGGGAAATGAGGTCCGGGGAGAGAGAGGCCATGGAGAGGTGGAAGGAATAGCAAAGGGGATTTGGATGACTTGGTGTGGGAAGCAAGCTAAAGGATGCATGTGACAAAAGACACATCATATAGAATACAAGGACAGTATTGATGACAGGGTTGCACCAGCAAAAGCTGGGCTGTCCAGTGGGAGAGCCAGTGGAATGAGCCCCAGGGAAGCAAACTTGCAGTTTGGAAGGTCTGACTGCCTAGCCACGCTGTTCACTTTCTCGCGTTGGGAGATTTGTGAAGTTTGGCTTCCTTTTGCATTCCCTGGCTTCCACCCGAATACTGATGTGTATATCCTCTTAATACCTTTTCCCCCTTATTTTTCAGACCATTTCCTTTGTAGCACAGTCTTTTGAATCCATGTTACATCTATGGGTCCTTCTGTGAGAAAAAATAGGATGCTGGCTGGGATCCGCATTGATTTTCATTCATTAAAAAAATGAATTCTACCCCCATGAACTTTTGAGAAAAAATATTAGAGTGATAGTCAATTCTAACTTTTATGGTTCTAATTGCTTTGTATGTATGAACATACTTAATTCTTAAAACAATCCTACATAGTGAGCTCTCTTATCTGCGGCTGACAGCTGAAGCGTAGTGATGTTAGGTTACTTGACAAGACTCCTACGTAGTGTATGGTCATGCCCTCTGTAGTCCTAAACCCGGAGAGTGCAGTGAAACACGATAAACAACCACAATGCAGGGTAGATCCATGTAAGTATTATATGCAGGGTCCCAGTGACAGCTGGTGCAGAGCTGTGAAGGGGCAGTGATCACCATCTGCCTGTGAAGGCTTCATGGAGAAATTTCCACACGTGTCCCTTCCATTGGGATTTAACATCTAGAATAGGTAAACTGTAGGACTGAGTGTAGACATTGGAGCAAACCTTAGGAGGGACAGAGAACCAAGACGTCCTTTTATATTCAGGGAATAATTGTGAGTTCACTGCTCACAGTATCATGGTATTCCTTCCAATTCCCTTAGGGAGATGGCATGATATCCACAATCAGACCATATGCATACCTAAAATATACAATAAGTCCTAGACCCCCAAAGTTTCACCATGGATATAAATGAAGAAGTCCATCATCTTTTCTTTCTCTTGGGCTCTCCCTTATTAGTGAGACTCAAATTAACTTTCCAAAAATCATAGATGCTATTTTTTAAAAATACTTTTTCCTTTAAAGAGAATTTTTGAGGTCTCTGTGGATTATTTTTTGTCTCTCTGGCCATGCCCCCTTTCTCCAAATCGTAAGATTGGAGAATCACTGCTACTAACCCACACAGGACACTACGAAACAGCACAACATACTGTTGAAGGAGCTCCCAGCAGGTCACTGGCAGCACACATAGGGAGGGAAACTCCAGCCTGTTCTTGGGGTGCACCTGGCACGCAGGCCTCTTCTTATTTCCTCCTCTGCAACCCCCTCCCACAAGCATTATGCAAACACAGTCATTTTAAAGCAGGTTAAAACATTATTAGAAAATGTACCTGTACTACTAAAAATAGCTCCGTATTCCCGCCTGTCATCAGTTCACTGCCACCCTTGCCTCTTCGTTGGTGATTTGCCTGACAGTGTTCAGAGCATTCTGCTTTTTTGTGTTTCTGTGTATTGATGGGAAGAGGAGGAAAGCTTGGGTTGATGAAGTCCATCATACCAGAGCCCATTCCATTCCCAAAACCTGTAACTGGGGTTTTGTCAGATTTTAATTAAGAGCAAGAATATCTCAATGTAGGAGCAGCACCTGTCCCCCTCACCTCTGTCAGCGCCCGAGGCTTCAAAGGAGAGAAGGGGAAAGTAATAAGCAGCCACAGGCTTGCCTGACTCATCAACTGGATAATCGGCTCTGGAGTTGTTCTGGCTTGGCTGCATTTATGGTGATTCTTGTAAGAAACTTGAGGAACAACGCCCCTTCTCTTCCTTGTCTCCACTCTCAGAATGTCAAGCAATTGCATTTTAGCACAGACTTAGCTGGCCCACAGCCTGTCACTTACATGCTGGCGTGGACCCTGGAGTCCGCGGACCCGCTGTGGGGGCAGCTCTGGGTGCCGAATGAAGGGCGAAGGGGGTGAGGCCTCCGGTGCCTGAATAGGCACGCACTTAGCAGTGACTGGTGGGAACAGAACTGTTGCTAGAGCCGTGGGGCTGGGTTGCTCCTATTCATGGAATTCCTTTCCAAATGAATGGCTCCAAAGGTTCGCTGAGGGTGGCAGGCATGCTTCGTGAGGACCACTGGACGCTCTAAGCCTTCTTGTTCTGACCTTGTGGAGAATGCCCTGCCAGCAGCGGAGGGGGTCTGGAGTACTGGTTCTGAGGACATCGAATTTGAGTCAACAAGTGGCTTCTAAAGTAAATGGAGGTACACGCAGAGTCCAGCACATTTCCTCCCTCCACGGATGATCCGCATCTCGACTTAGTGTAACCTGCTGAAGCCAGAGAATAGGACACTTCAGATCTAAACTTCAGGCTTCACATATAGCAAGCCAGTTCCCATTTTAAGCACATAACTTATATCAACGTATGAAACCTTACAACAGTCCTGTGAGATAAATATTATTAATCCTTCTTTAATGTACGTGGCAATTGAGAGACTGAGAGATTAAATGACCTTGCCCGAGACCCAGTAAGTGGCAGGTAGAGCCAGAATTTTGAGGTTCAGCTCGAGAACCCATCACTGTACCAGACTGTCTTGGACTTCTTTGGGTGTCTGTTGGGGGCATTATCATTCATGTTTCCTTAGAACCACAAGACTGAGGAACAAAAATAAATGAGTTTAGTCTTCATTGAACCTTTAATGTACAATAGGTGCTAGAAAAATAATAAATGAAAAATAATATTTTTACACGGTAGGGATTTAGTATAACTCATTTAGGGAGACAAGGCATATGATTGAAAAGCAAATACATAATACAAGGGTGAAAAGAAGTAAGTGTTCCGGGAGTTCAGAGAAGGGATAGATTCTTTCAGTCAAAGCTGGTCTTTTCAGAAGACCTTGTCACAGACTGGGCTTTACAGAATGCGTAAGATTTAGGTATGTGGCTGGAAAAGGGAAGGCTGTTCTGGATCGGGAGATTGGAGGGAACAAGCTCTGTGAGCTGGGAGAGCCCGAGAGATAGGCAGATGATGGCACCAGTTGAGCTGAGATGAAAAAAAGTGGAACGTGGAACAAATAGAGGAAGGGCAGTTCCAGGTGAAAGACTGTGAACTTCCATGTTTGCATACTTGGGAGTAAGCAGTCAATATGCTGAAGTGGAAACCTGGAAATCTGAATGATAAGAGGCCTTTTCATTTTTCTTGGTAACTGTTTCTGTATGCTAATTATGCTCTAGGCAGAGGCCAGTTAGGAAGCCTATTTGTCAAGTAGGACAAAGAGGAGAGACGAATAGGGCAGAGGGTGCAAGGGAAGATTGACCTGGCCTAGATGGCCAGTAGATGTGAAAGAGGGGGCTGCTCTTGGATGACCAGGAGGATTGTGAATGTCCCATGACATCTCAGTCATCTTCTTAGCCAGTGACTTTCATGGTTGGCAAGTCCTAACCTCTTCCTTTTCTTTTTTTTTATGTAATAAGTAATCACATAAACAAATCTTCAATGATAATGATATCCAACAACACAGAAAACAGAGCAACAGGATCATATTTCTAAAGACTAAAATGCTCAGTACCTAGAACTGTGTTTGGCACATCCAAGCACATTTATTCCTTAATTCAACCAAACATGTAAGCATCTGCTTGGTACCAGGCTCTATGCCAGGCACCACGGAAGGATGTAGTGGTGAACAAGGCATAGACCACAGCTTCAAGGGGTTTACCAGAGCCTAGTTATGGAGAGAGACAAATCAGCAGGTGGTTTTATTATGGTTTAAATGTCATGATCATTGAAGTAATTACATATCCCCACCTGTCTGGGACAGTCTCAATTCGGATGATAAATTATATTACCCTCCCAATTGTAGGACATAGGGTTAGTGTACAAAGTGAGGGGGCACATAGGCAGGACATTTAATGCAGTATTTCAAAGTGGGGGTTGTAGAGGGCTTTATGGAAAAATGCATCTTAGCTGATACCTGCAGACTGATTAGAGTACAGGAGAGTTGGGGAGGGAAGCAGTGGTGCAGAAGGTGGAAAGGTGGTCATTCCAAGCATTGTTTGCAGATTGAATGACTTAGTTGGTGAACAAATACAACATCATTGGTGCACAAACTCACCAAACATCTCAGTTCCTAAGGAAGCATCTATTATCGTTTGGTGTTTATACATAATATTTCTTCCAGGTCTTAGAAGAGAAATTTTATGAAAAATATAATTTTACTCTGTTTCTAAAATACAGATATTGGACTGGATGATATCTATGGTTATCTTGTAGCTTTAAAATGGTACTGTATAAAACCCCATCTCAAACAACCTGCCCCTGCTCACAGTGATAAACAATCTTTAAAGTCCACTGAAGTGTCCTCATTCCCCCAAGGTAACCACTTAGTTATTTCTCACTTATTCCATTCCAATTCATTTATTTCCTCAACTTGATTGAAAGCTGCTTTAAAGGCATAGGCTATCTCATTCCACACATATTGGTTGGTTGGTGGTGGTTGAGAGGTTGGTGAGTGGGAATAGAGAAATCCTTTCTTTGGGGTGGGGGGAATGGGAGGTGGTCTTGTTAACCCTTTCACCAAATAACTCTACTTTATTCAACTTTCCAAGGCGTTTTACTCCTGTGACTATAAATTTTTTGTTAATGTTTAGCTATTGAACTTATTTTTGATGGGCATCTTGCTTTTCTCTTATTTAGGACCTTCCGAGTTATTGGATATGGCAGACAGTGAAACGTGAGTGTTGCCTTTCATTATTTCGTCTAGATTATTTTCTTTAGAACGTAGCTAGGAGAAGAATATAGTCTATAGAGCATACAACAGATAATTTAAATGTCAGTGATAAGAAGTTCACTTTCAATTGTATTTATAACTATGCAGGGCTAATTTTTCTAAATCAGAAATTACACAATAAAAATTGATGACAAGAATCATAACAATTGCATGCACGGTCGTTGCTATTCATCCCTTAGAGCTTCCTACAGGCACGGTAGTTTTGCACTGGTGCATGTTGGACCACTGAGAAGTCTAAATAAATACATTTACCTTTTTTATTTACTCTTTCTCAATTGGGGTTTGTAAGAAAATGAAGTCCTAATACCCTACGGCGTCCTTTGTTTGTAATGAAACCTCTATCCCGGGTCTGGAATGGAGCAGGGTATATACGACCATTGGAGAATTAAGAATATAGTAATTCCAATCTTTTTTTATGTTCTGTGATTCAGATGAGAAACTCCGGTTGAGAAAGTCATCCTCTCTAGGGTGGCCCCCAAAATGATAATATTTGTTTTCAACTTTTTTATTCCTAGGGCAACAAAAAAGCTCCTACTCCCTTTGTTCCTTTTGTAGGAACAAAGAGAGGCAAACCGTCTCACCCTGACAGCCATATAAGCACTATAAAACTTCAAAGACATTTGAAAAGAGATAAAGACGGATGGGGAGTAGCTAAGTTGGTCTGGAGGAGGAAAAGTTGAGATGAATAGAATAGAAGCTGAGTGGGAAGGGTAAAGGTCTATAGTTATGACTTACTAGACGGGTAAGACACTGTCTGTTGTGACATAGAGTTTGTCTACAAACCACATCCTATTGGCAAGGTTGTCACTTTCCCGTTTGTTCTAAGGACTGCACTTGATTTTCCATATGCTTTGGCATTAAGCATCTTTTTAATTTTGGACTCAGAGTGGGAATCTCCTCCCTAGACTGCCCGTTAGAAGGGGTGGAAATAACTGCTTTGCTTTGCCCTCTTCCTCTACTGGGTGGCCTCTGGCCAACAGGGGAGAGCACGTGTTTGCAGCTCTCCTAGATGTCCTCTGGGCTGCCCACCCCCTCCCACAAGCCATTCACATGCAGTCAGTAGGTATGGGGGCTTGTGTTGACTGGGGGCTTGTGTTGACCTGGTCCTTCTACGCTGAGTCCCCCAGAGATATTCCACCGAGGGCCAGATGGTGGTCGGCCAGGCACTTGTGTGCGGTACCTGAAGGGCTTGTGCTTTTCCAGCCGTACCCCGTGTCTGCTTCATCCGGTGCCCCTATGATCTGCCCAGATGTATCCACAGAGAAAATTGTTCCTCCATGCTCAGACCCATCTCTACACACCAGTCTGTTTCACAGTGCCATTGAGTGTTACCTAAATCAAGCGTGAGTGGTTGAAAACAAAATCGCTCAGCCTAGTTAACACTGTTGAGAGACAAGCGATTGGAGTCAGATATTATGGTTCGTTGATGACTAACTGAAGGCATTTTTAGACACCCCCTCATCCAGCTCCCCAGCATGTGCCCAGCCGTGGTCTCAGCTGCAGATTGGGAAGGAGGCGGTGGAGCACAGAACCTCAGCAGCAGGGATAGGAAGCTACCCTCACCCCCTCCCTGCCGCTTCCACCCCCACTCCCCACCCCCACCCCCTTTATGGGTGGTTTCCCATTTCATCTTTGATTTAGGGGTGAGACGGCACTGCACAAGGCTGCCTGCCAACGGAACCGGGCTGTGTGCCAGCTTCTGGTGGACGCGGGAGCATCTCTGAGAAAGACCGACTCCAAGGTAACTTGATGAGTGAGTGCAAACATCCTCCCACTGGGCACGATCACCGGCCCCATCGACTTCACTTGTGCCCACAGCAAAGGCATCCTTTCTGTGCTGATGGAAGTGCCTGGGGCTTTGGAAAAAGGAGGAAAAAATAAAGTGCTTCATTTAGAGAAACTGTAGTTTAAATGTATAAGCACAAAGGGAAGGGTGTGTGCTTGCCTATGGGACTTTATAACCCTCTGAATGTGCTGGCCTTGGGACGTTAGGGTTGTCCCCCCCCCCCGCCCCCGAATGCCAGCAGCCAAGTTGCGGGGAGNGGGGTTTCCCCCCCCCCCCCGCCCCCGAATGCCAGCAGCCAAGTTGCGGGGAGGTGAGGTTCAAAGCCCTAGGAAAGGGGTAAAAGACATGGGCCTGCTCCCCAGAGCCCCTTTGGAATTTCTCCTTTAGCGACTTTATCCAGGGTAGCTTCAAATCTGTGATTCACCTGGACCCGAGTATGGGTGCCCAGGTGACGAGCCGTCACGGTGAGGATAGCCCGGACTTGCAGAGGGTTACAGTCTTAAATCCAGTGCTTGTATGGTGGCTTATTTATTTATTTATTTATTTATTTATTTATTTATTTATTTTTAAAGATTTTTATTTATTTAACAGAGAGAGAGACAGCCAGCGAGAGAGGGAACACAGCAGGGGGAGTGGGAGAGGGAGAAGCAGGCTCCCAGCGGAGGAGCCTGATGTGGGGCTTGATCCCAGAACGCCAGGATCACGCCCTGAGCCGAAGGCAGATGCTTAACAACTGAGCCACCCAGGCGCCCCGGCTTTTTTATTTTTAAAGGTTTCTTCCTACTTATTTTCTTATATTTTTCCCTGAAAGTTAACGCCTGAAGTTAGGGTGGGAATTACAATCATCGATTTGGAAACTGAAACCAAAAGTAAGCTCTACGCCCTTAGAGGAGCTGAGCCCAAATCCAAATTCAGCTCTTTTGACACCCAGCCCAGTGTTGTTCCAGGAGATGAGTTGTTCTCATGTGGTGACAGAACACCCCACTGGATCCAACGGGATGAAGTATGGCAACAAAATAACAAAGTGGAGTTTTTTTCCGTATGGTTTGTATAACATTTTTGCCTTAGAGCGGTACCCATGGCATCGTGACTTGAAATGTGGTTGGTTTCCCTGCATCAAAAGGCATGGCAATCTGGATTTAAAGCGTGTTAATGTCTTAAGGAGAGGGCAGTGAGGCCAGAAACTGATAGCGTGACCTACGTGCCGACCTTGACCGGAAAACTGCCAACAGGTGGAGGTCAGGCATCAGGAGAAACTCTGCTCAGGAGCCCTGAGATCGGGCTGCCCTGGGAGTTGTTCATTTACAGAGAGCAGCGAGGGAAGGGCTGAAAGCTGGAGCAAAGGAGGGCGTCGCAGACTGCAGCCCGGGAGAAGGGCAGGGCGGGCAGACGGTTCACGTGGAGCATTGGTGCCACAGACAAGCCTGAGGAGCTCCGAGAAACCGCCCTGGGTAAACGCTAAGAAAGGACCAACCGTTCAACTGTAGAGGGTTGCAGAGGAGAATTTTAATATAGAGAGGAGGACTTCATTAAGCTAAGGCACTGAATAACCTAAGTTTGGGGTCGATGAATATAGCCTAGGAACACAGACATATTCCTTAGAGGACTTGAGCCCCATGAGACTTCCTTAAGAGACGAGCAACTGCTTATGTGCAGTGTTCACCCTGGGGTTTCCTCAAACTGCAGTGAACGCCACAAAATAACTCCTTCTCCCACGTTGGACCGCTTTTCCTTCGGACCCAGTTCGAAGCCGGCCGCACTGTGTGATTCTCCACGGCCCCTGCAGCCCACCAGCTCCCCGCTCTCCGCCCTAGGTCCCCTGCCGCCTGGCTTCCTCCCTTAGGCTGTCGGAGGAGTTAAGCTGTGTCTGTTACCTGTCTGTTTAGCTAAGTGGGTATAGGGTTTCAAGTGGCAGAGAAGTGCTCCTGTGATGTTCTGCCCAGATGATACTCGCACTAAACTCTTAGTTGTGTAACCCGGTAGAGAAACACACACCATGTAGGCAGGATGGGGGGGCGGCTGTCTTCAGGTAGGTTTGGCTTGGCTGGGGCCCGCTCACACCACAGCCTGGCGATTGCCTGGTTAGTACACAAAAGACTGCTCTTACACTCATCTCAGAAAATCAAAAGAACAGGAGGAGTGACCTCAAAGAGACAAACAAAAGACTGGGCAGGACGCCTGGCCCCTGAGCAGATTGCTCTTTTTTT